>NW_012267217.1:63582469-63658872 GCF_000151885.1 Dipodomys ordii | reverse complement strand
TTTTTTTTGGGTCCGGTCGTGGGGCTGAACTTTGGGCCTGGGCACTGTCCCTCAGCTCTTCAGCTCAAGGCTAGCACTCTACCACTTGAGCCACAGCGCCACTTCCGGTTTTTTTCTTTTTGCTTATGTGGTGCTGAGGGCCTCGGGCATGCAAGGCAAGCGCTCTACCACTGAGCCACCTTCCCAGCCCCTTTGTTTTGTTTTATTTTGCTGGTCCTGGGGCTTGAACTCAGGGCTTGGCTGCTGCCCTTATGCTATTTGTCTCAAGGCTCGTGCACTATCACTAGAGCTACAGCTCCACTTCTGGCTTTTTTGCTGGTTCATGGGAGACAAGAGTCTCACAGACCTTCCTGCCTGAGCTGGCCTTGGACTGTGGTCCTCAGATCTCAGCGCCATGAGTAGCTAGGGTTACAGGTGTGAGCCACAGGTGCTGAGCACAAGTCTGTCATCTAGTCTTGACTTCATTCTGGCACTCTCCATACTTCCTGCCGTCTCTGTGAATAATCCCATCCGTGCTGACCTGAGCTCATCTCCCTTCCCTACCTTTACACCAAAAACTTGTTCCACATGCATCGCCCACTCGGATGATTGCCACCAAACAGCAATCTTCCAAGCCTAAAACCAAGCGAGATCCTCATCCCCAGCCCCTCCCTCACCACCCACATCCAGGAACCACTTCCTCCCATCCCCGGCGGGTGATGCCGAGGGCCTGGCCTGCGGCCCTGGCCTGCCTCCCTTGCGTCACTGTCCCTGGGCTATTTCAAGAGGACCTTCCCTAGCTCTCCCGCCCCCAAGACTCCTTCCCACCCCACTCACAGCTCTCAACTCTGTTCTTTATCTTTGCAGAATGCAAATGTAAGGCAGCCACCTGGCTATGTCCAACTCCTGCTGGGTTTGCCCCCTGCAAGCCTGGGGGGAGCTCCTCCAGCTCCATGCCTTCCCAGCCTTTCCAGATCTACCCACCTCCCTCACACGCCCCAGCCTCCCATACTGCTGAGTCAGCACCTTACAGAGGTACTTGCTCACAGATTCAGTGGACTTGTTGTGACTTCCAGAGATGGGGGAGGGATGAACCCCAGGCACGCAGGTGGGGGTGGGGCTGTTGGTTCCCTCCCACGTGGCACAGATTGCAGGAGTCTTTAGTGCATGTCTGCTAGTTGGATTAACGGAGAGAGAGAAAAAAAGATCCTATGTAGTTAGTGGATTGGAATCTAGAGCCTCATGGAAAACCAAGTGGTCCGGATGTTAGGAAGCCACACTCAGAATAGTCTAGAAGAAGGGAAGTGCTCCACTCGACAGGGCCAGGTGACGGTGACCACCTGGGCAGCTTCGGGGCTCCTTGTACCACGGGGAGGGCCTGTATGCCTCCAGCCTGGAAGGTGAAGGAAGGAGAAAGGGGCGGAAGTCAGGGGCTGAGACTTGAGCTTCTGGACTGTGGGACTTCCCGCCACTCACCCAGCTTCCCAGGCCTCATTTGGAACACTTGACAAAGGCAGGTGATGCCCAGGACACACACAAAAAAGCCTGGCTAGGCGATTCAGTCCAGGCAAAGCCCCCCAGCCGCCGAGAGGGTCGCATCCTTCACCCTGGCCTTGAGTGGTAGTTCAAGTGCCGGCCTCTAGACATCCCATTGCCAGTGGCAACTGCCCCAGGGAGACTTGCATGTCTTGGGACTGACTAGATCCCAGACGTGCACAATGCTGCCTGGAAGGACAACCAATCAGAGCACAGAGAGGTTGTGTGTGCAGACACTGATTGGGTCTGGAGACTGACAGCGCCCACAGGCTGTCCAATGAGCTCTCTCCCTGAGACGCCTCATCAACCCCAGCACCATGCACCCTGGGAAGCCTCTCCCTGCAAGAGCTGTGCTTATCTCTTTTTCAATAAATCTTTGCCATTTCGCTTCCCCTTCCCCACCCATGGACCCATTCTTCAAGACTGTAGAGACAGAGGATGCAATCTAGCCGATGCAGTTTTTCAATATCATTTGGATACTGTGATTCTGACACTTTGCCTATTTGTCTACTTCTGGTCTGTTTTAGGGGTGGTGGAGAGTAAGGAGGTTGGTGTCAGTCCTGGAGCTTAAATTCAAGGTCTAAATGCTGTCCCTAAGTTTTGTTTTGTTTTGTTGGCTCAAGACTAGTACTCTGTTACTTGAGCCACAGATCCACTTCTGGCTTTCTTCTGGTTAACTGGAGATCAGAGGTTTATGGACTTCACTGTCAGCCTGGCTTCAGACCATGACCCTCAGATCTCAGCCTCCTGAGTAGCTAGGAATACAAGTATGATCCAGCCGTGCCCAGTTATACCTCTGCTGTTTTTTTCTGGATTATAAACCACACCAAGAAGAGATCATTAACCAGGGATTAGGAATGAAAGAATTCAGTCAATATTTCTGGGAACTCAGATGTTTAGAAGTATTTTAAAATGACCATTGCAGGTTACTTTTTAAACTCATAATGGGGAGCTATGCTTTATATTCACGAAGAACACATCTCAAGAGATCTAATGTGTATCTTTTCCTCCAAATGATTCTTTTACTGCCAAATGATTCCACTTATAGAAATAAATAATGCCAAGTAAAGACCAGGATTTACTCACAAAGATGTTTCAACCTTAGTGTTATTTAGAACAGAAAAACACTAAACATTGAATGGTTAAGTAATTCATGGTGTGACATATTACCTTCTGTGGGCAGATCACATGGAGAAAATGAGGAAAGAAAGCTCTTTCCCACTTCAATTTTGCAGCATGCTTATTAATTGATTGATTGATTGTGCTAGTATTGAGGCTTGAGCTCAGAGCCTGGGTGCTATCCCTTTGTGGGGTGTGTGTGTGTGTGTGTGTGTGTGTGTGTGTGTGTGTGTGTGTTCTGGTACTGGTGCTTGGTCACAGGGCCTAGGGCTTTGTTTCTGAGCTTTTTTGCTTCAAGACTACCATTCTACCACTTGAACCACAGCTTGACTTCTGGCTTTTTGGTGTTGGAGATGAGCATTTCACTTTCCTGCCTGGGCTGGCTTTGAACAGCAAACCTCAGATCTCAGCCTCCTGAGTAGATAAAATTGCAGGTATGAGCCACAGGCATCTAGTTTGTCCCTTAGCTTTTTCACTCAAGGCTAGCCTCTACCACTTGAGCCACAGTTCCATTTCTGTTTCTGTTGTTATTTTTGATAGTTAATTGGAGATAAGAGCCTTATAGACTTTTTTTGCTCAGGTTGTCTTGAAACCATAATCCTCAGATCTCAGCCTCCTAAGTAGCTGGGATTACAGGCATGAGCCACCAGTACCTGGTACAGGCTGATCTTAGATTGGGAGGTGAAGGAAATACTACAGGTGAAAGACCAGAAGAAAACATGGGCAGTGGGATTCTGGGTGATATTTTTTCCCCCTAATTCGTTATACCTCCAAATGTTTGGCACTTTTCCCTTTGAAATCCTTTCTAGAAGCTGCATAAAAGTGGAACTTGAAAAAGTGATTTCTTGCCAAAAGTACAGTCAGCTTTCTCACCTCTTCTTGGAGCAGCGTTTTTAAATCCTGGCTCCCTTCCTGCCTTCACTGGGGTGAGCTGTGGGTGGTCGGCTGGGTGCTGCACTGAGTTCTCAGGACGCAGGGCAGGGCCTCTGAGCACTGACGTCTCCAGCTCTCTCTCCTTCAGTCACTGCTGCCTTAGACTGTCGACATGAGAGGGCAAATCTGTACCTTAGGTCTTTTGGTTTTGTTTTTGGTGTGGAATGAGACTTCAACTCAGGGCCTGGCTGACCTCCGTCCCTTAGAGCTTTTTGCTCAAGGCTGGCAGGCTGCAACTTGAACCACAGCCCCATTTCTGGCCTTTTGCTATTAATTGGAGGGAAGAGGCTCAGACTTTCCTACCTGGGTTGGCTTTGAACTGCAGTCCTCGATCTCTGCTCCTGAGCTGCTCAGATTGCTGATGGGAGCCGCCAGCACCCGGCATGTATCACAATTCTTGATACCGTTCGTGTCCACAGAGCAGGGCTGACAGCCAAGCCACCGTCACCGCCTCCTCTGGTGAGGAGATGGCGGAAGGGCAGAGTGACCTGTGGCTCGGAACTATAGGACATTTCCAGGAGGGGCTGAGTACAGGAATCCGGCCAGGGGTCTGTTTAGAAGGCACACTTTCATGGCATGAATCAACGAGAAGAGTGATCACTGAGAGAGGAGAGGCCAGGGGCAGGAGCTCTTTTTTCATGAGAGTATGTCAGTGTGCACCAGTGTGCACGTGCATGTATGTGCAAACAGCATGCATGTGTGATGAGTGTGAGCACACGCGTGTGTACATTTGTGCATGGATCTGCATGTATAGAAGTATACACGTGGGCGTGTTCACTTGTGCACAAGTTCTATGTATATACAAACATGTGTATACATGCATGCACATTTGTGCATGTATCTGCATACACCCAAGCATAAGTGTGCGTGCAAATACCTTTGTGTACACATACATGCATGTATATAGGCATCTGCATATACATTTGTGCAAGTCCATGTGTGTAAACATGTGTGCATGCACGTGGACATTTGTGAACATCTCTATTGCATGTGAATGTATGTACATGTGTGTCCATTGGTGTACACATGAGTGCATGTATGAGTGTATTTTGTGCACACATATCTGTTGATGCAAGCATGTGTATGCACATGCTTTTGTACAAGCATTTGCATCAAACATAAGTGTATAAGTGTGTATTTGTGCATGCATGTATTGTGTTGTAATGTATGTGCATGTATTTGTGCCCATGTGACTGCATGTATGCTCATGTGCATGCACACACAAGCATTTTGTGCACGCATGTCTGCATCACACACGTGCGGTTGTGTCTGCTCACATATTATGAGTACATATGCACCATACATGTGTGTGTGCATGTGTGGCTGTGGGATGATTACTGGGTTTGGGGGGGAGGAATAACTGGCATGGCTGGGTTAATTCCATCAGAAGATGACTTGGAAGTCTCATTCTCTACCTCGACAAATTTCAGACAGTTCCTACTGTCAGGCTGGCATCATGTCGGCTCACACCAAGGTCTCCACAAGCAGATAACTGTGCTGGTTAGAGCAGATCACCATCTCCTCTCATAGTCTGGAAGGGCGAAAGCCACACTCGGCCTCCTGGGGCCAAAGTGGAGGTGAGTCCGCAGGGGCAGGCTCCCCAGAGGCTCTGGGCAGATCCCTTCCTTGCTCTTCTGCATCTGCAGCTGCATTCCATGCCTTTCCTGACTCTGGCCACCCCCACCCTCCTCAAAGCCAGCCCACCGAAGCTGGCTACACGGAGCCCATGTGGCCTCCTTGTCCAGTCCTCACCTCCTCTGCCTCCACTCACAAGCACACATGTGTTTACCTGTGTGTCCCACCGGATTAACTCAGTGCCAAACACAAGCTTCGACTAGTCACGGCTACACAGTCTCTTTGCCATGGAAAGTGCCATTCCCAGCTTTCAGTGATCACAAGGTGGGCCTCTTTGTCAGGGCCCTGCTCCCCTCCCCAGTGGCAGATACCCCAGGGGACGTGTCCCCTCCCAGGCTTCCCATTGCCCTCCTCAGTGGCTTCCACACCACAGGGGAAGATTAAAGATGGTGTCTGAGGAGAGAGGTGGGCAGTAGCAGCCCTCCATCCCAAATCTGTGAGAAACAGGACCCCCAAGCCCTCCCAGGAATGTGGAACTAAACACCTAGTAGCTCTGTGTGTGTGTGTGTGTTTGTGTGTGTATGTGTGTGAAAAGCGGCACCAGACTTACACCGCCCAGTGTCGCCCAGCAGTGTTGAACAAGGAGGACCTGGTGCTGCGGGCCGCCATCCTGAGCTCCAGAGGCCTAACTACTTCTCAACCTTGTCAACCAGCCGTCTGGGCATGCGCACACATTCTCTGCATTTACTCCTTGATTTGTGGAAGTGGGTTTCAGGAAAAGTGAGGGAAGGAAGGGACAGCTAGGTCTGTGTATTAATCAGTGTGTACACGTTTCCTTTATATTTTATTTTAAGTAGTTGTGCAAAGGGGTTTCATGTCAACAAGTCAGATGATGAGTTCCGTGCACCTTGATCAATGTCACCCCTTCCCTCGTTCTCCCCTAGCTTTCCCAGACCCATTCATACCCTTAAGTTACGAGTTCAACTCATCACATAATGTATGTACACTGAATGTAATGACTGGGTTTGCCTGCTCTTCCTCCATTTGTCTGTCTCCACCCCCCCTCCTGTTTTCCTCCCTCCTCTGTACATATGTTTCTAGGACACAGATTTATTACAGTAAAAATTATCCTGCTAAATGTTTCCTAAATTGGATCCTAAAACAGATGAAGAGTGTTCCTGGAAAATCTTGGGAAATTTGAAGAATCCAGAGTTTGGTTAATAGGAAGGTTAATGTTCATGGTAGGTAGCATCTTCGCTTTGATGAATAGGCGGTAGTTATCAGAGGAGACCTTAGCATCAGGGCTAAGAGAACACTTTGTTCTGTCTTTGATATTTTTCTGTAAATCTAAAAATCTTCCCAAACATAAAATTTATTAAAAATTGCATTCCAAGATTTAAAAAAACCAATAGAATACAATGCTGTCAAACTTGAACCAGGGCCTCACTCCTAGCTACTCAGGAGGCTGCGATCTGAAGATCACAGTTCAAAGCCAGTCCAGGCAGGAAAGTCCATGAGATTCTTATCTCCAAATAAGCACAAAAAAACAAAAATGGAGCTGTGGTTCAACTGGTAGAGCCTTGAGCACCAAAGCTCAGGGACAGCACCCAGGCCCTGAGTTCAAACCCCAGCACCACATACATATGCACAAAAAGTTAACACACAAAAAATGATAAGCTAGTAAATCCACTAGTCAATTTAGCTTTAATTTTAATTTAATTTTTTTTTCTTTTGGTCATGAGCTCTTCAACTCAAGGCAAGCGCTCTACCACTGCTCCACCTCCGGTTTTCTGGTGGTTTATTGGAGATAAGAGTTTCACAGCTTTTCCTACCCGGGCTGACTTTGAACCATGATCCTCAGATCTTAGCCTCCTGAGTAGCCAGGATTACAGGCGTGAGTCACTGGCACCCAGCTTTTTATTTAACTTTTAATGTTTAACTTTGGTGCCAATATTGGAGCTTGAACTCAGCTTCTTTGACTCAAAGTGAGTACTCTGCCACTTGAGCCGCAGCTCCATTTCTGGCTTTTTTGGTGTTTAATTGGAGATAAAGAATCTCACAGACTTTCCTGCCTGGTATAGCTTTGAATCGCAATCCTCAGATCGCAGCCTCCTGAGTAGCTAGGATTACAGACGTGAGCCACCAGCACCTGGCTTAGCTTTTAGTTTTTATTGAGGTATAACATACAAGCAATAAAGTACACAAAGCTTAAGTTTTATTCCAGTTGGTGAAATACTGCACACGGAATTACTAGGCCAGGGATCACACAATGTAACATCTCCCGCACCTAGAAATCTCTTTTTTGCCGTCTCTCAGCGATGGCTCCCCACCCCAGTGGCCACTATCCAGATTGAAGTTCCAATTAGTTTTGTCCAGTTTTGAACTTGATGAACGTAGAAAGTGTGTACACTAGCGTCAAGTATTGTACCATGTTGGCTGCTTACATTCAGCATAAAGTCTGAAAACATCTTTGCTCCTATGTTGAGGAGTAGGTTATTCTTTCCTGTTGTATAATATTCCAGTTGAACAAATATTCCCTAATTGAATTGCCTATTCTATTTTTTTTTTAATGAGCATGCATGGTTTTCTAAGTTGAACGTTTTTACAGGTAAAGCTGCTGGAGTTACTTGTATGTGCCTTTAGCAGATATGTGGCTGGCTATCTCTCGAGTGTCTATTTCCGAGGGGAGTTACCGCATGGGAAGAGCTTGGATGTTCACTTCTAGGAAATCCTCCAAACAGCTTTCTGAACTGCTTGTCCCAGTGACCCTTCCTATAGAAGTGCATGCGCGCTCTAACGGCTCCTCCTCCCTGCCAACACTTGCTACGGTCAGCCTTTTCCTTTCATCGTTCTGGTGGATAGACGTCTCCTACTTCGAATCTGCATTTTCCTAATGATTCTGAATGTTTTCTTCCCGTGGATTTAGCAGCCTTTATGATATTCTCTTTTGTGAGATGCTGATTCAAGCCCTTTGACATTTTTAAAAAATTGGATTGATTGTCTTTATTGTTGTTGATTTGTGGATACTCTTGCTATATTTTAGAAACCAGTCTTTTTCAGATATATGTATTATAAGTTTCTTCTCTCTATTGATGATTTTTATTTCACCTGTACTGCTATCAACTTGAATGAGTTGTTGCTCTTTTAAAGGATTTTTTTATTAGCATTCATTAGCTGCCGGGGGGGGGGGTAGTTTCATTGTGGCATAACCACACACACATACAATGTATCTCAATCAAATGGACCTGCACCATTATTCTCCCCACCCCCACCCCTTAAAACAGTGTCACCTGTTTCATTGTTCTATTTTCATATATGCAGAGGAATTCCTTCCATCATATTCATCCTCACTCACCCTCCTATTAGCAGACATGCCTATACAATATGTTAATCAGAATAACCCCTTCCTATTGCTTCCCTCCCTCCCAATCAACAGTTTTCATTGAGATTCCCTTTGCCATCTTCTAACATAGCTGCAATCTATTTTGAAATTATTCCACCTATTTCTTTTTTTCTCTTCTCTCACCTTGATCTAAATCAGAAGACTTTGGAATTTTCACATGCCTAGACCTAGAAGGAATCTAGAGATGCTATATGCCATGTTTGGCTCTGCAGAGCTTCGGAATTAGTTGGTCAAGGAGAGAAAACTCCCCAGGGAGCCCTTGATGGTCTGCCTAGGGCGGCCGGTGCCAGGTTTTACCGGCATCTCATCTCATCTCCACCGGGCCTTAGCGGGTGGTGATCTTCCAGGAGGTAAGGCCAGTCCTGGCTGGGTCTCCCTCCTTCCCACACCTTGCCAGGGCAGCTTTACTAATGCTCACCGCTCTAGTATCAGCGGGAGTTTCCCAGTGCACTCTGGGAGTGCCTGGATTTGCATAACACCTGGAAGGGTCACTCACTGAAGCTGGTCCAGAGTCTGCTGCCTACTGCAGGCTCACCCCAACACCTGCAAGAGACACCAGGCAGGTGGCCCCCAAACAGGAGACCCTGACTCCCCAGCGCAGACCTGAATCCCTCTTCTCTCCAGCTGTGTCAGACCCCAGAAGCGGCATCCTGGTGGGGGGCAGTGCCTGGAACCGAACCCAGAATCAGATCTCTGCCTCCAGCTTTACCCTGGCCAGTCAAAGTCACCAACCTCTCCACAATGGTTGTCACTGAGCCCAAAGTGTTCTAAAGCCGGGCACTAGTAGCTCACACCTATAATCCCAGCTACTAAGGAGGTCGCAGGTCAAAGCCAGCCAGAGCAGGAAAGTCTGAGAGACTCTTATCTCCAGTGAACTACCAGAAAACCAGAAGTGGAGCTGTGACTCAAATGGTGGAGTGCTAGACTTGAGCCAAAAACAAAACAAAAGAAAACAAACAAAAAAACCCAACAAAACCCGAAAAAACCAAAAGCCAAAACACAAAACACATACACACACAGCCTCCCCCAAAGCACACAAGCTCAGGGAAATGACTACAATTGTTCAAGTTGGCTTACTTGTTCTAGAGCCTTCCTTTCCTCCCTGCATTGGTACTCTCCATGCTGCATGCGCGTACACACACACACACACACACACACATTCTGCTAATTCACATTTTGGGCTCCCCACCCCCACCCCAGGGACACAGTGAACATCTCGGGGGAAGAAATGGGCTAGACTAAGGAATCTGTCAAGCGCTCCACAGAAGTTCGGAAGCCGCAGCGTGACAGGCGCTGGGCAGAGCGACAGCTGCTGTGTGGCCCACCTTTCCTGACAGGAGCTGAAGAAAAGCGGTTTTGTTTCAAAACTCAAAAAAAAAAAAAATTCTAGGCTCCAAATAGAATCTTCTGGAAAAGTGGAGGAGGAAGGAGGCAGAGAGCCCTGAGGCAGCCCTTCCCTTGCACTCACAGTGAAAGGCCCGGTCCAGAGGGACTCGGAAGGAAGGGAAGAGGGAAGAGGAAGGGAGGGGAAGGGAAGGAAGGGACCACGGGACTGGCTCACTTCCCCTCAAATACACTTGGGAAAGCCTGTTTGAGGGTGAACATGAGGAAAATAATCTCGTTGTAGTTATTTGCCTCATACAGACACCCGAAAAGCGGCGATCCGTCGGGGCCGGGCCCCATAAACTGCAGGTCGGAGTAGGCACAGCTGCCAGTGGCCAGCAGGGTGGGCTCCGACCAGGTGGTGGCATCTGGGGGCTGTGTGTTGAGGTATACGCCCAGCTTGGTCCTGCGCTGCGCATCTGTGGGGTGGATGTAGAGGAGCCACCTCTCCCAGGCGCCCCGGCCCGGGCGGAGGCCGGGGAAGCTCACCACGCTGCCCTGGCAGCCCTGTGGAGGCTCCACGAGTTGGCTCACGAGCTGGGCAGGCTGGAAGTGGAGGCCGTGATCCTCGCTCTGCGCCTGCACCCGGGCTCCCCGCATGCTCCTAGCGTTGAGGTACACCAGCGTGCGCTCCTCCGACCCCAGCTCAGCCACCTGGCACTCGCCAGACTCCTCGCTCAAAAACTCGCTCCTCTGCCACGTCACCCCGTGGTTGTGGCTGATGAAGCAGAAGGCAGCGGGGACGGGCCGCTTCCCCGCTGGTAGGTTCCGGTAGGCATAGGCCGGCACCACCAGGCTTCGCTGTGTGTCGCTGAGCTGCACGCAGTGTCCGGGGCCCACAGCAAACGTGGCCCAGTCCCGGTGGGCCTCGCCGATGGCTATGTCCGTGAGGTCCTTCATGAGGGTCCAGGTTTTCCCGAGGTTGGTGCTGACGACCCGGCACAGGCGGGTGGCGTTGATCCTGGTCTGGAGCTGGTGTTGCTCAGAAATCTGCTTCTGGACGGCGATGAAGAAGAGGGACAGGAGCCCCGTCTGCTCGTTGTACAAGGGACACGGGTTCATGGACCGATGGCCCTCCAGCTGGGCTTCCACCACCACCTCCTGGTCCTGCCACTGCAAGCGGGGAGGGAGGGGAGGGAGGAGAGGGGAGAGGAAAGGGCACCGTGGTGACTCAGCTGGCACCATCACAGGCCCAGTGGGGCTTTGGGGGGAAGGAGTAGTTCATGGAGACAGAATCAAAGGCCATTGATGGGGACGCTTCACTCACCACTGCGCTCCCTATCAAGCTGCAGGGCCTGGGCCCCCCTCCGGCCCTCCAGGACCCCCCATCTTCCCCAAACAAGGCTCGGTGACTTCCGATCCCACCAACGTACGCTTGCAGAACCCAAGGCACGAAGATGACACAGGTAGGAGCCTCTCCCGGTCTCCCTACCCCCACTCCCCCCTTCTACCCCCCCCCCCACCCTGCTCCTTCCTCTCACCAGCCCAGTCTACCTGGTTGTGGGCTTTGTTTGTTTGTTTTTGTCACTTCACTCCTGGGGCTTGGACTTAGGGCCTCGCCATTATCCCCAAGCTTTTGTGGTCAAGGCTAGCACTCTACCACTTGTAGTTACAGTGCCATTTCTGGCTTTTAGGTAGTCAATTGGAGGTAACAATCTCACTGACTTTCCTGACCCAATTGGCTTTGAGCTGTGATCCTCAAATCTCAGCCTCCTGAGTAGCTAGGATTACAGGCGTGTGCTACCAATGCCCGGCTCAGTTAGGTGTTGTTGAAAGGATCGTTTTCGTGGGAACCACACCGACCCGACCAGCACGATGACCATCAGTTCCCATTCTCTACACAGTGCTCTGCTCACACATCCTAGGAAGACTGAGGCTCACATTGAACTTGCACCGAGCTTTCCTAATGCCCACGGCTATCATACCTGACACCAGGGCTCCATCTGCCTCATACCCAGACCCTGTACTAGAAGTCTAATTCCCACTGCCTCATCCTGGGGGATCCTAGATGAGGTGGTTGAACTTCCCAAGGCTCTCTGCTTAAGTGATGGAGCCAGGTCATGAACCCAGGCCCACTTGCTTTGAATCTTATGAGTATGGACAAGTATTATGTACCTGCATGCTTTGACTAGCTATCATCACTCATCATGATAACTTGACCATGATAATATTACTATTAGCCTTCAAAGATGTAAGGCCAATCTTGGGTCTTGTGCACATGTGTATGTGCTTGCGTGTGTGTGTGTGTGTGTGTGTGTGTGAGAGAGAGAGAGAGAGAGAGAGAGACAGAAACAGAGAGAGAGAGAGTATCCTGGAACTTGAACTCAGGCCTGTTGCTACACTCCAGCCTTTCACTCAAGGCTGGCAATCGACTACTTGAGCCACAGCTTCACTTCTGGCATTTGCTATTTAATTGGAGATAAGAGTCTGACAGACCTTCCTGTCCACATTGGTTTCGAACCAATTGGCTTCTAGCACCTGGCAATGTAGGGAATCTTGATATCAATATTGGCCACTTTATCTACAAGTTGGGACTATTAAAATATGCACACTCACCTCAACCCCAGCTCTCCAGGTAAATTTCACACCAAGCCTACCCCCCTGCCCTCCAGTTTTGTGATCACATATTTACTCTCTCAGATTCTCAAGGCTGCTGGGAATCACAGACAATGGTACAATAGAGGAGGTTACACAGCCATCAGGACTTGCTCATGGCGAACGCAGGTGAGGTCCAGAGGGGTGATCACGAGGGGCCCCTTCCCCACACCCCTCTTTTAAATTGTTCTCTGGTCCCTCCTGGGCTTCAGTGTGTCTTTTCTAGATCTGCCCCAGACTTTGGCCAGCCAGGGATGGACTCTCCCTTGTGTCCTGTGAGATCGAGCCCTGGTTCCACTCCACACCCCAGCAAAGAGTGTGTGCGGAGCCATCTTCGTGGGCTGGCTAGGGCCTCGCTCTGCCTCACCTGGACTTGGCTGGTGGTCTCATCGTAGCTTCCTCTGCGAACCACGATCAGATCCGCGTGCTCGTCCTTCTTGCTCAGTCGCTGTTCCGCGAAGGCCAGCAGGGTCTTCTGCAGAGGCACGTAGAGCAGAGCTGGGATTCTGTAGGAGTGGGCTCCCGTCTGGAACACTTTTTCCTTCAGCAAGGCCGGGCAGGTTGTCATGGCGCCAGGGGCTGGGCAAGGAGAGAGAATGCTGTGTCTGTAGTTGCCCTGCGTCCAGGGCCAGAGCTGTCCATCAGGACAGGTGGCGTTCACCCGCAGGCTAGCCAAGGCCTGTCCAGGTGGTCTGTCTCTGGGCTTTTGTCTCTCTCGTTATATCCTCTGACCCTGCTCCCTGATGGTGGACAGGCCTCCAGGGGGCTTGGACCGCTCCACCCCGAAGACGTGAGGTTAGGGGCAAGGGTGTGGGAAAGTCCATTTTGTTTTGGATTCTGCTACAATTGCCTTCCGATGGATTTATGCAAACCTTCAGTATTACCTTCACCAAAGGCAAGCGCATCAATCTGGTGGCTAACCCCAGGTAGGACAGGCGAGCTCGTCCCTGAGTGCGGTTCTATCGCTGTCCAACCGCCAGGCAATGACACAAGGGAGCTTTTTATAACTTCAGAGCCCTCGAAAGTTGTTTTAGAAAAAAGCAAGCAAGCAAGCCAGCCAGCCTATGCTTCAATTCTCCAGGCTCCACTCTCTTCGCTGCCTGGGGTGAAAGCCTAGCAGCCCCCGCTAAGTGGGTGCCACCCTGAGGTGGAGGAGAATGGTACTGACTGCCAATGGGGCAAGGAGGGGGCCCCGCGGGAGGAGGGAGTAAGTAACCACAGTGTAAATATTCAGCTAGAATGGTTGGGAACATGGAGGTCATGAGGGGCAGAGATATCCCTTCGGGACTGACAAGAAGAGCCCCCCAGCTCACCCCTACGAGAACTGCATGTAGTCACCTACCAACTCCTGACCAGGCCCCTTTCCTCTCCTCCATTTGTCCCCACTGGGGACAGCTGTGCTCCAGAGCTCCCTGGGGACCAGTGCGACATCTCCGCCTGGCGGTATGGTCCACTCCCAATTGCCTGGCTCAGCTTCCTGCCAAGAAGCAGCCATACCTTCCACTGGAGACATAACTCTGGGAAGAACTAGAAACAGGCTCCACAAAGATAGAACACAAGCCGGACGCCAGTAGTGTCCCATGCCTGTAATCCTAGCTACTCAGGAGGTGGAGATCTGAGGATCCCAATTCAAAGCCAGCTAGGGCAGAAGTCTGCAAGACTCTAATCTCTAATTAAGCAGATCAAACCCAGAAGTTGAGCTATTCAGACTTGAATGAAAAAAGTCAAGCAAGGGTGTGAAGCACTGAGTTCAGGCTATATACTTGCACACACACACACACACACACACACACACACACACACACACAAAGAATACAACCTTTCCTTTTTACAGCCATTTGGCTTTTTTTTTTCTACCACATGCATGCATTATCCATTTAAAACGTAATTTAGCAATTTCAAGAAAAAGTAGCCTGTGCAGCTATCATTCAATCCACAATGAACACCATCACTAGGACAATGGGATGACATGACACTTAGAAGGGTAACTTCCAACAAAGAAAAAGTATCTAATGGTGGAGGCATTGAGTCTTCCCCATAAACATCTAGGCCAGCAAACCGTAATGCTGAGAAAACGGAGATGGTTATCACTGTTATAAAATGTGAATCAAATCTGATTTCAAGCAGGAGGATAGAAAGGGAGGAAGACAGCGATACCTTTTCTCTGGAAGGCACCTCTTTGATGAAACTTCAGCCTAATCAAATTTAAATGTTCATGTGTGAAAGCTATTCAGACCCATGCTCGCTCTGTCTGTGACTGTGACCTGGCTTCTGGATGCCCTGTGGCAGGCAATAGGACCCCAGGGAATTACAAAAGAGAAAAGAGAATAGAGAAGCCAGGACCAGAGGGGAGGGAGGGTAGAGCAGGCTCCTTCACAGGGAGAGGAAGGGGTAGCTTCCTGCAAGATCAGCGTCCAGACAAAGGCTAAGACAGGGACCTAGAGACTTGCATGGCTAGAGCTGGTGTGGCTCTTAGAGAAAAGAGAAGACAGTAAAAGGAGAGCTGGCAGCCTTTGACTTGAACCAGCCATTGGAGCCCTACACTGGTCCATTCTTCAGAGATAGACCAGTTTCCTGTTCTGCTGATATCAGAGCTTGAACTCAGGACCTCCGACTCACTTGCAAGCTGTGTCTTTTTTTTTTTTTTTTTTGTCTGTCGTGGGGCCTGAACTCGGGGCCTGGGCGCTGTCCCTCAGCTCTTCAGCTCAAGGCGAGCGCTCTACCACTTGAGCCACAGCACCACTTCCGGCTTTTTTTTCTTTTTTGCTTATGTGGTGCTGAGGAATTGAACCCAGGGCCTCAGGCATGCAAGGCAAGCGCTCTACCACTGAGCCACCTTCCCAGCCCCAAGCTCTGTGTCTTGAGCCATGCTACCAGCCCAGCCTTTTGCTGGTCATTTTAGAGAGGGAGTTTTGAGGATTTTTCTGCCCAGGGTCAGTGGAATGAGATCTTCGGGATCTAACATTCCTGAATAGCTAGAATGATAGGTGTGAGCCACTGGCACCCAGTTTATTAATGTACTTTCTATCTCTCTGGATTTGCCTGTTTTCAGACATTGCATATAAATAGTGAGGCCTCTGCATCTATCTGTCTTCTCGTGCTTAGCTTGTTTGCAAGGCTCAATCATGTTGTGGCATCTGAATTTCAATGTATGTATCCGCCACTGAATCTTTGTACAACTGTGTGACAGGTGGGGCTGTGGGAGGCCGTTAGGGATGGGGTGTTACATCCTCACAGATGAGATTGTGGCCCTTAGGAGAGGACTCAAGGAGGTGACTTTGGCCCTGCTCATCCTTTCAGCCATGCGAGCTACATTTATTCCCCTGTCAGTTACAGGAGGCCATCTTGGAAGCAGATACCTGCCCCTCCCACACACCAAACCTATGGACACCTCAGCTCATGAGGCTTGGTGGTGCCAGACCCTTCCCAGACCGCTCCTTCCTCTAAGCCTTTGCCCTTGTGTGTTCAGAGACAAAGTGAGACCCATAGCAAGCAAAGAGAGCCTTGGGGTCAGCCTGAGTGCTCTCCTCCCTCTACCGCTCACCCTGCCCCAACTCCCAAGCTCACTCACAACCTAGGAATAATGCGTGGCACATGACGCCCACCCGGTGCTAGGGACTGAGTATTCATCCATTCTTTCGAGAAACTGCTTGCAAATTGTAGTCGCCAATTCTGTTACATGATGACTTATGAATGTTTTCTCATTGAACCAAGGGTTTCCCCCTTTTCTTTTCCTTCTTTCCTCTTTCTTTTCCTTCTTTCCTCTTTCTTTCTTTCTTTCTTTCTTTCTTTCTTTCTTTCTTTCTTTCTTTCTTTCTTTCTTTCTTTCTTTCTTTCTTTCTTGTGCCTGTCATGGAGCTTGAATCCAGGACCCAGGGTCTGGGTGCTATTCCTGAGCTTTTTAGCTCAAGGCTAGGGCTCAGCCACAGCCTCCACTTCTGGCTTTTTTTGGTGGTTAAGTGGAGATCAGAGTCTCATGGGCTTTCCTGCCTGGGCTGAACCCTGATCCTCAGATCTCAGCCTCCTGAGTAGCTAGGATTATAAACTTGAGCCACTGATGCTTGGCTTGTTTGCTTGCTTGCTTGCTTTCTCCCTCCCCACCCCTACCCTCTTTCATTTTTCTTTCTTAGCATTAGGATTTGAACTCAGGGCCTTGTACTTGTCAATAGGCCTTCTATCACTTGAACTATGCCTCAGCCCTTTTTGCTTCAGTTATTTTTGCACCTCCTCCTGTGTAGCTGGGATGAGCCACATGCATCATCTTTCCCAGTTTATTGGCTGGGATGGGAGTCTTGCTTTTCAGGCTAGCAACAACTTGCTACCTCCCTGATCTCTGCAACCTGAGTAGATGGGATTATAGGCAGGAGCCACTGCTTAACAACAAAGGCATTTCTGATCTCCTGCAGCATTTCCTGCTAGAGGAGACCTACAAAATGCCATTTTTGCACCTGGGCAAATTCCCAGGGAGGTTATATGCCCATTTTAGGCGTCTGGCACATCTAGAAACAATTCTGATTCCAAACACTGGTAGTCACCCGGGCCTTACTCAGTAGGAGAAGAACTCAGACAAGGATCAAAAATGTGAATTCTGGCTCTTGATCCATTCCTAACAGTTTGTGCAGGTTTGGACAAAAATCTACCTCCTTGGGCTCTATGACCTTAACAGAAGAAGCCGCCTGGAGCCCCTTCCACCCAGGGAGCGAGCCTGGGGGGAGATGAGGAGCAAAGCCAGGTTCTGCTCAGGGCTGCTGTATAGGGGCCTCAGGACCTTAGCACTGCCTGAGCTCCCAAGGCAGCAGCCAGGCAGTCGGACAGCTGGCACTCCTGGGCTGATCTCAGAGAAACCGCCATGTTGTAGCTCGAAATGGCGGCCCAGCTGGGATTGTGTTGGGTCTCTCCTGTGGTTATGGGAGGCGGCCATTATTATGGCCTTCAGGGTGCCAAGCCCAGAGCCAGGCATCTCACAGGAGGAAGCTCCCTTCTCCCCACACCCAGGAAGCACGCATGGGCGTTCTGTCACCCGCGTGGGCCCCCCAGAGGTGAGTCAGGGAGGCGGTGGAAAACTCCCCAGGAGTACCCAATCTGGGGTGCAAGCGGTGGGTGGACCTGAGCCTGGACCTGCGAGATTCCACAGCCTCCACTGCCAACCACCAAGCGCTTGCAACCCCCGAGGGCTCCCGCCGTGGGGCCGCAGCGAGGCCTCCCCAAAGGCACGCATCCTCCTCCCTCCCTCTGCCGGTGGGGCACAGCTTGGCGTCTGCCTTGCAGAGCCAGAGTGCGGGTGGATGGCTCCAGGACTCGTGCTTAGACGCCGTGTCTGCTGTGGGATTTCATCCCACACTGAGAGGAGGTCCAGCTGTCCGTGCGCACAGTATGCCTGAGCACCCTTCGGGGAGTTCAGACCAGCCATCAGTTGAGGGCAAAGCCAAGGAGTGCTCCCAAACAGCTGCTCTACGCCCTTCCCACGTGCCCCCCATCCTGCACAGCCTCTAGACATCCAATAACCAAGCGGGGTGCCCAGCCAGGGGGGGCTGAGGTGCCCCGGGGCACCTGCTGGTGCCTTCCCACCTGTCACCTTGTCACTTCATAGTTACCTTGTTTGTGTCTCCAGAGGGATGTGTGGGTGAACTTCCAGATCGACCAGCCCTCTGTGGAGATGATGTTCTGAGCTGGTTCTGGGGCCTGGGTGTGAAGCCGGGTGTGAAGTCAGTGTGTGAGCAGAGCAGAGCAGTGCGATTCTGGCTTCTAGAAGGCCGGTGTGGCTCCGATACTCACTGTCCTCTCCTCATTCTAGGCCCCTCTGTCACCCATGGCTATATACACCCCAGGGAGCCCCTCCACCTCCCACTCAGCTACCCCCAAGGGCCATGTCGCCATCCCGGTCCAACCCTGGCCTAATTAGGATGCAACCTCACATTAGCCAGCAGGCAACATAGTCACGCCTGATTCAGACGTGACCCGGGGCAGCCTGAGTCAAGTTCATCTCTTCAAAGTGGATGCATTGAGCAAAGCTGGCTCACCGGGGAAACAGATCTTCCCAGGGATCCGGGAAGCGCAGGCTAAAGGAGGAACAGGCTGCAGTCATGCAGAAATTGACTCAATCACCTCTTCTTTTGGTGCACAGGTCCCAGAGCTTGAATTCAGGGCCTGGGAACTATCCCTTAGCATCTTCCCTCAAGGCCGACACTCTACCACTTGAACCAGTTTTTAGTGTTGTTGGTGGGTGGTGGTTAATTGGAGATAAGATTTCTCAGACTTTCATGCCCAGCCTGCCTTTGTACTGTGATCCTCAGATCTCAGCATCCTGAGTAGCTAGGATTACAGGCGTGCCACCAATGCCCAGCCCCAATCACTTCTTAGAATCTTAGTTTCTTCCTCTGAAAAACAGGTAAAAATCACCTTAGACTCTTAACCAGGTGAAAACTGTCAGAATCACACTGGATTCTCTTTATTAAACCCTAACAACAATCATACTAAATAAACCAGGAGGGCTGAAGGAAGGCCTCTCATCCACTAGCATCGGCTAACAAGCACGATTGAAACACATCCATAGAAAATCCTTTACAAGAGCATCTGCTCCACAACGGCTTGTCCAGCCTTGGACCACTGTCGCCTGCATTATTAATCCTGAGAGACAGGATTTTTCTTTCAAGACAACTAGACAATCCTCCTTTTGTCTTTAAGAGTTATCCCTTCCCCTCTGCGTATGCTCATGCATACTTCCATGAGCTGTGGACTCCCCCATACCTCTCTTAACTTCAGAGCCTTCCTCTTCTTCCTCCTCCTTCCATCCCCACCTTCTCTGTGTGTGACAGCTACAGAAGTCAGAGACCTCAAATGCTTCATTTGCTTTATGACCTGGACCACAGTCAGCACCATCACGGCTGCATGGCACACACTCATTAGGCAGAATGAATGCTGCCTTTCCAGATGGGGCAGATGTGTCGGTTGCAGGAGACAAGCCTTCCGGAGCTTTAACCCCGCCTGAAGTAGGGCATGGACGTTTTAGATTTAGCCCCTAGTGACAAACTCTTTTCTTCTGCCTTCCTTAGAACCATGTTCACATCTCCACAACCATCTTCTGGGGTGTCCGTCCTCGGCTATTGTACAGCCTACCAAGGCAAAACACCGCATCCTAGACCCCTGCCACACAAGACGGACCAGATGATGCCAGAAAACTCGAACATTCCTTCAAATCACACCATCTGTGTTAAGTCTTGTGCTAGACAGTGGGTGAACACATTCTTGTTTGTCCCCTTTTCTCCTCTAGACAAAGTTCTTTTACACTCCCTATCTTCTATTGGCTGCTCCATTCTAGAAGCTTCTCTGGCTCAGAAACACACACACACAGACACACACACACACAGACACACAGACACACACACACACACACACACACACACACACACACACACCTCAGCTCCTCTCTTCCCCAGAGGTCATCTGCTCCCCAGGTCAGAGGGGATCTTTGGATGTTTTCTTTTGGGTCCTCTTGTTCCTGTTCAGGTCCTACCCCATCATCAGTTCCAGACAGTGTGACTTGAAATTGTGTTTGGAACCTCACCTAAAGCCAGCCCACACAAAGAGCCTCAATAAACCACCCACTGGAGGCCAGGGATCCCTTTAAAGGTAACGCCTTTGCATCCTTGTTTTCCTGTGGGCTGACTGATGGATCCATGGAAGATTGCCTTTAAAGTGTTTTCAGTCAGGCCTGGTAGCAAATACCTGTAATCCCAGCTCCTCAGGAGGTAGAAATTAGAAATCAAAGATCAGGAAGGTAGGGGTTTGAGGTTGGTCCAAGACAAAAAGAGAGAAAACATATCTGAAAAACTAAAAAATGGGGAGGGGTGACCAGTACTGCCCACTCTACACCTCATTAAAGAGCTTATAGAAATAGGCTTGATTCTAGGTGCAAATGTAACATATTTGATTCAAAAGGAGCAATGAAGTAAGTGTTCAAAAATATTCATTGAACAACATTGTACAACAAACACCATGCTAACCGAGAAGGAGGAGGCAAGAAAAGTCCCAGATAAAATCTCAGAGCTGCAAGTGAATTCTCATGTGGTGAAAAAGACCAACTCATGGGGCTGAGAGCCATCCAGGGCAGACTCCAGACATAGAACGAGAAGAGCTCAGAGGCTGCGGCAGGTATGAGCAGGTGTGGGCAGGTGTGGGCAGAAAGACTTCCTAAGGCAGGTGAAAGACTTGGGTAAGGCTGGCAGGACCAGCAAAGCAACCAGAAGCGGAGACAGACATCTCAGGAAGGAGGCAAGGAGTTCAGCAAGGGACACTACAACAACACAACAGAGCGTGACTCGCAGACACGCAGGAATGGTGGCTTTCTCTTCCAAGGTTTTTAGAGGTATTCTTCCGCCCATTTCCTAGGGGTGTTCTTTATCTTTGATATCCTGCAGCTCCGCTCCGGGTTTTCCACTGTTTGCCTTCGTTTACCTGGCTGAATGCAATTGCAGATCTGGAATTCAGGTCTTTCTTTAATTCTGAAAAATCCTCAGTCATTACTTCTTTGAATATCTCCTCGCCTTCCTTTTCATTTCTGTTTTGGGTTTTTTTTAAAATGTATTCTGTAGGGTTTTTTAAAACTTCTTTTATATTTTCCATTTTCTACCTCCTAGTGCTTCAGTGATTTTCTGAGACCTATCTTCTAATTCACGAAATCTCATTGAATCTCAAGTTAGAATTTTTAAATGCAGTATTTTTAAAATCCATACAACTTCTACTTAATTCTTTGAATTTACATTCACATGTTAAAATTCTCCTTTTTTAAAAAAATAGTTCTTACTCATCTCTTTTAAGTACTTTGTAAGATGTTTTACATACACTATTTAATTTGAACAGCAACCCTATGAAAGGTGCTATTTTTAACATTTTTATTGTTTTCTCTTAATCAAGTAGCTGTAGGAAGGAGTTTCAATTCCACAAATCAGATTATGAGTACAATGCATCTTGATCAGTGTCATCCCTTCCATTGTTCTCCCAAACAAGTACTATTTTTTTATTTCCATTTTGCCAAAGAGGAAATGAAGCAGAGTGTGATTGTGCATTAACCCAAGGGCATGCAGTTAATAATTAGTAGAACTGGATTTGTTTGGAAAGAAGGACCTTGGGCTTTTAGGAGCTGAATTGTACACCCCAGCATTTCTAGATGGAAAACCTAATTCTTAGTACTCCAGAAGGACAGAGTTTGACAAGATGAAGTTAGAGGAGTAGAACCTGATGTAACACAACATAATATGACTGAGGTTCTTGTGAAGAACACAGGCAGGAGGCAGCCACTTATAAGCCAAGGAGCGTGGCCTCAAAAGCAACCAAACCCGCTGGTCCTTTGAGCTAGACTTTTTGTTGTCACCTCGCTGAGAAGACAATTAATTGCCAATCTGTGGAATCCCATGAAGGTAGCGGTTTTGCTTTTGATATGGTGGAGGATGTAAAGATGGAACATGATATTTGACTTGGATTGTGTAAAATGGGTACTGAATGATATTAAGATATAAATGTAAGTGTGCTGTGGATAAGACTTCCCTGGCAACTCATTACTTTAGCTAGTAACTGTAATTGTAACTCTGCAACTCTGTAACCCTGTAACTCTGCTTCTGCTGTTTTCTGAGCAATGGGAGCCCTAACTCAGCGGACCATCACCACCCTTTGTTCCATTCCCCTGCTTCCCACAAGCAAAACCTTGCTGGGAAATTTAAACTTAAGGTGTGCATTTCTTGTAACAATCATTGGCTAAAACCAACACCTAGCCCCACCCCCTCTTTTCCTCTGCTCTAGCCCCAAATCAAAAGCCCAAATGGGCTGACACTCGGGGCCATTTTCTGGGATCCCAACTCCAGGTTTGGTCCTGGTGCATCAGCACTTTTCGCTCAATAAAATCTTTTACATTTTCACAGCGGACTGAGTGGTCTCGCTGCCCCTCCCCACTACACTCTGACGTTCATTTCCTTGCTTGTCAATTCTCCTCCCATTTGGGTGGGATTTTTTCTCCATGCTGGGCTTCTTTGAATGCTTCAGTTTGTTACAATACATTTTTAATACTGTATGTTTTTCACATTGGCCTTTCTCCATTGTTTTATGGTTTTGTGGGAATGGTGGCTCAGGTGTGATCTGGAATGGCTCCCACCCATGCCCTGTAGAGTTGCCTCTACCTAAGTCTTTATGTTCAGCAACTCTCACTTTTTTTTTCTCAGTTTCCATCTTGGAGTTTCTGCACATCGTGAGTGGCTAAAAGCTAGCGGCGCTGTGGGGCTCCAGCTTGGGCTTCTCGTCCTTGTAGGTAGTTCCATTTCTCTTTGAAAGATTAATTAGACTTTGCCAGAGAACCATGCAGACATGTAGGTACAGAGAACAAAGAAAGGTTTATTACTGGGAAAGGGGGCCGGCCAGACCCCTTCTCACAAAAGAGAAGTGAGAAGCGCCGGCTATTGTCTGAAGTGACCTATATAACCTAGGAGATTTAGGAGGGGCTGGAAGAGTCTAGGAGGCGGAGACCTTGGTGTGGATGTGCGGGCCAGGGGCTTCATCATGGCGGTCTAGGATTGATGGCTGCTGCACAAGTAGTAGATCAGGGGCCCTGCAGCTGCCCAGACCTGAAGGTCACTCTAAGGGGCTCTTGCTGCCTTCTATGGTGGTAGCTGCCCCAGAGAAGTGCCATCCCAAGGTAGAGGGGGGTTGGAGGCTGATTGTTTCTGCCTTTACTACATGAGCCTAGTGTTGCCTAGGAAGGGAGTATGCTAAGCTGTGGAGAGGGGAAGGAGCGTGCTAAGCTGTGGGACGGGAGCTCATCTTGCTAACACTCTTCATAACCTGGGACCTTATTTTTTTTAACTTCTGCATTATAATCTCTCTTTAAGAGATCATAGGATTCCTATTTCCTCACAACTGTTCATCTAAAACAATCATGCCTATAGAAGGTATGTGTAACAGTGTGGAGAGTCGTCAGCTTACCTATGATAAATACAGAATTGCCTGTTCATTTGCAGTACCTGGAGGTTTACTTTTCTTGCTATTGAACTGAAAAATATGTATGTTCACATCACAAAATAGATAGGATTTCCAGAAATTTTATGAAACCTTAGGCAAATGATCTAATTTCTATATACCTGGCTTCCTTATCCTAAAAACATGTGGACATGGGGAAACTCTGATCAAGATACTCTGTACACATCAATAGGCATGTTACATTGAAACCCAGGTACAACTGTTTGAAGATAATAATAAAAAAGAGGGAACAAAAACTATGGGTAACTGGACTAGTTAATCCTAGTTAAGAATGTAGACAAGATCAGGCCCCTGCGTGGCACATGGATGTTTAGGCATTCTTATTTTTCATCAAATTCTGGACTGATTGGATCTGGTCCATTATTTTTTAAAAACTGTTTTTGTTTGTTGGTCATGGGGCTTGAACTTGGGACTTGGGTGCTGTCCCTGAGCTCTTTTGCTCAAGGCTAGTGCCCTGCCACAGCTCCACTTCTGGTTTTCTGGTGTTTAATTAGAGATAAGACTCTACTAGACTTTCCTGTCCGGGCTGCCTTTAAAACATGATTCGCAGATCTCAGTCTCTTGAGTAGCTAGGATTACAGGTATGAGCCATCAGGGCCCGGCTTCATATAATTTTTTAAACGACGATAATATAAAACCTTTAAACATTTAGATTCAGCTCTCCTTCCATCCCCTGAAAGCAAACACAGCATAGAAGTTATTAGATAACCTTATACTCTCTGCTAATGGACTGAACTCATTCCTCTTAATACACAATTCCTGACAATGTACAATCACGAGACTCATTTCAAAACAACAACTTCTATTATCTCTAAACAGTCATGTGCCTAAAATAATCACATAGAACAGCATCATAAAAGCTACCATTCAAAGGTACCCAGGGTTTGGAATAATGTAGCATATTTCTATACCAGAACCACAGACAGCTGTGAATGCAGTGGAAACTCCAGTGTGTTGAACTGAAAAAATACCCAGATAGTAGCGTAGAATAACAAGATCAAAGATACAATGTGTGTGAGTGGGGAAAAGGAGAGAGAACGATTGAGAGGGAGATTATGAGCAGGACCCTGGTGCCATGCTAGAGGCTATACACAATGCTTTCGGACAGGCAGTGACCAAATCAAGCCTGTGCCCGCAGACTCACAAGGCTTGAACAGGATAGGTGGGCGATTGGAAGCCACCCTGGAGCCAGGGTTCTCCTTTAAAGATGTGATGATGCAGCCCCTCACCCCACCAGCAGTGGATGGAGAAGAAAGGGAGCCGGATTCGCTTTAGAACCACCCCAACTGTAGCTCAGGACCTCGCGAAGTGTCCACACTTAACTGGTCATCACATGACTGGAATGGTCTCTTTAACCACTACAATTCCAGTTTCCACCCTGCCACCCAGCTCTGAGTTCATTCCTTCAGTCCTGGGCCTTGGGGACAGGGATGGGACATGGATATGCAGGTGGGTGAGTCTTGGGCTCAGGTGCCCCTGGGCCCGTTGTTGGCCCCACTGGCTCAGGAATGGGGATTGGTTCCTGTCCAGCACTGCCCCTTGTGCCAGGCACCTCGGGAGAGGTGATGGCCACACTCAGCTGGGCCTCTACCGTCAGTATCTACAGCACACTGTGGCCCCTGCTTTTCTTGAAAGCTAAAGGGAGGGGAAAAAAACAGACAAATAACCAATGCTTAGGGGTTAGAGGTGTGGCTCAGGTGGTAGAGTGCTAGCCAATGAGTGAAAGCATCAGATACTAAGTTTGAATCCTGATGCTCAGGATTAATATATATATATATATATATATATATATATAATAAAGGGAGGAAATTACAAATAGGGATAGAGAGCCAAGAGACCCAGCTCTACACACTCACACACATTCACACTCACACATGCACTCTCTCACACACTCACCAGCTAGTTACCATGACATTTAGGAGACTCTCAAAGTATGTTTCCTTTGTTAAAACAATAAATGAGACTGTGGAGAGAGTGAACTGGAAGACAAGGGTCTCAGAAATATAATATGTGAGAACCACTTGCAAGAAAGATAGCTGGGTCTCCTTAAGGCAGAGCACCCAGAAACCAAGCCCCCCACCCCAAGGCTCTACAGCCAGTATTTGGGGATGCTGAAGGAGTAGAGAGAATAATTGTGTTTCTGTGCCTAATGTGTGGTATGCTCTTTCTTCATTGAATAAAGGGATGGATGGATGGATGGATTGATGGATGGATCGATGGATCGATGAATTGATGATGGATGGAGAAATGGAGGGATCAGTGATGTATGGTGGGTGGATGGATAGATGGATGACATATAAATGGATGAATGATGGATAGACAGATGGATGGCAATTCTTCCACCTGGTTTTCACTGGCAAAAAAAAAGCAACATTGTGTAGCAATCTGAGGGCTGAGGCAGACCCAAGATGGTCGCCAGCAAACCCACTGCTCATACCCAGGTCCTTGTGGCAGCCGCTATGGCCGTATGTGACCTCCCGTGATGACTTCCTCCTGACAAGGAGCACATGGTGAGCACATGCTCACTTCTGGGAGCAGATCACAAAACTAGCTGTCAGGATCTGCGCTCTGTTGCATATACTGATGAAGTCAGCTGGTATGGTGGACAGGTCTATCTGGTAAAGAACAAGGGAGGAGGCCTCCAGCCAACAGCCAGGGGGAACTGAGACCCTCAGTCCAGCCCCCCCCATCAGCGTGGGCGTGGCTCCTTCCCAATACAGCCTTGAGAGGGGATTGTGGCCCTCACCAGGGCTGGGACTTCGTGAGAAACCTGAGCAGACAGCCCTGCCAAGCTCTGCCCGCATTCCTGGCCTGCAGACACTGAGATTACAGCTGTCAATTGCTTCACACAGATGCACTTTGGGTTAATTTTTTACTAGCAACCAGCAGCGACAACAATGGCTTGTTTGAGTTTTATATGAAGATGGTATTATAGCCAATAAATGTGACTAATAATGGCAGGAGCAAAGAGCCCAGGTTTTGAGAGCTATTGTTCTGGATTTGAACCCTGGACCTTCAACTCATGAGCTATGCAGCTTTGGGCAAGATGAACTTGATTATCAAGTGCTGTGAACCTGTTTCTTGAAAATGAGTCTAATTTTTTGCTCAGATTGGATGCACAAGGATTTTGCAAAGAGACTATGCATTTGCTTAGTCATGTAGTAAGACTGAATAGACAGACGGTAGTAGCAAATAATTAGTATTAATAATAACGATAGAGCAAGACTCCTCTCATAAAGCAGCTAGTGTCTCCTATCTGGAAGTGACCAAGTTGAGCCAGATGGACTTGTGCAAGACGTGAAAGGACCCCAGATTACACATCCCACTCTCCCCCGTCCCAATTTATTTCAATCGCAGACTCAAGTTTTGTGGCACTGGCCTGGCTGATTCCAGCCAGGATAAGAGAAGGCAGGGGACCAGAACCCTGGGAGGTGAGCACCAGAACTCCCATGCACCACCCAGCCTTCACCTTGGAAGCCCCTCCCCTTCTGTGTGCACGCAGGTATGCAGCCACCACCCTGGCTAGGCCCAGGGTGCCCTGCGAGGTAAACACCCAGCCAGGAAGTGACTGTCAGGGCATGGGCCCAGCTCAGGGCTCAGGGCCGAGGCGGGTCTGAAGGTCAGGAATGCTTCTCAGGAGGTGACAGGACATGGCTGCAGCTCTCTTGGGGCAGAGCTGAGAACTTGTGGATTTAGCTGAGGGCATACAGTCCTGTTGTAAGACACCTGGACAGGACAGTGGATGGGAGAGGAAGAGCCATCGGGGGAGCCAAGACCCTAGGAGCAATTGGCCAACAGGTAAACAAACAGCTTTGGCAGTTTCGTGTGTGTGTGTGTGTGTGTGTGTGTGTATGCGAGTGTGCGTGCACACACGAGTACTGGGACTTGAGCACAAGGCCTGGGCCCTGTCCCACACTTTTTCACTTAAGGCTGTATTGTTCTACCACTTGAGCCACACCTACAATCTGACTTTCTGCTGATTAGTTGGAAATAGAATCAGACTTGTCTGCCCAGGGTTGCTTCAAACCATGATCTTCATATCTCAGCCTCCTGAGTAGTTAGGATTACAGGCACGAGCCACCAGTGTCTGTTAGCTTTGGCATTTTAAAATCAAATGTGACCAAAGAAGAGACGAGGGGACGGGTAGTAGCATGGAGAAGCAGTAAGCTCTGATTCCAGCCGTGTTCCTTGGTCATTTCCCCCTCTGGATCTCAGTTTCCCCACCTCTGAATTGAGTTGCTTCTGTCCCCCTACTGGCTGTGGGAACAAGCAAAACAATAAATAAGAATAGCAGAAAAACTCATAGGGCTCTGTGCAATATGAATATGCAAGGCCACTGGCTAAAAAATAAGAATAGCATTAATTGAATTGAGGAGCTCTTCTAGGAACAGGGCCCTGAGGCTGCACAAGCTGAGCACAACGCCCCCCCCCCCCCGCCCCGGGCATATGTGCCTGCATAGACTGGGCAGTGCCGTGATTCCGGGCTCAAATCTCAGGGTCAGGGGACAAGCCCCCGTGGTGCTGTCTACTGCCCCTGCCTTCCTGCTCTGTCATGGTTAGCATGGGGAATAGTCACATGAACGCTAACAGCGCGCAGCTGAGGCGGAAGACTCGTGTACTTTTGACCGTTCTGCTATCTTCCGTTGATTGCGACTTTTTTTTTGACCTCTGGAAAAATGCTTAAGGCAGTGATACCACTGGGAACATTCCAGTAGTGTCTGTTGTCACGTCCCTCTATCCACCTCTCCCCTACCTTCCCTTTTCCCATTTCACTGTTTCCCTTTCTTCCTCCTCCTGTCCACATCTTGGGAATAGAGGTGCCCAGTGTCCCCTGGAGACCCTAGTGTTGAGCCTTCTGGTTCCTTTAGGTGGACAGCAGACCACCTCCTTCCATCACACCCTTTCCTGAGCCCAAGTTGTCTTGGAGCATCCCCAGGAGAGAGTCCGCAGAGGAAAGCCACTGAGAGTAGAAATAACAGCCCTGACCCTGAGGAACAAGGCGACTTGGCAAACTTCATTTTGCCTATGAATCCTCTGGCTTCATCCCACAAAGCTGTCACCCATGGACACACCAGCTCTGACCTGGCACACATGAGCCACTGTGTATCCTGAGAGGACCCCAGATTACACATTCCACTCTCCCCCTCCCCAATTTATCTCAATCTCAGACTCAAGTTTTGTGGCCACAGAGGCTGCCAGACCCAAAGACATCGAGTCTCCTCTGGTGGTATCTTTGCGCCTCTCCATGAGCCTCTCCATGAGCCTCTCCCAGTCACTAATCCACGCTCATTCTCCAGAGCGGCCCACTGGTGCCACACCAATGGCAAAGTCCTTTCATTTACCTAACTCATTGCTGAGCACTTGTAAGATCTGGAGGTGTGACTGGGTCACAGGTGGCACAGCACTGCTCTTCAGGCCGCCAGGCCGGCTGTGAGGGGAGCACAGCACGTGGATCCCAGGACCGAGGGGTCTTTGGGCCGAGCTAACAGGGCTCATCTCTGGATCAAGCCTGGGTGTCTCTTCAGAGCTTGGTTACATTCTGCAGGAGGCCCAGCAGTCCAAGCCTCGGAGGAGGCCCTTGCTGTTGGTGTTGGCCACTCTGGTCACTTTTGGAGAAGTCAGACCATGTGCAGAAAGTCAGCCTCTGCCCCTGAGACCCCAGAGGCCACCAGTTGGTTCCCCTGAAACTAAAGTGTGATACTGTAGCCCCAAAGTCCACAAGTTCCACGGGTCAGGTTTCCCTGCTCACCCCTATATGCCAAATAAAGGTGAAGGGCAGAGAAAGTAGTTATTACATGGTGGCCATGAACAGGCACCCCAGTCCATCTGCAGTCATTTCCAGACATGATCTATCTATCTATCTATCTATCTATCTATCTATCTATCTATCTATCTATCTCTATATATAAATGTATATAGGCTATATATATATATATATATATATATAGCTTTTTAAGACAGAGAAGGGAGGGGAAGGAGAGGAAAGAGGGCATAATTATTAAATGGTCCCAATCAAAATATGGCCCTGTGGGTCATTATTTCAGTTCTTGTTTTGGTTGGGGTTCCATAGACACTTTTATTACTCTCCTCACTGCCCAGGCGAAACAAGTCATGTTTGCTTGGGGGTAGGTGATCTGTCCTGATGAGACCCTATGGTTTCTTAAGAGTAGTTCCTGTCCTCATGAAGATGTCATCGATCAGGCCCGTGCTTTCTGGATTCCAAAGTGATTGCAAAGAGTGAACAGCTTAGAGAACAGACGCACATGAAATGGAGCCATGCTCTTTGTCTCCTGGTTTTAGTTGATTCATAAACCTAGAAAAAGCAGCCTCTAAGTGCCTCTTACACTCATTTTCTTTGGGTGGCAGCAACCTCTGAGCCCCAGCTCCCTGGGACGCCACTCTGAATTTGGACATTCACCAGAGAGCTGCCAGAGCAGCCCTTGCCAGCTTCTTCGGGAAAATAGCTTGGGCAGCTGATTAAAAACTTGGGAACCTAGGTCAGGCCATCTCACCATCTTTGTAGCACCGCTCACTTCATATTTTGCAGGAGAAAAAAAATCGCACATTCCTACGATAGAGTGGAGATGCAAAAAGAATGACCAGCTCAGGGAGCCCTGGATGGAGAAAGTGCCTTTAGACTTGGCATTAAACCATCCTGCATCACTTATTCATTATTTTACAGGGGGAAGAGAAGGACAGTTGATGATTTGGCTTTATGTATTATAAAGTAAGGTACTCTCACTTGAAAAAAAGATAATCATCTTTTTCATACTCACTCTAGTTGAATGTCACTACTTTAAATAGCATGCAGGCTCAAATACACATTCCTAGCTAGAAGCTGGTGGCTCACACCTGTGATCTTAGTTACCTAGGAAGCTTAGATCTGAGGATCCTGGTTCAAAGCCAGCCTGGGCAGGAAAGTATGAGAATCTTATCTCCAAATAACCATCAAAGAGCCAGAAGTGGAGCTGTGGCTCCAGTGGTAGAATGATGGCTTTGGGCACAAAAGCTCAGGAACAGCATCTAGGCCCTGAGTTCAAGCCCCAGGACCAGCATACGCACGCGCGCACACACACACACACACACACACACACACACACACACACAAATGGGCCTACTGATTTATGACCCAATGAGTATGATTTCCTATCAGAAACAAACTTCAAAATAAAGGAAAAGCAATTTGGACAGTGCCCTTAAAATGGGTAAAAGAAGCTTGGGAACTCCCAAGAGAGGAACGAGCCTAAAACTTTGACTTCCAGGTCCCATCTTCAAGTGGCAAGGGTTAGTCCCTAATGGCTGACTTGAACATGGTTCAGATGAAGATACAAAACTGACACAATCTTCTTGCTTCAGTATTTCAGTTTACCATTAGAGCAAATTCCATGATATGCATTCAGCCAATGAGCAAGTAAAGACTAGATGCTCCAGCCAGTCAACAAGTAAGGACTAGGTACTCTAGCCAATCAGCAAGTAAAGACTAGATGCTCCAACCAATCAAAAAGTAAGGATTAATTGCTCCAGCCAATCAGCAAGTAAGAACTAGACACTCCAGCTAAGTAAGAACTAGATTCTCCTACCAATCAGCAAGTAAGGGCAAGGCACTCCAGGCCCTCAGCCTCCAACAGGAATGAGAGGGTCTAGAACTTTTGCTGCTCTCCTTCCTGCTCCCCACTCTCATTTTCAGACCCCTCTCTGCCTCCTCTTCTGCTATTCAAATAAGTAGACTGCAAAATCCAATTCCCTAACCAGACCTGATTCACCCAGTTGGCATTCCTGTGTCCCAAGAGACTCCCATGAAATCTCACCAAGTATTTTCAGGTTTTAGAAGCCTGGCACTGGGACTGCATTTGTCAAGATGCTCTCTGGTTTGCGAAGTTACTCAGGAAAGTGCGCTCATCTATAAAGACATGTTTTGCTTTTGGTTGAGTGATAAAAACATTCCTGAGTGGATTCTTGAGCATTGAGGAGAAGCCTTCTTTTCTTCTGAGCTCCTTTTTAGGAAGTTAGCTTCGAACCTTAACAATGATCCTCATTTGTTGTTTCTGGATTTAGAAGGGGGTTTGGCCCAGGAACAACCCTTCCAAGCACTGAGATACCAAGGCAGCTGCCTGTGTCTTTCTTAGGAGCCAGTTCTAAGGCAAATGCAATGTTCCTTGCGGTAGGCTGATTTAGGTTCCAAGACAAGGGTAAGAAATGAAGTTTTTAAAACATGGTCAAAATAAAATTGTCCTGAAGTTCAAAGAGAAACAGACCCATCTTGGCTGTTTGCGCTGGACTGAGATGAGGCGGACTGTCCTGGTGGAGATGGAGCTGCTCACCTCGGGACGTCCAGGAAGCAGGAGAGGGAGAGAGAGGAGAGAAAGAGTAAAGAGAGAGAGAGAGAGAGGGATGGGGAAGAGACAAATTATATTATTTCTTCCAATTCAGCCCGCCTCCTTTTACTTTCTGACACCTCCCAATAATGCCACCCAATTGTAAACCCATTAATAGGTTAATCCATTTGATAATATCAGAGTCCTCAAGAGCCAATCACTTCCTGAAAGCCCATCCGCTAGCAACCCAGCTTGTGAGATAGAAGCTTTCCGGGGACTTGAGATTCAAAGAATCGTTCACGCTGTTTTCTTGTGGAAGGTTGCTTACGTCAGAATGCTTTAACAGAAAGAGGCAAGAAATAATTGAGGTCTGTGCCTGCATTTTCCTCCCAGGGACCCGCGTGTGCGTGGAGGAGGCTTGCCCACTTGCGTGTGTGGGTCAGGGAAAGGGAAGGGCTGGCGGCAAGGCTGGTGCAAGACACTCAGTAGCCTCCGCACTGGGAACAGGTGGTGTGGCAAGATGGAGCCCCAGGGGTGTGGAGAAGTAGCCCAGGTCCTGGGGGTCAGGGACTGCTGTCAGCACCACCCTAGCACAATCACAGGTGGGAGCCAACATCCAGCCCCCGGAAGTGGTAGAGCTCCAGCCCTGAGCACAAAAAGCTTAAAGACAGTACCCTTGGCCTGGGCTCAAGCCGCAGGACCAGCACCAAAAAACAAGATCACCTTTACTTGGGGCCATAGGAATTGCAATTCAAAGAGTTCTGCATCCAAGCAAGGCAGGGAGCACAGAGCTAAACAGTGAGGAGGAACAGGAGTGGTTGATAGAAGACAAAACAGGGAGGAGCAGGTGGCAATGGAACGGAAGTGTCCTTAAGGCAAGAGTCCCCCAGGCTCGTGGTGTGGGTCTGGAGTGCGGCCTACTTATTGCATTTAGGTCATTCCGGATTGGGTTAAAGGTAGATGTGACGCAAGTTCCCGTGGAGGCCAGTGCCCAGCCCCGCCTGTGTATGCCTCCCCTCCTCCCCCCAGTTAGCAGTGTCCCTTCCAAGCTACAGTCACTGCAGTTTCCCTTTTTGCCTTTTGGAATGTCAGTCATTTGGTTTCCAGGAGTGATGTATGACATTTACACATGCTGTCTGCACGGTGAAGACTTCCTAGGGACTGGTTTTAAAGTCAGTTCGCCGTTTTATCTATCTATTTTCAGCCTGAGCGCTCATATCTGCTGTTGTAATAGGATTTTTTTTTCTAGAACACTTCAAACACTTAACTATTCATCTTTTGAATATTTGATCAATGGACCTCCTAAATTCACTGTGTAGCTATGACTTAAGTCCCCGGACAATGGGAAGAGAGCAAAGCACCAAATCTGACCATTATTTTATTATTATTATTGTTATTATTTTTTACTGTATACGTACGTGTGTGTGCACATGCATATGTGCATGTGCACACCACTACTGGGGTTTAAACTCAGGCCCTGGCACTTTCCCTAAGCTTTTTGGCTCAAGGCTAGTGTTCTACCACTTGAGCCACACCTCCACTTGACGCTTATTGGTGGCTGCTTGGAGATAAGAGTCTCCCAGACTTTCCTTCCCAGGCTGGCTTTGCATCGTGATGTGACCCTCAGAGCTCAGCCTCCTGAGTAGCTAGGATTATGAGCGTGTGCTCTCAAGAAGGCAGCCTTACCCCCATTTCAGAAGCAAGGCAGTTCAAGGAAACTATATCCTTGCAACATCCTTGACCTTATAGTTTGTTTTTCAAAAAAAAGTCTCCACGGCGAATAGCTAGCTCACTTAGACGAAAACAGATTCTGGCCTCTGCCCGGGGTTCCCTCCTTGGCTCCGTGTCTTTGGCTTCCTCCTGCGCTCAGTTTCCACTGGGGTTCCTCCTCTCCTCTCTGCCCACATTGGGGTCTGGCCACCCTCTCTACAGGTCTTTGTCCTTCCAGCTCACAGACACTGGGCACAGTCCTAAGCCCTCAGTAACCCTTCCTAGAGCCTCAGTTCTCCACCATGGGGAGATGCGGAGGGCCAGGCAGGAAGGCTCTGGGAAGACAAGAGTGCTGCAGACAGGAGAGGGTTCTGAGAGGAACGAATGCTTGGGAGTGGGGGACATTAGCACACTGCCCCTGCCAGTCCTGCTGGGTCCTGAGGAAGGCTCTGGTTCACCCAGGACCTCACGCGAGCTCATGGCCATCCACTTCTCCAGGAAAGAGAATCTGCTGGTGAGAGCCCAGCTTGTGGCTGATTCCTCCAGAGTCAAAGATCTAAGCTGCTCAGCTCAGCAAAGGCCAAAGGATTACAGCTTAACTACTTCCGGGCTAGGGCCACACACATTCCCTAGGAAGGGCTTAGGACACAGAAAGGATGGATACCTCTGGTACAATGATTGGTTCCCAGTGGCATTTTGAGAAGTCAAAATGTCTGAGATTTTCAAATGTACAGATAAAAGTATCTGCTTTATTGCTGTGGGGGGGGGTGGTTGTGGGGCTTGAACTCAAGGCCTGGGCACTGTCCCTGAGCATCTTTGTACTCAAGGCTAGCACTCTACCACTTTGAGCCACAGCACCACTTCCAGGTCGAGTCTCACAGGGATTTTTCTGCCTCGGTTGGCTTCACACTGCCATCCTTGATCTCAGCCTCCTGAGTAGTTAGGCTGGCAGGCGTGAGCCCTTAGCGCCCAGCTGCTTAACTGCTTTCTCCAGCTGTGATAAACAGAATGTGAATCTTCAAACTTCACATATTGGTGCCCTAACCTCCAGTGTGATGCCACCTCTGATGCAGGTTTCTTCTGCTGTTCTCAGTGGGTGGTCTGTTTGTGGCATAGCTTTTCTGGTTCTGAAACCAGCAGAGACCGTTAGACCTTTAGGGGTGAAACTAGTGTTGTAGCTCAGCAGCAGACAATGCCTGCCAGTGTTAGCACAGCACTGCTGATGGCTGCTGCTGTTGTCTTCTTGGGGTTTCTTGCCTCAGGTACTGGACAAATGACACCCACAGACTAGCAAGGGTGACTGTAAAGAACTTATTCAAAAGGCAAGTATCTCAGTTGAAGGTACTGTGTTCTTACCCTCCTGCCCCTCTCCTCCCACTGAGTCTAGGAGTTTATATACTGTGGGCTAGGCTCTGATTGGTTGCCCCTATTATAATGAGCTGTTTGGAAGGTACCTTTTTATTGGTCAGCCCCTGGGACATTCTGATTGGTTGTTAATTCCTAATCAGTCCTTTCTGCAAATTTCCTCCCCAGGGTAGTTATCCACACTTGAGGAATGAGAGGGTGGGGAGGGGCAAGGGCAGGATGTTCTATTCATCTTCGAACCTCTTTAGAAACAACATTGTCTCTTTTGCATCTAGTTCACACGTGGAGCTGTGGCTGGATAATGGGTGGTATGTAGGGTTAGAAGAGGGCATGATGAGACAGTGCCATTATAAGAAGAGGAAAATTAAGAGAGCTGCCCCTTCTCTGCCCTGTCCCCCTGAGGAAAGGCCGTGAAGAACATGGGAAGGACCCACACCTGAGCTGGACGGTGCTGAATTCCTCGTCTCAGACTTCCAGCCTCCAGAACCCCGAGACAGTAGATTTCTGTTGTTCAGCCCTTCCAGTGCTAGTCCTAGTGGACTAAGACACCAATATCGACCCTGCTGTTTTTAGGGACAAGCAAACATTCCACTACTAGAGCCCAACAAAGACTCAGTGTCGGGCCCACGGTTCCCCGCACATAAATATCTTTGTTGGCTATGGAAAGTGTCTGCTTTCCCCGTGACAGGGCCCTCCGCAAGGCTGGCTCTCCTCCCTCGGGCAGGGACAGCAGACCTTGCCCACAGACGAGTACGGAGCTTGCCAAGGGCGGTGGCCCTAGTGTGGTCAAGTCTCCGGCTCCCTCCTCCCAGGGCTCACGCCTTGGCTGAGGGTGGGGACATGGGGAAGAGGACCGGAAAGTGCTGCCGCAGTCCCTGGGCTTGGCTTGAAGAAGTTACAGTGGGCTCTGTCCACCTTCTCCAGCTGAGAGTGGCTGCCCACAGGGAACAGGCCCTGCAGACCAGAGCACCGGCATAGTTCCATGTCTCTCTGGGAGACCACGGCAGGGAGAGTGTTGCTCTGATGGACTTTTGCTTTTGTTTCTTAAACTCTGTACTTTGCTTTTTATATGGAGCATAATAGGCATTTTATAACTTTTGGGTTCTCATACCCCAAGGAGAAAAAGCAATTGAAAAAAGTCGAGCATTTATTTAGCCATGAAGAGGACAGGAGCAGCTTGAGAGAACCAGTTACTGCTTTTGCATATGGGATCAGGCACTGAGAGATCGCTGAATCCTTGTAACTACAGAAGCTTCCAGTAGGGAAAGCGGAGAGAGGAGGGGAATGAATACTCATGTTTGGCTAGGAAACTCTCTTGTGCTGCTCCGCTGGGCCCTCGTGGTGGCAGGTCGGGGGAAATGTTGGTCTGACCACAGGACAGGGACGAAGCTCAGTTGGTGTGAGTAGACCCTGCCCACTGAGGATCATGTTGAATCTTTTTTTTTTTTTTTTTGTCTGCTGGGACCAGGACTTGAACTCAGGGCCTGCACTGTCCCTTAACTGCTTCCGCTCAAAGTTGGCATTTTACCACCTGGGACACACATCATCTACTTCTGGCTTTTTTTTTTTTTTCCTAGAGATTAGGAGTTCAAATTCTCACTGACTTTTCTGACCGGACTGACTTCAAGCCACAATCCTTAGATCTCAGCCTCCTGAGTCACTAGAATTGCAGATGTGAGCCACCAGCACATGACTTTCCAAGGAGAAGGCTCTGAATAGGCCCAGTATATAAACTAGTGGTGAGGGGGCAGGAATCCGTGCTGTTAGCAGTCAGAGTGATCAGGAAGAGAACTCCGGGAAGCCTTGTTAAGATTCTCTTTTTGAATCTGATTCTGATTACACAAGCAAGTTCAGCTCCTAAACATGTGGCTATCTGTATCCTAAGTATGGGCACTGTCTTTAGCCTGCTAATTTAAAAAATTATTATTGTTAAGTAATTGTACAAAGGGGTTATACTGCCACAACTCAGGTTATGAATACAATGCTTCTTGATTAGTGTCACCCCCTTCATTGTCCTCCCTCACCTCCCCCTCCCATCCCTACCCTTAAGTTACATAGCTCATTTTTTTATACAATGTGCATGGAATATAATGACTGCATTTCTCTCCCTTTCTGTAGCCTAGTAAATTTTTTACAATGTTAAACATACGAAGGGGTAAACTAGAAGTGCCACCACCTGCCACTTAATAATGCGCCGAAACCACATGGAGATAACCTATACCCCCTCCCCACCCTGCTCCTCCCTCCTCCCCTCTTGCCTCTTCTTCCCTCCAGAGAGCAAAAAACTGGACATTTCTTCTTTTATCCTTGGCTAAAAAGGGTTTATGAATTCAACCCCAAACCAGCCTCCACAAACGACAGGCCAAGCTGGCTAATTAAAACCAGAAAGAAGAAGCTGTTTGATCCACAAGCTAAAAAATGAACTCTGCCATTTTTGGTAAACTCTGTGGCTGCCACATTTTTCCTGGGTCCTGAATACTATTTCCAGAGAAGGAGCTGTTTTACCCCATCATCTAGGCAGAGAGGTTGCAAAGACTTTCTCTTGAAGGGGCTACCAGGATGTCACCCTGCAAGAGGCAGGACCTTACTGTGCACATTTTACTTCAGTGTTGGGGTGGTGTGATCATAGGAAGAAGCTAAGGGTTCTTGCCAAGGAAGTTCCAGGGCCTTAACCCTATGGAATGAAGCTTGTGGCTCTATGCCTTCATTTCCCCTCCATCTACATGGAGTAGATGGATGACAGGCCAGGTAGATTAACCACCTCTCTGGTTATATGTATGTAGGAGCTCAATTTCTAGATAATTGCCACCAAATAGTGATCAGACAGCCTGTCTCTCCCAGAACTCCTCTGAGATCTTCCTTGTATCAGATACAAACTCTTTTGCCTGCTCTCATTAATCTTGGGATCTTCCTCTGGGAAAGCCACATACCCCAACTCATACAATCAACAATGACCAAGCCCAGTTGAAGCAGCCATGCTTGCTGGCTCCCTGTCCTGTCTCTCAACATCTACAGCGCCCCCTAGTGTTTCACAGCAAGATCCAGAATCACTGAGTACTTTCTCAAAAACGTTCCATTGTTTGAAGAAAAATAATTATTTTTATTATTTTTTTGGGGGGGGTCTGGTCGTGGGGCCTGAACTCTGGGCCTGGGCGCTGTCCCTCAGCTCTTCAGCTCAAGGCTAGTGCTCTACTACTTGAGCCACAGAGCCACTCCTGGCTTTTTTCTTATGTGGTGCTGAGGAATTGAACCCAGGGCCTCAGGCATGCAAGGCAAGCGCTCTACCACTGAGCCACCTTCCCAGCCCCTTTTATTATGTTTTTGATGCCCATCCTGGGGCTTGAACTCAGGGCCTCGGTGCCATCCTGAGCTTTTTTGCTCAGGGCTGGCGCTCTGCCATCTGAGCTACAGCTCCACTTCCAGTTTTTTGGTGGTTGATTGGAGATAAGAGACTTTATGGACTTTCCTGCCTAGACTAACTTTGAACTATGATCCTCAGATCTCAGCCTCCTGAGTAGTTAGGATGACAAGCATGAGCCGCCAGTACCCAGTTTGAAAAAAAAAATGCTTTCAATTCCTTTGGAGCTTATTTGGGGGAATTTATTTTAAGAATCTAGATTGAGTTTCCCTTCCAGATGTTAACTATGGTTCCAAATTTCTGCTAACAACCTTTCTGTTTAATAACCATTTTATTGAGATGTATTCATATTTCACGTATGTAGAGCATACAGTATATTCACATATCTGTGAAGTAATTGCTAACTCTGCTTTAGAACATTTGCTCATCTTCTTACCTCGTCACTCGCTGTCATTGTCACAGCCTTCCCAGGCCTAGGCAACCACAAATTGACCTTGTGCCCTAGATTCTCTGTTCTGGATATTTCATCAACATGCAGTCACAGTGTGAGTGCTTTGAGATTGCTTCTTTCACTTAGCTAACTAGTTGGTGAGATTGTCTGTTGTCTTTTTTTTGATCTTTAGAAGAAAGTCCTCCATAATTAATTATGAAGTTTTCTGATGCACTTTATTGAGTTAGGGAAGTTTTCTTCTGCACCAAGTTGTTGAGCATTCTTGTCATGAAGGGATCTGAAGCTTTTCAGATTCGGTTTACTATCAGATGTCCCTAAAAGATGGCCCTGTGGTTTTTGACATTGACTTCATTCTTATGGCACATTACACGAATTTTACAGATTAAACCAACTTTGCATTCCTAAGATAAATTCTCTCGGTTATGTTCTGTAATTCTTTTTATATATTCCAGGGTCCAGTGTGCTCATATTTTGTTGTGGATTTTTTCTTTTATATTAACAAGACTTGTTGGTCTATAGTTTTCTTGTGACACTTTCATCTGGTTTTATAGCTCTCTTTTATGTTTGTGATGCTTCTTGCATAAAATAACATTTTTATTTTGGTGTTGGCCATTCTGTTGCATTGACTGAAGACCTTGTAACAATATACCATATTCCTCCTATTACTATAGCACTATATGATATATGGGAGAAGTAGAGTCTTTTTTGCTGCCTATATTTCTCAAAACTTTGAGCTAATCTTGTCTGTCAATTCTGTACATGACATAAGTATATGGAAATAGCACTGAAACTGTATATTAAAAGTTCTGCTCTTTTTTTTGGTGGTACTAGTGATTGAACCTCGGACATCATGTTTGGCTCTGTCACTTAAGCCACATGCCCAGTTTTTTTTGTTTTGTATTTTGTTCTTTCTTTTATTGTCAAGGTGATGTACAGAGGAGTTATAGTTATATAAGTAAGATAATAAGTACATTTCTTGTCAAACTTGTTACCCCTTCCCTCATTTTTCTCTACTTTCCCTCCCCTCTTCCCCCAAGTTGTACAGATCATGTCCAACATACTATCCTGTGTATATCAGCATTGCATTGGTCCCCTTGTCCTTTGTCTCACCATTCTGTTGCTCCCCTTCCCTTCCCTAATTCAAATTGTATCTTACTCTTGAGATGGGGTCTTGTTAACAAAGCCTGGGCTGGTCTCAAACTCTTGACTCTCCTACTTCCACCTTGGAGTACCTGGGATGACAGGCATCATTTCATCATTCCCGCTTCACATGTTCTAAAAGAACTTTTTACATTAACATACCTGGGTTGTGCAAGGGGAGGATCACTAGCATTTCCATCTAGACATACAAGTTACTCTATTAATTTCACCTTCTCTATCACTCTCTCTTATTTTTTTCTCCACCTTTTAAAAACAATTTCAATAGATTTCCTTGTTCCATTTTCATACATGCATATAAAGTCCTTCAGCTGTGTTCATGCTCACTGATTCTCCCTTCCCTTGCCCACTATCTCCCTCCCCAAGACAGCCTGTTTTAATCTCCTGTCATTTTTTAAAGTATGTAGTAACGGTACCAGGGGGTTTCACTGTGGTATTTCACACAATACCATTATTATATTTTAATCAGAATAATCCCCTTTGGCATATTTTTGTTTTCCTATCCAAAAAAACCTCACTTTCATCTTTTCTTTGTTTCCTTTTTTTTCCCATTCCCAGGGATCAAACCCAGCTAGCCAAGTGCTTTACTACAATCTACATCCCCATGCCTAATCTTTTAAGTATTTCCTTTTATATAGATTGCTTGTATTTATTAAACTAGCCGTGGTATACTAGTCCTATTTTTATTTTTTCAATATTGAAGATTAAACTTGGAGTGTTTTACATGCTAGACAAGCACTCTGTCATTGACCTACACACAATTCCTTATTTTTCATTTTTTTGAGGAACCTCCTTACTAGTAGATATTTCCTTGCTATAATAATTCCTATCAACAGTGTATAAAGGTTCCTTTGCATCTTCACCAACACTTGGTATCTTTTGTGTTTTGGATAATAGCCATAACTAACTAGGGTAAAGCAATGCTGTTTGTATAAGGAATTGTTGGCCTGCAAATCAAGGTTAGAGTGCTTGCCAAGTGTGCACAAGGCTCCAGGTTCCATATCCAATACTACCACAGGAAAAAAAAGCAAATATGGAAGGAAGGGAAAAAGGAAGGAAGGAAGGAAGGAAGGAAGGAAGGAAGGAAGGAAGAAAAAGATGGAGGGAGGGAGGGAAGGAAGGAAAGAAGAAAAAGAGGGAGGGAGGGAGGGAAGAAAAGGAAGAAGAGAAGGAAAGAAAGAAAGAGAGAAGGAGCAAGAATTGTTGTTAGTGCTGAATAATGTCCCAATTAATATTGAAGCTTGCGGGTGGTTTTCTGGTTTGATCCCAGCCTAGGCTGGACCCTGACTCCATGGACCACTTCCAATTCCAGCTCCCTGGAAATCACATCATCTCTCTGTCTCCCCAGGTATTATTCTCAGATGCCAGCTCCCTTCCCTAATGCACTAGTTCAACAGCCCAGGTAACGCAGACCAGGTACAGGCTTCCTCCCTTTTGGAGACCTCTGGGAGATCTCACTGATTCCAGCAACAAGGTGACGGGAAGGACTTCAACTGCCTTCCTTGGAGGGGGCAGGCAGACAGTTGGGGCTTGTGGAGGCTCCCACAGGGAGAGGCAAGATGGCCGATTGCAGGCCATCTGCATCATTTCAAGATCATTTCCAGTCCTTGATGCTAACTTAGCCTCTCTGCACAAGGCTTGCCAAGTCTACCAATGACAAAGGGCTTTTCTGTCCATGGATGTTGAGGTTCCTAGGGCTAATGTCAGGGTGGCAGCAGGGTGCAGCCAGAAATGCAATCTCAACCCCACCCGATTCTCCTGAGTCAGAATCCGAGTGTCAACATGATCCAAGGCTGATTTCTGCCTTGCAATGTCTGCAAAGCGCTGGCCCTCGGTACCACAGCTGTTCCCTACCCTTCACCTCCCCAAGTGTGCTGCTTCCCCCGCCAGTGATTCACCCAGGTCCCTGGCCCTTGGCCCGGCCCTGGGAGACTTCACAGTCATCCTCGGGGCACACGGTGAGGACCAAGGGCACAGAGAAGAGGGCCGCTCCTGCTCTGACTCATCCCATCCCTCTGCAGCCAGCACTGAGAAGCGTCTGGACCACATCACCCAACAGTGAGTCAGACAGATGGGGCGTGATCCTGGCCGCACCGTTTACCAGCGATGTGGCCTTGGAGCCACCACCATTGTTTCCTGGCTGCAGCCTCCCTGGACAAAGTGAGGTTAATTCTGTAGGGACCTGACACAGTGATCCCACGCCTTAACCAAGGACATCCATCCCCTCATTCATTATTGCCTCCATAGAGACTTAAAGGATGCTGCTATGCGTCCATTATTAGGGGCAGGAGTGAACCAACTGGATCAAGTTCTGCCCCTAAGGAACAGGAAACAGGAGTGACAGAAAACAGATGTGTGCTGTACGCCAGCAGGTGTTGGCAAACACCTACTCAGTGCATGGGAATAAAGCTGTCCCCTTGAACGTCCACCTATTAAGGTCACCTCTATATTATAAAGACACAGAACTTAAAACCAACTGAGGGTGTGTGTGTGTGTGGTCTTAAAGCCAATAAGGTATTGGGGCATTTTCTCATGGATCAGAGCCCTCTCACAGAGAAAATGGCTGGGATGACCAGCCCCACCCCCTAACTCAGTGCATCCAGAACATTCTCTGAAGGATCCCCAAGTGTCCCCTAGATCACTAATGCAGCTTCGGTTCAGAGGTTTTCCTCTCTAACCCCACATTGAACCTCACACGCTCTAACCCCAAACTGGGCTCACTCTCCCTTTCCAAGCTACCAGCAGCAGGCTTGCTGCTCTCTCTTCCCAGACCATCATAAATCACAACCCTGGACTCCTCATGATCTTTGCTCAGCCCTGCCCAGGTCTGGGAACTCACCTGCCACACCTGTAAGAAAGCCCTCCACGGGCTCCAGACACACCAGCCCAGGGCTTCCGGGAATCCTGTCATCTATTCACTCAGGATCTTCAAAGGCCTCCAGCCACCAACAGGATTCAGAGACTTAGCATACCCAGCACCCCACACCCATGAATTCCTACCGTGGCCACCCCCAAAATCCCACCCTAGAAGCCATCTTACTGTCCCAGGTCAGCCAAGAAGTTGGGTCAATGGACTGGGGAACTGGCTCGGGCAGTAGAGCATTTGCCTAGCAAGCAAGCACAAGGCCCTGAGTTCAAACTCAGTACCCTTGCTCAAAAAAAAAAAAAAAAAAAGAAGGAAGGAAGGATTGAGCCATTGTGGGAAGCAGAATGTGAAGGGAGAAAATGAGACTCCCAGGAAGGCAAATGAACATCACCGAACCCTAAAGTCTCAGCTTTGAGATTGGCCCTCTGTTGTCTGGGGGTGCAGTCCCAGGCCCCATTTGGGAACAGCTCTGAAAGTCAAAGTCCCTCACTGCCTCCACCTCCCTCTCGATGCCTCCAGGAGAGACGGCGACATGGTGAGCGCATTCCTCCTGAGCTAGCCTTCCCTCGAGAGGCAGGCCTGGGGTCCCCAGCTCATGTGACCAGGGCAGAGGCCTCCCCCACCTCCTGTGCTTGCAGGGTTCAAAACCAGGTTAGCTTTTATCCCAACTACCCTCAGGCTGCACTTGGTGAATGAAAATCGCCCTGGGGAGCTGGAGTCCAGAGTCAGGGGTCAGGGGACTGGGTGACACATGACATTGGCATCCTTCCGGCCCTCCCAGAATGAAAGTCGCAGTCACTGTCCAACCTAAAGGGGATCCCAGCTACGCATGCCCAGGCAAGGACCGGCGCTGCTCCCCGGCCGGATGGGCAGATCTCAGGGTGCTTGCAGGACTTCTGTGGGTCAGGAGAGGCAACAGGCCCAGAAGTGGGGTTCCCCAGCACCAAGTGCTCAGGCTGCTCCGAAGCAGCCCCTTTCTCTGCCCCACGCCTGAATGCCCTCCTTTGCTTGGCCAGCTACCTGCGGCCAATAGAGGGAGGAAGAAGGCTCCATTCTGGGTGAGCCGTGCGCGTGGCTCCAGGACCCAGAGTTGGTGTCAGTCCCCGCCCCCCACCCCACCAGAGAGCCCTAATTCCTGCCTCAGATGAACAAAGCTGTTCTCCGCCTCCAGAAGGATCCCCCCACACCCACCCCGGTCCCTCCATCCGAACTGTGTGCCTGAGCTGGGCTAGGCCGGAGGAAGGGTCTGAGTGAGGAAAGGGGTGCAGGCAGTGGAAATGGAGGGTGTCCTAGCTTCAGCCCTCGGCTCTCCCCATTTCACAGGAGGACGACAGATGAACGAGCTGCTTCTTCACTTGTCCCCAAGCACTAACCTGCACCCCAAAGTGGACAGTCTCCCGACCGGCAGCCCTTGTCTGTACCCCAAGACCGTCATGGGATCCCATGCTCTCAAAAGGTCCACCAGACCCCCTTATCACCCCAAGACCCCACACCCTGGAAAGAGACCTATGTGGGGAGGGACCTGCGTTAGCCTGGGCAGTTCTAAGTTCCTTCCTTCCTTCCTTCCTTCCTTCCTTCCTTCCTTCCTTCTTTTCTTTCTTTCCCTCTTTCTTTCCTGACTTTTTACTTCTTGATGGGATATAAAAGTCTCATGGATTTGTCTGCTCAGGCTGGCTTCAAACTTCAGTCCTCAGATCTCAATGTCATGGGTAGCTACGACTACAGGCATATGCTACCAGTACCCAGAAGTTCCAGGAAGTTTTTGATTGTAACGTCTCTCTTTTTTATTTTTTTCTGGGACAGTGTCTCAGCTAAGATGACATGTGAGGTGGCCACCCCGGAGGGGTGACTATTCTGTGACTCTAGACCACCGGGCAGCAACAGGACCCTCCTAGTGTCCCCCAACTGTTATACACGGTTCAATCAGAATGACCACTAATCCACAAAATAGTCTTTGCCGCTAGCGGATGGTAAGAGTTGATCCTCAAGGGGTTCCAGGCTACTCAGCCTTAAATGACCTGTTGCAGCCAGACAGACCTCTCTCCTCTTCCTGCAGCTCCTTTTTTCTCTGTATGTGTGTGAATGCTTCCTTGGGTTGCTCTCCTGGGGTCCCCTTACTATTTTTGGTACTTTTCTCCAGCATTAGTCAGGAGATGTTTACTTGGAAGTTAGTTACACAACCCACTTTAGGCATTTTCTCCAAAGTGCCTCTTATGAATAGTATAAACAAGCTTCAATTATAAAATGAGCATGAATGTATCTGAATTACAGTGGTTACAGCTGTGATTTTCATTGACAAAGCTGTGGATGGCAGGATGAGCTGCGGATCCCAAATTCCATGAAGGCTGAATGGAAGTGGGAATTCTACGCTTGGCATGGGGGATTTAACTCAATGACTCTCATTGAAAACCGTTCTCTTTCTTCCAAAGCTCTCGAAATCAACCGTCAAGTCTATTGTCATGGAATCCCAGAGGTCTGAAGAGTTGGAAAATCCTTGGAGGAAGTCAGAAAGTGGGTCATGGAAAATCAGTGATGAATTGACCCAGGTGAGGCCTGAGCTCCTCTCAGAAGACCAGGAGCATCCCCAGAGCGAAGAGGAAGGCCAAGACAAAGAACACCACCACATCTCCATTCAGAGAAATTCCATCTTCAATCGCGCCATGAGACACAGAAGCAGAGCCAGGGGCTCCCCTAGACGGAGCTCCAGCTGCCTGGCAGGTCAGTGCTGGGGGCAGCGGTCATGCCAGGCCTTCATATCCACTTAGTTACCAGTGCTAAGAACATCGCATTAAATAAAGGAGAATAAAAGCTTTAAAAATGATCAGGAGCTGGGTGCTGGTGGTTCACATCTATAATCCTAGCTACTCAGCAGGCTGAGATCTGAGGATCATAACTTGAAGCCAGCCCTGGCAGGAAAGACCAATTCACTACCAAAAAAAGTCAGAAGTGGAGCTGTGGCTCAAGTGGTAGAGGGCTAACCTTGAACAGAAAAGCTCAGGGGCAGTGCCCAGGTCCTGAGTTCAAGTCCCAGGACCAGTACCACAGTAAATAAATAAATAAACAAACAAACATTTTTAAAAGATCAGGGATAGATCCAAAAAGGTGAGAGCCTATTATCTAATGATTTACCTTCCTCCAATTTGTGTGTGTCTGCCCTGGGCCAGGCCACCTCACAAACTTCTACTTATAAGACCTGACAAAACTGTGGCGCGGATGGGGGGGTGGGGAGAAGGGGGGCCCAGACTCACAGCCATCCAATCCATGCTTGGGGGTGCCTGGGAACGTGAATTTCCTCAGTGGACATCCAGCCTTCTATCCTGCTCTGCTCTCTCTCTGTCACCATCGAGTCAGAGTCTCCGCTGTCCTGAACATAAATGAGGTGAAAACCTCAGGACCCTTCATCTCTCTGATCAGACCCGGGTCCTTTTCGTCATTCATCTTGAGCAGAAAAAAATTCACAGCCTTTACCAACGGAGCAGGTCAGACCTCCCTTGAACATGGCAGCATTTCCCAGCCCTGGGACGTGGCAGCTGCCACCAGATAGCATGGCCACCCTGGGGAAGGGAGCTGTCACACCTCCCTGTTCTAGGCCACTCTGCTCTAGGTCCAGCCTTCACTAAGCATTCAACACTGTTCACCAAGCCCTCCTATCAAGGAGCTTTGGGCCTTAAATCAAGCAACTTAGAATGGTAATACCTGTTATTTCCTCTTGTCTGGGATCGGTTGCTGGTTTCCCTTTCAGAGCCAGTTTTTCAGGCCTTGCGCCTGGGGCTGGAAGATAGGGGCAGCCCCGCTCAGCTGGCTGATGGCAGATGACAGCCCAAGGGCAACTTAGCCAGCCGACACCGCTGGTCTGTGCTCCAAAGGCAATTCATCTTCCAGCAGGCTAGCCCTGGCGCATTCGCCTGCAGTGCTATTTCAGATGAGTCTTGGAGAATGAGAAAGGTCATGGCCAACTCATGGGGAGAGCTGACTGGGTTGGGCACTCACAGGTCCCCAGTGGCTCCGCTAGGCAGACCCTGCAAGATTATTTGTGGACCGGACTGCATAGAGCAGGCCTGTGTCCCGGCACTCAGAAGAGGAGGCAGGAGGATCGCAAGTCCCAGACTACATAGAAAGATCCTGGCTCTCTCTCACACATACACACACTAAAGAGCATGTTTAACATACTCATTTTATAGATTTTAAAAAGCAAGCAAATACTGGACACTGGTGGCTCATGCCTAGAATCCTAGCTGTTCAGGAGGCTGAAAAGATTCTTATCTTCAATCCAAGACACTCTTATCTCCAATGAGCCAGAAAAAAAAAAAAAAACTGGCTGTGTGACTCAAATGGTAGCACTCTAGCCTTGAGCTAATAAAGCCAAATGAGAGCACATAAGACCCTGAGTTCAAGCCGCAATACTGGCATGTGCATGTGTGCACACACCCACACACACCCACACATATACATACATCATAAAAATCAAGCAGACCAGAGTGATAAAACCACTTACCCAGCCCCATTCAGTTAGTGAAAGGTGTGGTGTGCTCAGTTCAGGCTCTCTCTCACCTGTCTGGGGCTCACAGAAAGTAATGCAAACTGGTCATACCAGTTTTTTCAACCCTTGCAGTGGCCACATTAAAAAATATAAGAAGCGGGCTGGGAAGGTGGCTCAGTGGTAGAGTGCTTGCCTTGCATGCCTGAGGCCCTGGGTTTGATTCCTCAGCACCACATAAGCAAAAAGAAAAAAGCCGGTAGTGGCATTGTGGCTCAAGTGGTAGAGTGCTAGCCTTGAGCTGAAGAGCTGAGGGACAGCGCCCAGGCCCAGAGTTCAGGCCCCACAACCGGACCCAAAAAAATATATATATAAGAAGCTGGGTGCTGGTGGCTCATGCCTATAATCCTAGCTACTCAGGAGGCTGAGATCTGAGGATCATGGTTTGAAGCCAACTCAAGCAGGAAAGTCTGTAAGACTCTTATCTCCAAATAACCAGCAAAAATCTAGAAGTGGAGCTATGGCACCAGGGGTAGAGAACTATCTGTGAGCCAAAAAGCTCAGGGATAGCACCCAGGCCCTGAGTTCAAATCCCAGGACCATCACACACAAACACACACACACACACACACACACACACACACACACACTGCAAAGAAATGGAGTTGACTTTAATATATTTTGCTTAACTCAATAATGTCTCCAAAATAATGTCTCCAAAGGATTATCATTGTATCCTATAATTAATAATTAATATCAGAGATAGTAAGTGGTAAAGCACCAGCCTAGCAGCATAAATCTCTGAGTTCAAACCCCAGTACCACCCAAAACAATTATCAGTGAGCTACTTTATGTCTTCTTTGCACTCTCTTAGAATTTATGGAGTATTTTCTCAATTCTCATGCCCTATTTTTGCTGGAAAGACTCAATCTGGATTTAGATTTCATAAAATGTACAGTCAGGAAAGATTTACATGCACAGTTTGTTGCAATATTTTTAGAAGTTTTCTAGTCACTGAATCAAGAATCAATGTTTACACCGAAGTTTAAATTAAGTTGAATAAAGTGGAGAATGCACTTTCTTAGTCACACTGGCCGTGTCTCCAGTGTGTAAGAACCACATGTGGCTGTTGGTCAGACCAGGAACAGAGCTTACAGAAAAAACACGAGGTAGTTGGGCACTGGCAGCTCATATCTATAATTCTAGCTACCCAAAGGCTGAGATCTGAGGATCAAGGGTCAAAGCTAGTCCAGGCAGAAAAGTTCATGAGACTTTTATCTCCAATTTATTTAAAATTTTAAAATTTCTTCATGTGATTTTTACACACACACACACACATTTCCCACCCACTCTGAAACACCTAAGAAAGATTTTTTCCTAAATATTACAACTCTAGGTATTTTTACTTATCTGTATCATTGTTTTGTGTATTCTGTCCACTCACAATCAAAACTGTCTTTTAAAAACTATAACTGTGTATAACCATTTTCATAAGTATTCTGCTCATAGAAATTTGCTATGTTTTAAAAAGCAGAAAGTGTTTGTTGATTAAAAATGTAAGTAAAAGATGTAAATCTCTGATTTTTTAAAAAAATTTCTGTTCCTCGTATGCCCTATTGCTTTATGCAATTATATAGCAATGGGTATTTTTATTACTTTTTCTGGATACTGTAATATAATTAAAAATAAATTAAAATTTTGTTTTTCATCGAAAAAAAAAGAACTGGAAGTGGAGGTATGGCTCAAGTGGTAGAGAACCAACCTTGAGCAAGAAAGCTAAACAAGAATGCAAATCTCTGAGTTCAAGCCTCAATACTCACACACACAGAAGATACATAGCTGCCAAGACTGGGGGTTGGGATCTTTTGTAGTAGGAGAAAAGGTGGATGTGTTAGTCAACTCTCCATCAAGGTGGCAAGGTCCCAGAGAGAAATCAACTTGAAGGAAGGTCTATTTTGGCTCATGGCTTCAGAGGTTTTATGCTGAGGTTGGTAGACTTCATCACTGAGGCAGAACGTGGCAGTGGCAGTGTGTGGCAGAAGAGGCTGCGCATCTCATGGTGACCAGGAAGCAGCCACCGGAAGTGAGGAAGAGACTGGACAAGGTCCTTCCAGGACCCGCCCCTAGAGACCTACTTCCTCCAACTAGACCGGGCCTCTTCAAATGCCCCTAGCTGGTGGCCAAGCCTCAACATGGGAGCCTTAGAGGAACATTCCAGCTTCAAACCAAAAAAGCCGAGATAAAGATGAAGAAAGACAGGGCCAATGGGAAAAGAGCCTCAGGTCTGTGGTTTCCCAAAACCAAGCCCCGAATGCTAAAGCAATGTGGAACACAGAGCAGGAGTCTTCTCACTTCCTGCCACCCCCGAAGGGGCCACCACACCCAGCCCAACAGACTCCAAGCTCTGTGGTTAAAATGCCTGCCTCGAAACAAGCCAGGTTCCCTGATCCCTGCTCTGCCTCACTGAGGAGAAGGGCGGGAAAGGACTGAGGTGAGCAGCCAGCCCTGGCTACCTGTCAGCAGGCCTCCCCGGTCCACACCCTACCACAGAGGGAGGTGCCTGCCTGCCTTGACACGTGCCCCGCGGGCCCCTCCACTTGTCATCTGTAAAAACCCCGTAGAGCATGGCCTGGCCCCTCTGCGGGATGGCAGACTCCAGGAAAGAAACCAGGCCCGAGTGACACTCGCCAGCCAGTAGGATGCCACGCTTTGTAAGATCACATCTGAAGAGATCAACCACCTGCCAAAGATTTTGTAGTCCTCAAAAGGATTGTGTTATCATCAATGATCACTGATGCTAATATCAATGATTATGGCTTTATTGCCCTCTAAGACAGAACCAAGTCTATATGTGTGTGTTTCTTTTTGTAATGGACAGTACCTGGGTTTGAACTCAGGGCTTTGCACTTGTTAGGAGGGTGCTCTACCATTTGAATCATACCTCCTGTCTTTTTTAGCCAGTCCTGGGGCTTGAGCTTCTTTAGCTCAAGGCTAGCACTCTACCACTTGAGCCACAGTGCCATTTCTGGCTTTTTCTGTTTATGTGGTACTGAGGGTTCGAACCCAGGACTTGATGCTAGCCAAGCACTCTACCACTAAGCCACATTCCCAGCCCACACCTCCAGTCTTTTATGCTTTAGTTATTTTTCAAATAACATCTCACTTTTTTGTCCATGCCTCCTCATATCATAAGCCTTCTATTTACATTTCTCCGGTGTAGCTGAGCTGACAGATGGGCCCACCATGCTCATCTTTTGACTGGTTAAGATGAGAGCTCACGAACTTTTCACGTTGGGCTCGCTTCAAACCACCATCCTCTCAGTCTTCACCTCCCACGTAGCTGGTTTTACAGACATGAGCCACTTTACCCAACTAACTGTGTCTAGATCTAAGTTTTCAGTCTTTGTTTCCAATACTCCTTTTTATTATACCAACCATGTAGGTGTTCACATACACCACGTTTCTGATATCATAGTTATGATCTCCATAGAGATGACAGATCCAGGCCACCAAGAGAGCCAAGTGTGGCCCCCGGATCAGTGACAGGAGGGGCAGCTCCTCCAGCCGCTTGCTTCCCCTTCCAGAGTCACCATTGCCGCGGTCCTGTCGTAGGGAGAATTGCCTGAAAATGGGAAGATGTGCCTTTTCTAACTCTTTCCTTTGCTTCAATGTCACAGATGCACCAGAAAATAGGACATCTGTGGATGAGCCCTCGAGTCTGCCCCAGAGCAGGCCTCACTGGAGAAGGCTGATGCAGACCACCGGCCCCGGGGCCCAGGGACTGAGGTAGGACATAGCAAAGGGCGGTGGCTGTCGGTGCCACCAGTCCTGAGGGCCACGCGGGGCCGCGCCTACAAAAGGAAAAGACAGAAAGACATTACATACTTTTTGTTTTTAAAAATTCCATAATTCTCTTTTCTTAAAAAAAAAAAGCTCCTATTGTTCTGCTGTCACAAAGCCAGAAAATCTGAGCTGTTATACATCTTCAATAGAAAAAGAGCTGGGGACTGGTGGCTCATGCCTGTAGTCTCAGTTACTTAGGAAGCTGAGGTCTGAGGATCGCAGTTCAAAGCCAGCCTGGGGAGGAGAGTCTGTGAGAGTCTCATCTCCAATAAACTATTCAAAAAAAAGTCAAAGTGGCACCATGGGAGTGGCAGAGTGATAGCCTTAAGCCAAAGCAGCATAGCACCCAGGTCCTGAGTTCAAGCTCTAGGACTCACAAAAAAGAACAGGAAGGAAGGAAGGAGAAAGAGAGAGAGATGGAGGGAAGGAGAGAGGGGGGAGGGATGGAGGGAGAGAAAAAGAAAAACCTCTATAGCACCAGCCGGGACAGGAGGTTCGAGGGTGTTGTAAATGAAGCTGGTGTATGCGTTCTCACCTGTAATCCCAGCACTCAGAACACGAAAGCAGGAGGATCTGGAGTTTGAGGCCAGACTGGGATATGTAGTAAGCCTCAGGTTACCCTAGCTTACACAAAGAGATCCTGTTTCAAAACACACACACATACAGGTGTTGTAAACCAGGCTCCAGTGGCTCAAGACTGTCATCCTAGCTAGTCAGGAGGCTGAGATCCGAGGATCATGGTTTGAAGCCAGCTGGGAAGGAAAGTCCATGAGACTTTTATCTCCAATTAATTATAGAAAAAGCTGGAAGTCACACTGTGGCTCAAGTGGTAGAGCATTAGTTAGCCTTGAACAAAAGGAGCTCAGGGACAGCACCCAGGCCGTGAGTTCAAGCCCCAGGATGGGGGGGGTGAAGGGGTAGGAGGGTGGGAAATGTGCCATAAATGTGCTTCATATCTTTTCCACGTCTCACACACGCTTCTTTCATGAGACAGATCGTACTGTGCACGCTGCCTTCAACCTACTTAGTCATTTATCATAATCTCCTCTCGCCTGTGGCATATCTGTCACTGCATAATTGTCGAATGACTGGGATTGTGTTTTATTTATCATGCTCCTGTGGTTGGAGCTTGCGTATTGAATCAGTTAAGTCTCAAACCCCCCCCCCAAAACCACAGGCACGCCCCTCTCCCCTCAAATACCACAGCTTGATATGATAGAAGTCTGTTCTAGAAAAGATGTCTGGAGGGTTGTGCCTGCCGCTGCTTCATCCTCCAGGACCTTGGGCTGTAAATATGACTGCCGGAGCTTGAACGATCACAGCTAGGGTTCAGGGAAGAGAAACGTAAGGGGTGAGCGACACAGGCCATCCAACTCTACCTTTCTTTGGAGGAGCTTCCTTAAAGTCCATTCAGCCATTGCTGCTTACATTTTGTTGGCTAAGACCATGTCACATGACACTTCCTCTGGCAAAAAGAGCTGAGAAATGTGTCTCTTTACCAGCCAGGTCTGTTTCTGTCTTCAGTAAACTGGTTCAGCAAAGATAAAGGGGAAAAGGGCACAGAAGAGTCCACAGCAACCTCTGACCCAAGGGAGCTTCAAAATGCTGCCATTTTTTGTAAGTCTCTGGGCAATAAATATCACTGTGGTACCATCCCAACACCCAGTGCTCACCAGTTCTTAAGGCAAAATTCCCAGATGCATTGCAATCTCTGTAAGTCCCCAGCTGATAGAGAAATCTTTACCTCTGGGAGAAATAGAGTTCCCACGTCTGTGTTAGAGAAGCATGAGCCAGCCAGCCCGTCCTGCAGCCTCTGCTCACTGATGCTGCTCTACTGCTTGGGACTCATGCATGTGCGCATTCTCATGTTATGCATGCACTCACCACATAGTCACAGGCACGCACACACATGTACCTGTGCATGCGCCCATGCAAGCCATGTGCACACACATGCACTCATATACGTATATGCTCAGTCATCTTGCCTGCCATCTGTCTCTTGTGTTTCTGGAACTGGATTTCCACAGCCTGATGTGGGCATGTGTTCTAGACTGAAACTTCCAGGTGTGCTGTGGGGTTCTGAAAGCGTTGAGTTGTTGCTGTTGGAGGTAAGGTTCCAAACAGGGGCTTGTCATCCTGGAGGGTGATGGGTTGTCGGCCGCTAGGCCATTGCCTCTGACTTTGAGCAGAGACCCAGAATTCTGGGGGCTCCACTCTTTACTTTCCAGTTGCTAGCACTTTCCCAGAGCCTTTATCCACTCCTGTTGAAGACCCTGGGCTCTAAGCCAGGAAAATCACTAGCTCTGTACTAGTCAGCTTTCCATCACTGTAACCAAACACCTGAAAGAATGAACTTACAAAGAAGAAAGGTTGATTGAAGCTCCTTGTTTCTGATCTGGTGGCTCCATTGCTTTGGAGGCATACAACACAGTGGGAGCACACGGGGGAAGAGGAAGAGAAAGGGCTCAGGTCCCTTTTTCCATGCACGCCAGGAGACTTCTAACTAGCCTTCCCCTTAAAGGACTCACCACCTCCCAATATGCCATAGGCTGGGACCAGCCTTCCACAGGGGTCTTTGAGGGACACTCATTCAAACTGCAGCAGCCTCCTTGCTTGCCCTATGCCTGTAAAAACAGCAAAGTTAACACACAACCCCACCACCAAAAACCCCTACTCGGCCCCCAAATTAGTAACAACGAGGAAGAACTAGAACATTTAGCTCAAGCAGATCCCCAAATACTTCATCTCCCTGTGCTGTTGCAATGTCAGCGTAGTTAAGAGTTTTCATAAAGGCAATATTAAGAGAATATTATTGGAGATTGTTGTAAGAAGACCAATAAAAGATCCAGACCGTGCACTATTTGCTTATCCATCCCTCTCTTGATAGCGGATTTATTTATTCAATTTATTTCTTTTTCTTTTGTGGTCATCCTGGAGATTGAACTCAGGCCCTCATGCTTGCTAGACAGGTGGTCTCCCACTTGGCCACGCCCCCTGCCTCTCCTCTCCCTCTCCTTCCCTTCTTTCCCTCCCACCTCCTTTCCACCCTTTCCTCCCTTCTCTTCTGTTCCCTTCCTTTCTCTCCCTTCTCCTCTCCTCTCCTCATCTTTCTGTGGTACTAAGGATTAAACTCAGTGCCTTGCACTAAAGCAAGCACTCTTCTACTTGTGCTACACCCGCAACTCTTTTGATTTGATTTGATTTTTGAGATAAGGCTTGATAACTTTGCCCTGGCCTGCCTCAAACTCATGCTTCTCTTGCATTTGCCTCCTCAGGATCTGGGATTATAGCCAGTGCCTCTGTGCTTGGCTTGAAACTAGTTTACTTCAGGTGCATCCCCAAGAGTAGAATTAGCATCTTAGGATAGGTGTACATTTACTTTATTGGAAACTGTGAGATTATTTCCCAAAGTTGTTGTATTATTTACACTCCCACTAGCATATATCCACGTGTTCCATATTCTGGCCAACTCTCGGACTCGTCAGGCTTTGGAGCTCTTTACTTTCCAGTTGCTAGCACTTTCCCAGAGCCTTTATCCACTCCTGTTGAAGACCCTGGGCTCTAAGCCAGGAAAATCACTAGCTCTGTACTAGTCAGCTTTCCATCACTGTAACCAATATAGGGTTTCTTAGTGTAGTTATTTGTAGCTCCCTGAAGAATACCAAAGTTGAGCTTCTGTTCGTATGTTTATTGTTCTTCAGTGTGTCTTCTCATGCCTGTGTGTATGTGTGTGCACGCATGTGCACATGTGTGGGTGTGCTCACGCAGATCTGCTGGTATGGGGACTTGAACTCAGGACCTTACACTTGCTTAGCATTTTTTGCTCAAGGCTGGCACTCTTAACACTTGAGCCACAGCCCCATTTCTAGTTTTTGCAGCTTAATTGAGATGAGACTCATGGACTTTTCTACCCACACTGGCCTCCAACTGCAGTCCTTATATATCTGTTTCCAGAGCAGGTGGGAGTACAGGTGTGTGCCACCAGCACCTGACTCAGAGTGTCTTCACTGATGTGGTGTCTGTTCAAATCATTTGCCATTTATTTATTTATTTTTATTTGTTTATATCCTCTGTGTGAGGGGGAGGGGTTTGAACTTGGGGCCTGATGCTGTTCCTTAGCTTTTTTGTTCAAGGCTAGTGCTCTACCATTTGAGCCCATCTCTGCATCTGACTTGTTGCTGGTTAATTGGAGATAAGGATCTCACATACTTTCCTGATCTTGCTGGCTTTAAACTTCAACCCTCAGACCTCAGCCTCCTGAGTAGCTAGGATTATAGCTTTAACTATTTTTTGCAACAGTCTTGCTGTGTGTCTCAGTCTGGACTCAAATTGAAATCCTCCCCCCCACAGCTTTCTGAATGCTGGGATTATAAGTTTGCATCACTATGACTCACTATTTTTAAATTTGTAGTTCTTTAGATATCAAATAAAAGTTCTTAGTCAGATATGTGTAATTTGAATATTTCTACCAGTCTGTATGTACCTTATCTTTTAATCTTCCTATCTTTTAGTGAACAGAAATTTTTAATCTTGATGCACACTATTTTATTGCCAATTTTTAGTATTTGTCATTTGAAATATTTGACACCTTGAAGATACTGTCCTAGCTGTTTTTTGTTTGTTTGTTTGTTTTTCCAGTCCTGGGGCAATGAACTCAGGGCCTGGGTGCTGTCCCTGAGCTTCTTTGTGCCCAAGACTAGCATTCTACCACTTGAGCCACGGTGCTACATCCAGCTTTTTCTGAATAGTTTATTAGAGATAAGAGTCTCACAGACCTTTCTGCCCAGGCTGGCTTCCAGCTGTGATTCTCAGATCTCAGCCTCCTGAGTAGCTAGGATTACAGGCATGAGCCACCAGTGCCCAGATTCTCCTAGTTTTTTAGATAGAATTTTACATGTTTACCTTGACATTTATGTTTCTAGGATCATATGGATGTCTAGTTGCTCTTATACCATTAACTAAAATATTTTAAACAGAATGTGATGGCTCACACCTGTGATCCCAGCTACTCAGCAGGCTAAGAGTGGAAGCATAGAAGTTTGAGATCTCATAAAAAGCTTGCGAGACCCATCTTAACCAATAGCTAAATGTATTGGCATACGCCTGCCATCCTACATATGTAGGAAGTGTAAAAAGGAAAATCACAATCCTGGAAGCTTCAGGCAGAAAGCAAGACCTTATCAGAAAAATAACCAAAGCAAAAAAGTTGGGGCATGGCTCCAAGGCTAAAATGCCAGCCAGGCAAGCACAAGGCCCTGAGTTCGAAACTGGTACTGCCAAAACAAGGTTTTCTGTTCTCAATGAAATTCTTTTTTTTAAAAAAAATCATTGGCTGTAGATGCATAGGTCTATTTTTAGACTTATATTCTGTTTCATTAATCTTGTTTACCTTCTGCCAGAGTCTTAAATTCTGTAGCTTGATGTGAATCTTAAAATCTGGTAGCATAAGCCCTCCTACTTTGTTCTTTTTGAAGATAGTCTTGACTATTTTAAGCCTTTCGTGTTGTCATATAAATTTTAGAATCATTATGTTAATGTCTAACCCTAAAAATGTCTGCTAAGCTTTCAGTTCAAATTGCATTATCTTTATAGATAAATTTGGGGATCATTGGCACCTTAAATTGTTCAACCTATAAATACATTCTGACTTTCCATTTATTTAGATGTTGAAAATTAACCTACCAATGATTTGTAGATTTTAGTGTTAAGATCTTACACATGTTTTAATTAAATTTGTTAGAAGGCATTTCATGCTTTTAAATTCTATTTTAAATGCTAGTGTTTCACAGTTTCACCTTCCAAATGTTTACTGGTGAATAAAATATATTAGCAGCATGTAAAATACAGTTAATTTGATACTATGTAGAAAAATAATTATGTGGTCTTGATAAATTTGTTCATTAGCTCTTATTGTATAACCTTTGGAATTTTCTATGCACTGAATCCTATTATCTGTATATATAGTTTCATTCTCTCCTCCCCACACACACACCTAATCTTCATGCCTTCTATTTGGTTTTTTTTCTTTTTTTCTGTTTGGTTGTTTGTTTTGTTTCAAGATGAACATGGCTGTCCTTGAACTCACAATTCTCCTGCCTTCACTTTTCATGTTCTAGGGCTACACATGTAAGCCCTATTTATTTTTATTTTATTTGTTTTTTCTCGTCTTATTGCTCTAGCAAGCATTTCCATGTTGAATAGTGATGACAGTAGACATCTTTATCTTATTCCCTGGACAAGGCAGCTTTGCTTGTAAAGATTGGAAGCCTCATCCAACTTGTTCAAATAAAAGAAGAACATTTTAAGAGTTCTGGAATCTCAAAGAATCCCAGTAAGATATGAAGCCAGTCCTCACAGGAATGGAAAAGGTTTCAGAAACCAGAGCCTCATGGTCATTTTCTCCAGGACCATGGGCTCCCTTCCTACTGCTTCTCTTCTAGGCTGCTTTGTCCTGTTTCTCTCCTCTGACCAGCTTCTTCTCCCTGCCTGTCAGCTTGTACACAATGACAGGCATCTTCATCATGACCTTTCAGCTTCTCTCTCCACAGCCAATGGGAACTCCCCTCTGTGTCTAGTAATGGGGAAGAATTTCTAGAGGAAGGAATTTGGGTTGCCGTCTCTGGGTCAGGAGTTTATCTCTGGACCAATCAGCTAGAAGGTGTGTGTGTGTGTGTGTGTGTGTGTGTGTGTGTGTGTGTGTGTGTGTGTGTGTGTGTGTGTGTGTGTTTACCAGTGAGATCTGCCTTTGGGAGAATGAGAGATCCAGCACTCCAAGCATATGCAAGGTCATTAGAATCCTGGTATCAAGCCTGAAGGGGCTTGTGCAAGCTGAGAAGCAGCAGGTGGAGGTGAGAACAGTGGAGGCTGGAGATGAGAGGACTGGGGGGGTCAGAGGGATGTCAGAATGGGTACAGGAACCAGACCTCCAGTTTTTGAGAAGCTTTGTGTGGTGCTAATGGGCACATAAGGTTCTCAGTGTCAAGTTTCTCTCCCAGAGATTCTAGAACTATATGCAGCTCACCCAAGGTGTTCTGGGATCCCTCTTCTGTGACCATCAAGCAGTAAGTGAGAGCCATGGTGCTCTGCCCTGGCAGCAAGAGGAAAGACAGTCACAGTAGGAAGACATCCTTTATAGGGGATGCAGAAAGAGAATTTATATTTGTTGAGCTTCATTACACATTAAAATTTCCTATCAATAGCTAGGCACCAGTGGTTCATGCCTGTAATCAGATCTCAGGAGGCTGAGATCTGAGGACCACAGCTCAAAACCAGTTGGACAGGAAAGCCAATGAGACTTTTGCTTCCAATTAACCACCAAAAATCCAGAAGTGGAGCTATGCCTCAAGTTTTAGAGCATCAGCCTTGAGCAAAAATAAATCTAAAGGAAAGTGCTGAGACTCTGAATTCAAAGCTCAAGACTGGCTCACACACAAAAAGTAAGCCAACCTTATTTTCACATGGAGAATTATTCTATATCTACCTAGTGAGCACAAGCCTTCTTAAAATATTTGTCCTCGGACCTCTCAGTTTTCCTGCTGGTGCTTTGGGACATTATAGGAGTTCTTAGTTGCTCCAAAGACTGTCAGTAGACACTAGCCAGCAGTAAGCATTAGTCACCCGAGGGCTAAACTTGACAGGGGCTATCAGGACAATCTCTAAGTGGCTAATTAAGGCTCCTGGCTGGAGCCCTAATTTCCTGGTTATCCAATACTGTAGCTGTCAAACGTGGGTCCCTCTCCAAAGCTCATGGCTGTGAATTCCCTGTTGCCACCTAAAATTCGTGCATGGCACTGTGAGGCTTTGAATGCTGATGCTGGGCAAGGACCAGTTTCCACATGGGAAACTGTTTCCATGGAAACATACAAGCACCACTTCCAGCTACCCTGCAGGCAGCTTGTCAGATGTCCGTTAATGCTAGTTTGGGTTGTTACTAGGAGAATCTTACAGTCAGGAAGTTTGTAAACACAGAGACAAACACTGAGTCATTGCAAATACATTCTGCCTCTTTAAAAAAAAAAGTTCATTAGCAGCCAGGCTTTTGGTGGCTCAGACCACCAAAAGATCTCAGGAAGCTGAGATCTGAGAATCGTGGGTCAAAGCCAGTCCTGGCAGAAAAGTCCAGAAGACTCTTATCTCCAATTAACCAGAAAAAAAAGCTGAATGTTGAGATTGGCTCAAGTGCTAAGGCGTCAGCCTCAAGTGAAAAAGCTAAGAGATTTCACCCAGGCCGCGAGTTCAACACACACACACAGCATCATTAGCATAAATTACTTGCACAAGGGCTTTCATGATGACATGCATATATATATATATATATATGCATATAGGTTACTTTAATTAACTTTACTTTCTATATTGCTTTCTTAACTCCCCTTCCCTGCCCCCTCCTTTATAAAACAGTTTTATATACTGTCTCCTAGCAGTTGCCTCTGTTATTGAAGAAAGCTGGGGGTTAGGTTATTAGTAATTATTTGCTAATAATCAAGTCCTAGGTCTAACTGCCAATTTACAGAGAGAGGATGGAGCTCAATAACATTGCACTTGGTACAATCCGCCAATGCAAACAGTATACATACTTCAGGTTCTCAGCAAACCAACTGCAAAGAGAAAAGCAAGACAGGGAAAAGGCAATTAGAAGAGACTCAAGAAATATTGACACAGGTTGCAATGAGTAGACCCAGTCTAAATGCTTCTTTCAGACCAACACCCAGTGGGAGGTGGTAGGATGATTCATTCATCTATCCTTGTAGGTAGAGGTCAGGAGGAACACTGGGCAAGGTCATCATATCACCTGATAAGCCAAGTGTGCTGGTGCACATCAGTAATCCCAGCTGTTCAAGAGCTATCAGTAGGAGAATCATGGTCCGGGATTCTCCTGGTGGGGAGGAGGTACTATTTGAAAAGTAACTAGAAGGTAAAGGGCTGAGGGTATGACTCAAGTAGAGTCATTGTCTAGCAACTGTAAAGCCTACCATAGAAAGGTAAGTAGATGGATAGATAGATAGACAGAGACAGATCGATAGATAGGTAGAGAGATAGACTAACAGACAAGATCAGGCATGGTATATATATATATATATATATATATATATATATATATATATGTCTAGATTCTCAGCCTATGTGGGAGGACCACAATCTGAGGCTGAATCAGCCCTCCCCCCCAAAAAAAAAAGAGAGAGGAAAAAAATGAGAACACTGAGGCCCTAAGTTCAAACCCCAGTATCAACACATCAATTAAATTACCTAATTCATTAGTTAACCAGATAACCAGGGAAATTTTTAACACAGCTCCGACAGTTGATATGTTAAGAAATAATTGTCGGTTTTATTGGGCACACTAAGGGGAGGCTAGTTCTTTATAAGGCACGCACAATTCTTTGTATCTTTTCGAGACACATTCTAAAACATTTTGGATGAGATGATATGATGTCTGGCATTTGCTTCAAAATAATCCAGGCCAAGGAACGAGTGGGAGGGAGTGGAGAAGAAACATAGGCCATGAGCTCAGAACTGTGAAGTATTCGTGGAATGCGGTCGTTTTGCTGTCGACTTGAGTATGTGCTTGAAATTTTCCATGACACAAAAGTGTAGCTGGGTGTCAGCTCTTCAGGAAGCTGAAATCTGGAAGACTGGGGTTGTAAGCCAGCCCACATGCAAGGGTCCCTGAGATGCCATCTCTAAAATAACCTGTAAAGCCAGGAGCCATTGGCTCCCACATGTAATCTTAACTATTCAGGAGACTGAGATCTGAGGATCACTAGTTGAAGCCTGCCCAGGCAAGGAAATCCAAGAGACTCTTATCTCCAATTAACCAACAACAGAATAAACAGCAAGTGGATGTGAAGTTCAAGTAGGAGAGGACCAGTCTTGAGCAAAAAAGCTAAGCAAAAATGCAGGGCCCTGAGTTCAAGCCTCAGTACTGATACCAAAAAATGAATGAATGAATTGAAAAATAAAATAACCAGTGAAAAAGCTGCACTAGAGCTATGACTCAAGTGGCAGAGTGCTAGCTGAACCAAGCAACCAAGGCAAACCACAAAGCCCTGAGTTCAAATCCCAGTATAAACAAAAGTTTGATTTACTCAGTTTACTTTTTAAAGCTTATTTATTTATTTGAAAGGGTAAGAGATCCAACTCAGGGCCTCAGGCATGCAAGCAGCAAGCACTCTAGCACTGAGTGACATCACCTGTTCTAAAGTTTATTTAAAAAAAAGAAAAAGAGAGAAAGGTACCAGACACCAGTAGCTCACTTCTGTAATCCTAGCAACTCAGGAAGCTGAGACCTGAGAATGGGAGTTCGAAGCCAACCTAGACTGTGAGACTCTTCTCTCCAATTAACCACCAAAAAGCCAGAAGAGAAGGTGTGGCTCACATGGCAGAGCACCAGCCTCCAGGCAGCATTGGAGCCCTGAGCTCACACCGCTGTTCTCACACACACACAACGAGAACCGTGGGGAACATTACTTGCTTTGTCCCTAAACAATGTACTGAGATTGCCACCATGCATGGAGAACAAGGAGTGCAGTGTGTGCCAGACAGACAGACAAGAGGGGCTGGGGTGGGCTGGGCAGCTGGTGGCTCATGCAGCCAGCACACAGTGAGTTCCCTGTGAGAAGCTCGAACCCTCCGCTTCCTCTCTCCCTCGGCCGCCGTGTGTCATTGGTGCTGTCGGCCTTGAATCCGGACAGTGCCAGTCACAGCTGTGAAACCTCTGCATTCAGGCCTTGGCTCTGTGGTAGAATAATAGCATGCTCTGTCCTTGCCTGAGTTTAACTATTATGCCAGGACTCAGGTCTTTCCAGGCTGCAAAGTCTCATGGGGTTGGGGGGAAGAAGGGGAAGCTGTCTGGCCTTGGACTAGACAGAGTTAAGAACTAGGTGTGAGCCAAAGAAATGCAAGGGGGCTCGGGGAAGACCACCAGAGAGCAGGAGGCACCTGCTGGGCCTGTGCTGTATCTAATGAGGACCCCAGGAAGGGCCTGGGTCGAGTGCCAACATGAATATTTCCAGCATAAAGCGAAAGGGCTATGCTGTGGCTCACCTCTAGGCTGATCCCTGATGGCCCACGGGGTCCCCATGAGCGGGCAGGACTTGGTGACTGTCCTGATTAAGGGGTGGACTTAATGATGTAGGAATCCCAGGCAAGGTCTAAGAGGCACTGTGGCGCCTCTCCCTGCCAGACTGGGAAGGCAGCTTCTAGGTCCTTCCATGGCATGGGGGCATTGGCAGCCCAGGAAAAGGCCCCAGTGGTGAGGACCTGAGGCTTCCTCCATCTTGGGGATGTTTGTTACACGGCAGCAACAGAAAAACCAGTACACCAGACATGTTATAAAAGGAGCAGTAGAAGGAATTCCACTTGTATACGTCTCATGCTGGGTCTCTCTGAGGCCTGCTTTCTCCTGTTCTCAGCGTCTGGGACTTGACACTACCCTCATTCCCACAGCCCTGAGGTATGCCTGACTGTTGCCCACAGCAGCAAATCCCAGCTTCCTCCACGGTGGAGGCTCACTGCGGGGAGGGTCATTCCTGCTCTCAGAGGGGAGATTCCACCCTTGCTGGGCCTCTCTCTCTCTCCCCTGCCCCGCTCCCCTTTCCCCATTCTTGAATGGCTTCTCCTGGAACTCTGCCTTGATCAGCACCTGGCTCTGCCTCCCAGGAAAAAGAGAAGCTGCCAGCCTCACCGAGAACGTTCCCTCCAAAGGGGCCACCTCCTTGAAAGCACGCCTCCATCCCCACCATCAGCAAGATCAAATTTTTAAGCAGGGAAAATAGAAATTCTCAGCATTAAATGTGTGATTTGTCTCATCAGTTAAAAAAATAAAGCAACAATTTGTGAGGCCTCTATTCTGTGAGAAGACACTAAAATTCATTCTTTAGGGGATCTGAGATGAGCTGAAGGCCCCAGAGCCCAACCTTTCCAGCCTGGGCCCAGAGCACCCGAGCCGCACCCCCGAGCCCATGCCTCGGCCTTCTGCACCACGGGCCTTGGCGAGCAATAGCCGTGGCCCAGCAGGCCAAGGCCCGGCCTTCCGCTGGGGCCTTGTGCACCCGGGAAGCTCTGCATCCTCTGACGATACACAGGCAGCTGGCAGTAGTGAGTTCATTCCTATTCATCCTTCCCTCTACAGTCAATCTCAAGTTAGTGTAAAAGAGGATGGGCCAACAGGCGAGGCGAGTCGGGCTTGGATGGTTTCAGATCACACTGTCTCTCTTTGGAGAAGGAGGAGATGTAATGGTGCCGGAAGGCTCTGGAAGTGACCTGCCATCAGGACAGAGGCGCCACCCACGCCGCCATCCCAACCATGGGAACCTGCAGTGCTGCGTGCTCAGGGGAGCTCTTGCTGCCTTGATTGTCTTTTCTGGAAAATCAGAATTGTGCTGTCTTCCCAGCATGGAGGCAAGGGCAGGTCCGAATGACCTGCATCCCTCCTGCCCCTCCTCATCCCTCATCCCTCATCTCCAGGTAGAGCAGAAGTGATGGGCAGGGGGGGGCGGGGCAGGGGATACTGGCCCCTCCTACTCTCACCGTCCTGGGTCATACATGGATTCACACATCCATTCCAAGTTAGCTTTTTTCCTAGAAAGTGGATGGTGGTGTATAGCTCTACTGGCTCATGTCTGTCATCCTAGCTACTCAGGAAGCTGAGATCTGAGGATTGTAGTTCAAAGCCAGCCTGGGCAGGAAAGTTCTTGAGATTCTTATCTCCAATTAACCATCAGAAAACCAGAAGTGACACTGTGGCTCAAGTGGTAGAACCCTCGCCTTGAGCCGGAGAGCTGAGGGACAGCGCCCAGACCCAGAGTTCAAGCCCCATGACTATATATATATATATATATATATATATATATATATATATAATTCATAGCAGCAACAGAGCACACACTATTTGCGAATCTATTGGAAATCGTAAACACTTGAAAATGGAAACCAACCAAAACACTTTTAAAAACCAAGAATATGGGGGTGGGGGGAAGGCATTAAAAATCAACTTCACTAGTAAAGAAAAATACAATAAAACAAGACATCATCTTCATCTACCAAATTGGTACTTAAAAATCAACAACTCAGTAGTGGAAAGCATTCGAGGGAGAAGGCGCTGGCCAGCTACAAACCCATGTAACCTTCCGTACCTTCATAATACAGTGGGAAAACAATAAATATTTGAACCTTTGCGCTAGTGTCTACCCTGAGAAAATGTCAGAAGCCGAACAATGAGGTTTGTCACCGAGCAGTTTCCAGTTCACCCAGTCCAATGGTAAGTGCTTAGTGAGCAGCTGCTATGACCCAGGCTTTGTTTTGGCACTGGCACCTAGCAGTGACTCAAAAGGATGGAAATCCCTGCTTTGTGGAGCTCACATTCCAGCTGTCCTGGCCCCCAGAGCTTCTGAGCCCAGCTGGAGAGTGGCAAAGCCTTTCCTTCCCAGCCCTGGGCCTTCCTACCCCTGAGCATCTCCCGCTTCCCTCCTCACCGGGACTGTCACCTGACCATCACGCCTTCTTCTAACTCAAGTGTGCCTCTACTCGACTTGTTTCTCCTTCCTCCAGCTTGCTTTTCTGTGTGTGTTCGTGCTAGGAGTGGAACCCAGGGCCTCATGCGTACGTCATGAAGATCTTTCCTCAGAACACAATTCAATCTGCTACCAAGCAAATCGTAAGCGTTCTTTGGTTTGTTTTAATCTTACAATGGATTTCAATAAGGGCATCATGCTATGTTTTTAAATTACTTAATGTGCTTTCTTGGAGTTGAGTGGATCAAACCCACAATATCTTATACGTATTTCCCCCACCAACTTACATCCACAGTCCTATTTTTTGTAATCATTAGTTTGAGAAACACTTGAGTTTTTTTGCCCCCCCCCTCATACTTGCAGATTGTCTTTAATAATATGAATTGGTAAACACATCTGCAGGATTGACAAGTCCAAATTACTTGTACAAGGCACCAGTGGTTCACGCCTGTAATCCCAGCTGTTCAGGAGGCTGAGATCTGAGGATTGTGGTTCAAAGCCAGCGCAGGCAGCAAAGTCCATAAGACTCTTGTCTCCAACTAACCTCTGAAAATCTGGAAGTAGAGGTGTGGCTCAAGTGGTAGGGCACTAGCCTTGAGTGAAAAAGCTACGGGACAGGGCCTAGGTCCTGAATTTGAGCCCTAGTACAGGAGAAAGAAAGACAAAACAAAAATGTTAGGCCTGCCCAGGAACCTGGCCCTCCCTAGAAGTCCCCGCCCAGCACCTGTAAGGCCTGGTGATTGGTCCCTGCAGTACCTGGGGGCGGTGGGCGGTCCCCAGGCTCTGAGGTCACTTCCTCATCTGCTGTGGTCACACCTCCTTCTCACCCTTCCCTATATAGTTGCTCCTCCATTAGCTCTAGCTGTTATACCCGCTTTACAGTGCAGCCCACAGTGTGGCTTTCCCAATAACTCCTGCCTGCACTGTGTGCACAGCTGTCAAAAACCACTGTAAGGTAACTCAGAAAACTCTAGACTGCTACACCTACTCCAGAAGCCACCGTGTTTCTTAGCTTCCTGTTTTCCCTTTTCCTATGATTTTTTGTGGGGAGGGTGATATGTCTGGTGGCTGGACTTTCTCTCCCTGGCTCCCAGAGCAGCATACCATGCGCTCTGGTACAGGGCCGGCTTCCTTCTGTTTGCCCGGTAAATCACTGCATTTCCCCCATGCCTCTCTCACGCTGGTTTCCTCAGCTAAGAGCATCTCCCTTGGATGTGTAAAACTATCCCACCAGTCTCCTTGGGGCAGGGACTTGCATTAACAGATGGCTCTCAGAAAGGAATGCTGGGAAGAGTCTCCCTGGGCGGCTCCTGTGTGGGTTTCCAGGACTGTGCCTTCCGGGTAAATTCTTAGAGGTGTAACACTGGGACAAGGGGTGAGTGCATACCTCATCACTTTCCAGTTCCTTTTCCCAAGGGGCTGGGCGACTTTCTCCCAAGATCAGGCTTGCTAGGCCGCTCCTCTGGAATTCAGTTCTGTGACCGGAAGGGATTTCAGTCCAGAAAATTGAGCGCACTGCATCTTGATGACTCTGTAGTGATCATGGAAAAGCACGGTGTGCTCAGTGCCAAAGCTGAAGGACAGGGTGGCCCTAAGGTGTCTTCCAAAGCAAGCCATCTTTCCATGTGTTGTCCATGACTCACACCTCGGGAGCAGGATCGCTTCTCTCCTAGTAAAATCCGTCAGGTCTTCCGGCAAACACGCAGGCTGTGACTGGTTGGAGCCTGTCACATTTATTCTTCCTTTACGATAAGTGTCCATTTCACTCCAGATGCCCGTGTGTCTGGAGAGCCAAAGACCTTCCCCCGAGTACCGCCACCAAAAAGGAAAGAAGGGGAGAAGCTAGGGAAAATACAGACCATCATTTAGCCAGAGTTAAATAGAGAAACAGCCCAAGAAAGCCCTCTGTGGGAAATTAAAGCTACTTCAGGAGCTGAGTAACGTTTTAGAAATAGCAATCACTTAACTGTGAATCCTCAGCATGGAAAAACTGAGACAAGGCTGTAAAATTAGGGAAAGCAGTAACTGCTGGTCAGTGCAGAGGCAGGGTGAGCAGAAGGTAGGCAAAAAACAAACAAACAAAAAACCAGAAGTGGTTGATTGACAAACTGCTTTTCCCCCTAGAAAAGAATGGTACTCTAGTTTTAAAGGGCACTTGCCCTTTAAAGAAGCAGAGAGGAGAGAAGGCTTCTATTCAAGGGCAAAAGGAAAAGGGTGGTTAGATGTTTCTGTGGTGTTGATTTGCTGGAAGTTCCAACTCATTCACCGGGAGCATCCAGGGTGTGTCCAAGAGGGAACAAGAGTGGCAGCCAGGCCCCGCCCTATTCCCCCATGCACCATTGAGCAGGTCCAAGAATTAACTTTCCAATAAAATGACTAGGTCTTTAAGAGAAGCTCAGCCAGCTGTAGGATGATCAGGGGACTTCCTGGAGGAGGAGGCATCCACAGTAGCAGAGGGATGGATCCAAGTTCACAGAGGCAGGTGGTGCTGGGAGGAATCTGAGACTGGAGATAGGGACTGTACATCCCCCCTCCTTCCTACCTCCCCCCACCACGACGGCTCTGGATTCAATTGAAATGGATGAAGCATTCCAGCTAGAACTTGCACATGTGAATTCATGGGAGGCAAAGAGGGGGGGATTTCTGGAAATAAAAGACTGTTTTCCTAAGCAGACAGATTAGAATGTCAGGGAAGTGCTTTTATGATGTCAGGAAGTAACTTACTGGAAAATCTGAATTCGTGATTCTTGAGAAATGGAAGAGCTTTTCTGGAGATCGATTTATGTAACATGTCTTAAAGAATTTCTGCCCCAGGTAAATCAAGAGAGTGCAAAACAGCCTTGCCCCTTCCAGCTCACCGGGACCCACACGGTCCTGAACACCTTCAGTTCCTGCTCTAAATTTATGCACGCCCAGGGGTTTAGTGCTGTTTTCCCCTTATTATGTAAGTGACACATTTTTTGGTAGGAAAAAAATTCAAACACATGAAAAATAAAGAGGAAAGTTTCTCCAGCTTCAAGAAATGTAAAATACATTCTCTGTGATGGGTCTGCTGGTCCTCATGGAGCTGAGATCCAAGGATGACAGTTTATAGCCAGCCTGGGCAGGAAAGTCTGTGAGATGCTCATTTCCAGTTCACTACCAAAAAGCCCAAAGTAGAGCTGTGGTTCAGGTAGTAGAATGCTAGCCTTGAGTGAAAACATTCAGGGACAGCATCCAGGCCTTGAGTTCAAACCCTTGTACTGGTACAAACATGCAAAGGCATATATGCCCGGTTGAGATTCCATGCATAAAGGTGTACTCCTAAATGAAATAAGACCTGGCTATATCTGGTTTGGAATTCTGCTTTATAATTGAAAATACAATTGACACCTTTCCAGATTATTAAGTATTTTTTTCTATAATCATTTTAACTGTCCAGTGTTCCAGAGAAGAGCTAGCACAATCTATACACTCTCCTGGCACTCACTTTATATAGTTCCAAGTAGTGCACTATTATAATAAACATACTTGCAGCTATTTTTTTTTGCACAGACTTAGTTTGTCAGAATATATTCCTAGAGGTAGACTCTCTTCACAAAAGAACAGGAACATTCATAGAGGTGTGTGTTGCGAGGTTACACCGTGGAAAGTTTGGATCGATTCAAACTTTAACGACCATTGGCTGTTCACCTTTAAAACTCTCTCTCTGATTGGGAGAGGGGGACATAGCTCAAGCAGTAGAGCACTTAACCCAGCCAACAGGAAAAGCAAACAGACAAAACCCAAGCCCTTTGATTGCTATGTTGCTGATATAGTTCTGAAATAGCATGCTTCCCCCCCCCCGTGTGACTGCATTCATATTTTTGTGCTAATTTATACACTGCTATCGCCAGTTTCCTTCTTAGACTCTGAAATAAAAATATTCGAAGTAGCCCAAAACTTGGAATTCCAGGGAAGGTTTTTGTTAATATTAGCAGGGAAGCCTGTGAAACTCAGAGCTGGGCCTGAGTGTCTGAGTGGCACGTTTCTGGATTCTAGAATCTAATGTGATCTGTAGTATTAATCTTTCCACATGACCCTAAGTCCTTGAACAGTTAGTGCCAGCAACTCAGCAAAGAACATTCTTTCTGCAGTGTTAGGAGCAAGGTGGTTGTTTTATCTGGGAATGAAAATTTATCTCACTTCCTTACTTCTTGTGATGACAGTACTTCTCTAAAATCCAGTTATTTGTAATTTTCAAGAAACGATGCCTGAAAAATTTCTAATCATTCATTTCTTAACTACATGCCATTCCTTCAAGTCTACTTTGTTTATGAATAGCTAGACTTTTCTTTCTCTGTTCATACCTTCAACAGGTTTATGATAGATAGATAGATACATACATATATACATAGTAGATAGATACATACATGCATGCATGCATGCATACATACAAAAATACATGGTTTAAACTCAGGACCTTGTACTAGCTAGAGAGGTTCTCTACTGCTGAACCACACCTCCACTGCTAGCCTTTTTTTCACTAGTTTTAGATAGGATCTCACTTCTAGCCCATGCCTAAGCCTAAATGATCTACCGATCTTTCCATTCCTGCTACAGCTGGGTTGACAGACAGGTACCACCACGCCTAACTTCTTCCACTGAGATGTGGTCTTGAAGACCTGGCCTTACCTGGAATTGAAGACTTCCAGATGGCAGCCTCCAATGTAGAAGTGCACCAGTACACAGAGCCTTGTTAAAAATGGGCCTAGCAAAATTTTCTGCCCAGGGTGGCCTTAAACCACAGACCTCCATTTCAGCCACCCAAATAGCTGAGATTACAGGCGGGAGCTCCATTACCCAGCTTAGTGATGCTATATTTGGTACTACTTAGGGCAATACAGTCTCCATTACAATCATGTATTTTTGCACTATCTGTAGACTACCTAAATGATGATGAAGATGATTGCAATGATGATGATGAAGTCATTGCATAATACAGCGTACTTTGCAAAGTCACTGTGTGTAAATCACTGTACTTTGCAAAGTACAGTCTGTTAGACTAAATTAGCTCTAATGATATAATTTATAGGAGAATTTAAGTGAATCACCCTAAATGGAGGGAAGTGACTATTTTCTTTATAGTTTCAGGTCTAAATTGAGAATACGTTTCTTCTATTGCTACAACTCAGACTGTAAGTAACATGTACCCAGACAACCCTTAAGATGGTTTACTCTAAATTCCTTCCTCAACATATCCTGTCCTTCAGTGCCTTTGCTCCAGGATGATCCTATTGGTCAAAAGCCTCTGACATCACCCATAGCCCAAATCCCCAGACTTGTTCATCCCAGGCTCCTTGATTAGGAATATTCCAGAACAAGTGTATTTCTGGCTCTCCTCCATTTGACAGTTTCAGATAAACACACAAAGCATCTTTGTGTGTGTGTGTGCGTGTGCATCTGTGTGCCATTACTAAGGCTTGAACTCAGGGCCTGGGTACTGCCCCTTAGCTTTATCTCCCTCCTCCCCTCCCCCCTGCTCAAAGCTGGCTCTGTAACACCCGAGCCACAGCTCCAGTTTCAGCTTTTTAGTTGCTAATTGGTGAGAAGAGTCTCACAGCCTTTCCAGTCTGCGCTGGCTTTGAACTACAATCCTCATCTCTCAGCCTCCTGGGTGGGATGATGGGTTTGAACTACGGTAGCGAAAGGAGGGACACTTCTGAGAGTTCTGGGGCCCAGCCCTATGCAGCCCTGTTCTCACTGGGCATCTTGGCATCTCATCCAGCATTTACCTCCACCAGCCTTGCTTCTAGCACATCCAGGGGGTACACACAAGGAGTGAGTGAATTGGTGAACAGGAAAAGCAGCCAGTGTTACATTGCAGCGCAGTAGGTTCTGGTCTTCCTCCTGTGGTTACTGGGTATAGCTTTAGCACTGCTAAAGGCATTACAAGAACCCTGGAATAACGCTTCCCTGACATCTTCCACCGAGCTCTCTGGGAACTGGCAGGGAATGTTTCTGTGCGTGCCCGAGCTGGAGGGCAGAGGCGCGGTTTGTTGTGAATCTTCAGACCCACTGAGACAGGAGTTGGTGTTTTGGTGACGTGGGCCTGTTTTGTTTCAGATTTTGTTTTTTGTTTTGTTTTGTTGGTCCTTTTTTAATGTGGTTGCCATGGTGGACTGATGTACTTTTGGTTAAATAGGGAAAAGGCCAGACAGAAGAGGAAAGAGATTCAAATAAACTGTTGCCTGGGTTTCAATAGCCATGAGAAGGAGGTTGGCACTCTTACAGCTTAATTTGCTGAAGTTTGGATATTACTATGATGAATACATTTTCTAAATCAAAAATAGGTGGTCAAGAACTTCGCTGCTGGTGGCTCATACCTGTAATCCTAGCTACTCAGGAGGCTGCAATCTGCGATCTAGCAGGACAGTCTGTATGATTCTTCTATCCAATTAACCAGCCAAAGTAGAACTGTGGCTCAAGTGGCAGAGCACCAGCCTTGGGTAGAAAAAGCTCAGTGCCCAAGCCCTGAGTTCAAGCTCCAATATTAGCATGTGCGTGTGCACGCACACACACACACACACACGCACGCACACGCGCGCGCGCGCGCACACACACACACACACACACACACACAGTGTCCCTGCTTCTATCTGGGCAGCCCAACTCAGACCAGACACCAACTTCCTCAAGCAATGAATTTCCAGCAGAGTTCTGGAGAGCTGCTGAGGGTAGTATGAATAATGCTGGAGGAAAATACACATGACAGCCATGTTTGGAGCAGGTGGAGGGAGAAAGAAAGGGCAGAGAAAGGGGAAAGGGTGGTTGGTAGAGGAACGTGGTCTCTGCATCAGATTCGAGGCTGGCAAAGCGAGGGGCACACCAGTAGCCCCCCCTCACTACTCAGACCGACCGTGAAGACACCCTGGGTTTCCATAATCTACGATAAGCACTCCCAGAATGCACCAGGGCCCATTATCCTTACAATTACTGTTTCCTGCCCGGCAAGGAAGTTAAGCCAGCCAAGGGAAGAGATGCAGGGGGCAGACTCCTCTCCCTGGAGTCACAGGCAGCAGTGAGAAGCAGTGCACGTGGGATGATCTCAACCAGACAAGCTAACCAGCGTCTCCCTCGGGGCTGTTCTCAGTGTGCAGCAGTTGCACCTGTACCCCGTGATCTAACACCCCTCTCCTTGGCTGTCATGGCTCGAGTCCGCTAGGTAAGCAAGGACCTGCCAAACCAGCCTCACAACTCAGATTTCACTACCGAAGAGCCCGGGCCAGAGCCAGAGCTGTCTTGGGATGCAGACTATTCTTTTCTATACCAGGCTACACTGATTTTGTTTGTTACTTATTTCCAAAACACCACACAATGCTGTACTTAGGATTTATCCCCAGGAGGCAAATTCGGGAGCAGGCTTAAGCTCCAGCCCACCAGCAAAACACTTGCAGGCACACACCAGAACGAGCAGCCACTGGAAAGCCCTGCTGGGGTGAGATCTTTCCATCTGTCAAGTCTGGCTGTCTAGGCCCTGTCATCTTTCCTTTCTCCCCAGACTTTGGTGATTTGGGGGTTGGGGAGGGTGGGGATCTGAGTAGCTCTGGGGCTTTTGTAGATTGACTTCTGCTGTTGTCTATGTAGATTCAATTGGCTGATTTTCAAAGCAAGTATAAAAGTCTTTTGAGAGTGACAAAAATAAACCACTGCGTTTATGGATCTAAGGATACAGTTAACTAAAAGCTATCAAATGACTTTCTAGAAGTTTATAATACATATTTGAGGAATGAATGTCTTCTCATTAAAAAACAAAACAAGCCAGGCACCCGTGGCTCATGCCTGTAAATCCTAGCTACTCAGGAGGCTGAGATCTGAGGATTGCAGTTCAAAGCCAGCCCCGGCAGGAAAGTCCCTGAGACTCTTATCTCCAATAAACCACTAGAAAACCAGAAGTGACGCTGTGGCTCAAGCAGTAGAGCACTCCCTTGAGCTGAAGAGCGCAGGGACAGTGCCCAAGCCCAGAGTTCAAGCCCCACGACCGACCAAAAATAAAACAAAACAAAAAACAATCCAGTATCCTAGTTACTTTCCCAAGTAGCTGAGATCTAAGAATCAAGGCTCAAAGCCAGCCCAGGCAGGAAAGTCCTTGTGACTCTTATCTCCAATGAGCAACCAAAAAGCCAGAAGTGGAGCTGTGGCTCAAGTAATAGAGCACTAGCCTTGAGAAAACAAAAACAAAAGCTGCACAGGACTGGAGTTCAAGCCTCAGGAGCAGCACACATACAAAAACAAACCAAAAACCAACCCAAAGCATCTTTCTGTGAGGTAGGAGAGTCTGGTAGCAGAGCATATAACGCTGGATATGGAATAAACAGGTAGAGCTTTGCAGTTCCTGGGCCTGGGGTCAGTGGTACAGCGCTTGCTTGGCATGCAAGGTGCCCTGAGCCAGGCATGGGGGTCCACCTCCAGCTATTTGTAATGTGGAGGTTGGAAGGATGCCGATTAGAGGCCAAACTGGGCAAAAGTTAACAAGTTTGCATCTCAATCAATAAGCTGAGTGTCCTGGCATATAGCTGTAATCCCAACTAAGCAGGGGGTACAAGAAGTAGGATCACAAAGGTGAGCCTTTGGCAAACATTCCAGTTCAGAGCTGAGAACCAACCAAACAAACAAACAAGAGCTGGGGATGCGGCTCAATGTTGGCATCTGCTTAGCAAGTGCAAGGTACTGAGTTCAAACTCTAGTATCACAAAAATGTAATTTAAAAAAGATCCTTTAAATAAAATGCCTAAAGGACTCAATGAAATTCCTTTAAAAAGAAAACAAACTAACCATTGTTCCATGCACAAATATTCATAGAAAACCTACTGTGTGCCAGTCAGGTATACATATTTGAAACTATTCCCAATACTTTATGTTGTGAATGATTCAGAGCAAAATGTCAGCGAAGTGGAGATTTTAATAATAGCCTGCCTCATAAGCACTAAATATGATAAAAAATAGAACATGGGCAATTTAGCTTAAGGTTACATGCCTCAGAACTCAGTGACTTTCTAAACGGATTTTATAATTAGAGGATATTTTTAGCTTATTTTTCCATTGGAAGACGTTCTGATATTCATGTTGATGTATGTACTTCCACTTTAATGTTTCCAGAGTTTTAGACTGTCTTGGGTGCAGCGCAGTGTGGAGGTGACAGCCCATCTCCTGTCACATTGGGCTTTAGGGCAGAAGCTGGGGCACACAGCTGCCCCAGCACACCCACTTCACAGACACAGTTACAGATCCGGCAACCTCCCAGTCAGAAGACCAGTCCTAGCGGAGGGAACAGCCCAGAGCCTGGGAAAGTGTAGGCAGGTCAGAGCCTCTGGAGATCTGGGAAGGGCATGCCCACCCTGTCCTTGGCTCCATCCCTACCCCAACTGCCCAGTGCTCCTCTGGAGAGCAAGCCTGTGCAGGGCTGGGAGAGCTGGTGGCAGCAGGAGGGGGCGGGGCTTCCCACTTCCAAGGGCAGCCTTTAAAATTGGAGCCACAGTAGAGGAGGAGGAGGGAGCGATTGGGGTGAGGAGAGCCTTAGAACAATCCAGATACTGATGAGGAAGGGCGAGCTATGGGGGGCTTTGGGGGTCCTGGCAGCTCAGTGAGCCCTTAGCACATGGACTGACAGGAGACAGGCAAGTGGAGCAGCTTTCCCATCCTCCCTGGCCTCCCGGCAGGCCGCAGGGCTGTTGCACGTTCATTTCAAAAGTGTCATTTGGGACTGGGAAGGTGGCTTAGTGGTAGAGTGCTTGCCTTGCATGCATGAAGCCCTGGGTTCGATTCCTCAGTAACCACATACACAGAAAAAGCTAGAAGTGGCACTGTGGCTCAAGTGGTAGAGCACTAACTTTGAGCAAAAGCAGCTCAGGACAGTGCCCAGGCCCTGAGTTCAAGTCCCAGAACTGGCAAAACAAACAAACAAACAACAACAACAACAACAAAAATCCCCAGTGATGTGAGTCACACAGAGAGCCATGGTAGGCAGTGGGGTAGACTCACCAGTGGGTCGAGAAGGCAGAGCACCAGCGCCAGGCCAGAACCGTCTTTGCCCAGGCCATCAGACCTCCCAGAGGATGCCTTGATAAGTTTCTATGTACCTGAGACCTGTCATCCGTCCCTTCATTCCTCTCTGTTTCTCCATTTGGGTACAGGCGTTGCTCTCCTTTGCTGTCCTACCATTGTATTTTAGAACATAACTTGTTTGGTTTCAAAAGCTCACAACTACAGATAAATGTTGCTTCTGTTCAGAATAAACACCATATCTTGAATATCAGCCATACTGGATTGATTGTTGATGTGTTTTTCCCCTACCCAATGCTAGGGACCAAACCTGGGGCCTTGTAGATTCCAGACAAGCATTCTACCACTGAGCTGCACAGCCCAAGCTGCCATTCTTGATTGAGATGAGGTTGAAGTGAGACATAGGTGGTAGAGCTGGTTCTCTAAAGATAAGCTTGCCTTGCCATTAAGACTAGGGTTTTCCAGATGGAATGAATGTTTCCCATGTGAAGGTGTGAATATTATGGTATGAATCCTTATGTCCTCTCTTCTGCCTCCACTCGGCCCCCATCAAATTCACCCCAGCAGGCTGGGCATTAGAGACTTAGATGGCATGGGGTGGAGCCTGATCTGAGACATCGATCTTCCAGCACTGTGTCAGGATATTTTTTTGGGGGGGGGCTTGAACTCTGGGCCTGGGCGCTGCCCCTCAGATCTTCAGCTCAACCACTTGAGCCACAGGACCACTTCCAGTTTTCTGGTGGCTCATTGGAGATAAAGAGTCTCACGTGCTTTCCTGCCCAAGCTGGTTTTGAACCGTAATCCTCTGATCTCAGCCTCCTTGAGTAGCTAAGATGACAGGCATGAGCCACCGGTGCCTGGCACCCAGGATTTTTTTGGGGGGAGGGGGATGCTTCCAGAAATGGCTATGGCTAGAGATGGTGCAGGTGGAGGCAAGGAAGGCTGATTGGAGGCACCTGTGTCCAGGTGCTGAATCTCAGTCTAATCTGGGGCCTTAGAGAACCAGAGATCAGACTGAGCCCCTGGCTCCTGGGGAAAGTCGTGGGGGGGGGGGCGGCAGCTTCAAGAGCTGGATTTGGGTCACTTCAGGCACCTTTTCTCCCCAGAGTTGTGACCCTGGAAAAGAGCAGAGACCATGCCATGTGCCCCCTTCCCCGCTTTAATCTGGGAAACACGAAGCCTTCCTTCTGTTCTTTGCCTGCCCATGCGGCCTAATCCGAGACTGGCCAAGGGATCACAGCACCTGAGCCACCAGTTGGGTACCCGCGGCCACAGGCAGGTGCCAGCAAGGGCCCTGGACAAGGCGCCCGCCGCCTACCGGTGCTCAGACGCCAGCTCCCCCCCCCCCGCCCTTCCCCCCCGCCAGCACCCCCGGGCTCGGCCGCCTCGGCCCCGCCCACCTTCGGACCTCGCCAAGAAGACATCGCCCCCCCCACACTTCGCTCCAGTCCCCCAGCCCCACATTTGCTCCGCGGACCCCGTGTCCCCCCCAGTGAGCGTCGGTGCACGTGTCAAGGGGCGGGGGACCAGGGAACCCAGTCGAAGTTGGGAGGGGAACTTGGTGTATCCTCATCTTGCCCCCCAACCCGCCCCAGGCCCGCGAGGGTCCGGGTCGCTGCGATGGCGCAGCTGGGCCCACACGTGAGGCCAGGCCCCACGGCGCAGGCGGCTGAGACCAGAGTGTGGCCTCGAACCCAGGGCACACGGGGGCTCCCCCAGCGGGAGCTAAGCTGCCCGAGGATGGGCGCGGGGGCCGCAGCGGCGGAGGCCCAGGCCGCGTCCCC
>NW_012267217.1:63568157-63581714 GCF_000151885.1 Dipodomys ordii | reverse complement strand
CAGACGCCCGGGGCGCGCGCGCGTCCTGCCCGGCGCCCCTCTGCGCGCAAGGCGCCCTTGGGATGGGAAGGGAGGGGAGAGGGTCCGAGCCTGAACGGGGCTGGGGTCGCACGGCGGCCGTGAGCCGCAAGAGACCCCAGGAGCCGTCGGGGCGGCCTCTGGGCCGGCGCCCCGGAGCGGGCAGGGCGCGCCAACTTTCCAGCTCGAAAACATGAAGGTTTGGGCGGGCTGGCGTGGGGATGAATCACCCGAGGCGCCCCGGTGCGGTGACAAAAAAGGGGGGGGGAGTGTTGCGGGGCCCCGACCTGGAAGGCGGCGGTCACTTCGGGGCCCCTCCGCCTGCCCGATGCCCTGGGCAGAGCCCTGCGGGGCGGCCGCGGGGCGCGGACCCCGCTGGGAACCCCGCGAGGTGTGGCGTCGCTTTCAAATCACCAGCTGTGCCCTCCTCCCTCCTGGCAGCGAGTCGTCCTCCACCCCGGGAAACGCGACCACGCCCGAGGAGTGCCCGGCGCTGGCCGACAGCCCGACGACCCTCACCGAGGCCCTGCAGAGGATCCACCCCATTCCCGCCGACTCCTGGAGGAACCTCATCGAGCAGATAGGTGGGTGGCCCGCCCGCGCGCGCCCCGCGCCACGTGCGTGCCGTGCCGGCGCCCCCGAGGGGCCCCTCGCCAAGGCCTGCCGCGTGTGACATTATGCACCCCGGGCGCTTCGGGTTCCCGCGGTACCCCTGCGTTCACTTAGTCCACTTCTCTGTCGGAGAGACACCTTGGCCCAGTCCTTCTCGGCGAACGGTGGCTTTCTGTCCCAGGTCGTGATTGCCAAAAAGAAGGTGACACACCTTGAACCTCCTTCCCCTCCCCCACCCCGCCCCAGCCAGCTGTGCTGCCCGGGGAGGGGGGGTTCACACCGCCCCAGCTCCCCCAGCTACAGTTGGAGCTGAAGATGTGCGCCCTGGGGCTTCTGGGGAGAGCCAGGCTATGTGACCACGTTGCAGGGGTAGGAAAGGTAAAGTACAGGCAGAGGGAGCCCAGCGGTTGCAGAAAAACCTCTCCCGGAATGTGTCCCCTGGGAGGCCCTTGGGAACATATGTGGGTGTCTGTGAGCTCCTGTAAAGCTTGGGGGATGGGGGTGGGAAAGCCCCACATATCCCCAAAGGGGAGCAACTGTGTCCCAACAACTCCAGCATTTGTATTAAAAGAAAGAAAGAAAGAAAAGCTAGTGACATCAAACTAGTTCTCCTGTTGTCACCAGGGGCAACAGTGAATGGATGATGTGGTTTCCTTAGTCTGAAAATGGTCTGGGCTGCCTAGAAAATAATCTTTGATGTTGTCAAAGCAGCCGGTAGTCCATTTGTTTCAATAAAAATTCTAGATTCCAAAAAATTCTCCTAAATATATAATCATCCTTGAGTCCCTAGGACAGGCACAAAGTGTGTGCAGGGTGGAAGCCAACTCCCAATGGGCACCATGCCTGGCGGTTCAGGGCTTCTTGGCTCCTGCTCTGCCTGGAGCCAGAGGCCCTGCCAGCTGAGGTGATGTGCTCACATGTATGCTTGGCCCCTGTCCCCTGAATTACAGGCTGGGGGCTGCTGGTGGTTTTTCAGTTATTTTCTGGAGGGGCTGAGATGGGCTGATCTCAAACCCATGCCAGTTAGGAAATCCTGGTTTTGAAACAAGCTCCCAAATGCCCCCTCCTTCCAGCTCTCTGCCACCCACCCGTCCTTCAATGCATAGTGAGGCCTGCCACGTGACCTCATCTGCTTGTCTGTAATGGGAATTGACTTCTGCCTCTTAGTGGCTCAGATCAGGGTCAGCGCTGTGAAGAGATCTGTATCCCTCTCAGATGCCCTGGCTGTGCTATGAGCCGCAGGGGCTTCCTTCCTACATGCTGTGCCCGCGGCCTCAGAGCAGGAGCTCCAAGACGCTGAGCCTGGTCTCTGCTTCAGTTTCCTCCTCTGTCAGACAGGGAAACTCTGATGTTGAATCCTTTTCCGTGGCTGCTGCTAGGGCCTGTAGGTGTCATGGGGAGGAGTCATGGGCCCCTGGCCCACCTCACAGCTCTTGGTTGTAGACCTGATGACCGTGTTAAGCCTGGAGAGAAGGGGCTCTGTCAGGTGTCAGGGAAGGGCACTGGTTCCTGAGGACCTCAAGGAATTGGGGGGGGTGGAGAATAGAATGGACTGATGGTGTTATACAGAACATCTTGCTGAATTTTGCATGGCTGTCACCAACACCAGACAGACTTCTGTCTGGGACTATGTGTAATATTCTATCTACCTGTCAGCACAGTGGCTGTGGTGATTTTGTGTGCTTGAGTGTGTGTGTGTGTGTGCGTGTGCGCATTACTCTATAGCACCTAACACAATGCTTGGCACAAAGAAGTTGCTCATTAAATAATGAATGAATCCTTTGCCCTTTACAACTTCCCACTTGAAGTATTTACTCAAAGAAAAAAAAATTCCAAAAGAGAGATTTTGAATGGCTTTGAGGACATTAGCCAGAGGAGCTGGGGACATCCTCACCCTCTGCAGGGACCACAGCCAGACAGCCTGGTACAGACGCCAGCCTGGTACAGACGCCAGCCTGGTACAGACGGCTTCAGTTAGAACAGCCTTCTGGTCCCACTTGCATATAACAGCGCAAGTGTAAGCTTTACTTTTATTATTATTATTATTTGGTAGTACTTGGGGTTGGACTCAGGGCAGGCAGTTTATTGCTTGACCCAGTTCTCCAATACTTTTTTCTGGGTGGTTATTATTGAGATAGTTACTTATTTATTTTTGGCTGGTTCAGGCGTTTAAACTCAGGGTATTGTGCTCACTGTGCTTGCTTGCTTGGCTGGCACTCTTACCGCCTGAGTCACACTACCATTCATGCTCTTTGCAGGCCATCTTCCATATTTCAGCCTCCTGAGTAGGTAGGATTACAAGCATGAGCTACCAATACACGACAAGATATGTTTGTTGTTGTTGTTGTTGTTGTGGGGCTTGAACTCTGGGCTTGGGCGCTGTCCCTCAGCTCTTCAGCTCAAGGCAAGTGCTCTATCACTTGAGCCACAGCTCCACTTCTGGTTTTCTAGTGGTTTATTGGAGATAAGAGTCTCACAGACTTTCCTGCCCAGGCTGACGTTGAACCAAGATACTCAGATCTCAGCCTCCTGAGTAGCTAGGATTACAGGCATGAGCCACCGGCACCTGGCTTGTTGTTTGTTGTTTTTTTCGTTTTGCTTATGTGGTGCTGAGGAATTGAACCCAGGACCTTAGGCATGCAAGGCAAGCACTCTACCACTGAGCCACCTTCCCAGCCCCTTGTTGTTTGTTTTTTGTGCCAGTTTTGTGGCTTGAATTCAGAGGCTGGGCACTGTCCCTAAGCTTTAGTGCTCAAGACTAGCACTCTGCCACTTGAGTCATAGCACCACATTTGGGGTTTTCTTGGTGATTAATTGGCTAATTAAGAGTCTCATGGACTTTCCTACCTGGAGTGGCTTCAAATTGTAATCCTTATATTTCAGCCTCCTGGGTAACTAAGATTTGCAGGTGTTGAGCCACAAGCACCAAGCTAACACATGGTTGTTTTTGAGGTAGGCCTGGACTGTGATCCTCCTATTGCAATGGGTCTCCCTTTATCACTGGCATGACAGGCCTGTGCCCATAATGCTTCACCCGTAGCTGGGATAACAGGCACGTTCCACCGCACCGAACACTGGCTAAGATAACATCATCTGAAACTTCATACTCAAGCTTGTGTTCAGCCACTCTCCCCTGTTTCCACCTCCCAAGTACCGGGTACCTCTCAAGTATAGGTTTGAGCCACTGTACCTAGCTATGAGTGCTACCTTTTGCCTGGAAAGCTAACGTCCACATGAAATTGTGTCTACTAAGTCCACAATATAAAATAAGAAGACATGATATAATAGTACAGCTTTTATCATAACGTAGAATTTCTTGGTAAATATTTTTGTATGGTAATCTGAATTTAAGGCACACCCGCAAAAAGAAAAGTTATAGAAAATGGTTACATCATGTGCCCAAATATATACCTGCCCACAGGTATGTATTTTGCATCCTAAATATTGCCAGGTGCTGGTAACTTAAGCCTGTCTTCTTAGTTACTTGGGAGGTGGAGATCAGAAGGATCATGGTTTGAGGCCAGCCTGAGCAAAAAGCTAGTCAGACCCTCCTCTCAACTAATAGCTGGGCAGAGTGCCACATGCTTGTCATCCAAGCTACAAGGAAAGGACTAAGATTCCAGGGCACCTGAAATAAACAATTTGCAATACCTCATCTCAACAGAAAAATCTGGGCATGAGGCTGGACTAAAACAGGAGGATTGCTGTCCAGGTTGGCCTGGACAAAAATGAAGACCTTATTTGAAAAATAACCATAACAGAGAGGTTCTATGATATGGTTCTATGATATGGCTCAAGTGGTAGAACTTTTGCCTATCAAGTGCAAAGCCCGGAGTTACAACTCCAGGACTACCAAAAAAACACAAAATAGTGGGGCTGGGAAGGTGGCTCAGTGGTAGAGTGCTTGCCTTGCATGTATGAGGTCCTGGGTTTGATTTCTCAGCACCACATAAGCAAAAAGAAAAAAGCCGGAAGTGGTGCTGTGGCTCAAGTGGTAGAGTGCTAGCCTTGAGCTGAGGAGCTGAGGGACAGCGCCCAGGCCCAGAGTTCAGGCCCCAAGACAGGACCCCCACCAAAAAAAAACACAATATAGAAGTCCTAAAGTTACTTTTATTGTAAGTCTTTTGGCTACAAGCAACAGGATATTCATTTAAAAAAACAAAAAGCAATCCTAAACAATTGACACAGGCTGTCTCCGTTAAAGAGTTGAGAGGCGGGAAGTTCCAGAGTTGGTTCACACCCCAAACAAGCACTCAGCTGTTTTTCTCCTTTCCTTTCTTCTCTTGGGCCTCGTGTTACCAGATGGCTGCCATAGCCCTCAAGCAGTGGTCTGTAGAAGCCGGAAGGGCAGTTTGTCTTCAAGTGTACTTTGGAAGGGGCACTTTTCTGAGAAGCCCTTAGGAGATGTTCCCTTCCCCTCCTGGCCCAGTATTAGACTGGGTTCCTGAGGCTGTTTTGTGTGACTGTAATGAAGTAGTAGAGGCAGGAACTTTTCACAGAGCAGAGGTTTATTGGGTTTATATTTGTGGGTCTGTGAGCCTGGCTCCAGCCGTTGCTGGCTCTATCACAAATGGTGGGTGACGTCATGGTTTGGGACATTACATCGTGATGTGCGAAGGACGGAGCACCAAGTCAGGAAGTCCGAGGATCCGGGACCGGGCCTCTGCTTTTAGAACAGTGCCTTCTTGAACTTGATTCTCTTCTGCCTCAACATCCCCATACTGGGGACCAAGCCAGCATGAACCTCCACCGGCCACAACCAAACCCCATCTCCGGGTGATTCACAAATCCAGTTCTGGATGCCGGAAGCCCCGAGGCTCGACACCATCAGATCCTGTGTCTGCTGAGAGCCACGCTGTGCTTCATAGCATCTTCTAGAAGTTTCCTGTGGTGGAAGGGAGACTTCCTCCCCTCCTTTAATCAGGATCTGGGCACTGTTGCTTACTTTTAACACTTAAAGTTGGTGTTTCACTACTTGAGCCACAGCTCTACTTACTGCTTTTTGGTGGTTAATTAGAAATGAGAGTCTCGTGGATTTTCTTGCCCAGGCTGGCCTTGAACCATGATCCTCGGATCTCAGTCATGTGATACACTTGGTCCCTGGCCTCCTCTATAGAAGTCCTGTTCCCCCTCGTGGGAATAGCTTCCTCGAGGGCCCCACCCACCCCTGACACTGTCACCAGGGGTGTTAGATTCCAGCATGGACATTTGAGGAGGAGTGAGGAGACTAGCCATCAGACCATAGCCACCAGCTGGTGACGGTGTCCATGCCTAGACTCCGCACTGGTGGAAGGCAGGGACCTGGCCCTCTCCCCCCACCTTTCCTCCCCCACCCCAGCCCAGAATAGGTCACGCAGAGAGCAACCCCTCCCAGCCCACACGAGGGGACCAAGGAGAGACAGCCCACGCCACCATGCGCTTTCAGAAATACCACGGCAGCCCCACTGCCCACAAGGCTGGCTTGAACTAAGAGGTTGGGCGCTGTCCCTGAGCTGCTTTTTGTGCTCAAAGCTAGTGCTCTGCCACTTGAGCCACAGCCACCTCCAGCTTTTTCTGAGTATTTGATTAGAGGTAAGAGTCTCGTGGACTTTTCTGTCCTGGCTGGCTTTGAACTGCGATCCTCAGATCTCAGCCTCCGAGCTCTGAAGCTGGCCGAGGCCGAGGCAGGTGAGACCCCATGCTTCCTCAGCCCGGCTCAGCCAGGCAGTGGCCACCAAGGGCATCCACATGGTGGGATACCAAGTAACCTGCTGCAGAGGAGGGGTTTCTGGGTAACTGGAGACTTCACTAGCACCTGTTCAACCCGGGGCCACGTGTCATGTAGCCTCTCCTGTTCTTTGTTCATTCCTTTGTCACATGAACCTCGTGTCGCAGCCATGTCACATTCTGCTGGCTGGAAATCTTGCAATCCCACAGGGGAAAAATCATCAGGTCATGCTGTCTCCCCCCAAATGAAGGCTTGACCTGGCTGCTGAATGCACAGGGGCTCCCCGGCCCCCGCTCACGCACGCGCCTCATCCAGCCGTATTGGGGATTTGCCCTGCAGTTGGCTTCTCTTCCTTTCCCTGGCCGCTGCTTAGATGTGTTAAACATGTGAAGGAGGGATGGCAGCTCACGCCCGCAGCGAAACCTTCCCACGTGATTCGTGAAGCCTTTCTGGAACCTTCCTGGACAAATCCAGGGGACCTGGCCGCTTGCTTATCTAGGCTCTGTGTAGATGCACCCAGTGGTCCAACAGAGCCCCTCCACTGGGGACCCCAGCTGCATTTTCCACTTCTCTACCACCCCCCCCAGACCCTGCACTCCTGTCCCCCATCTCCCTCGAAGGAGGCAGCAGACAGCCTTGCCACGTTAGAAGCCTGGACTGCTCCGGACCCAGTGCCAGCCCGTGGTGGGCTTCAGCTTCTAGCTTGCCACTGGGCCCTAGGTGGGCCCCCGGCCTTTCCCTGCCCTTCATGGAGGCCTCCTTTGTCATTCCGGAAACACCGCAGCCGTGTCCTTCTCAGCCAAGCTCCTCTGCACAAGCAGATCAGCTGCTTGCCTGGAGTCTCCTGGGGTCTCTCCCCCAACACACACACTCGGGAGAGTCCTGCCTCCAACAAGACTCCCTCTCCCCCCCACCCCCTCCCCGACCTTAGGGCAGACAGGATCACCCCTCCCTGTCCTTGCTCAGCCAGGCCCTCCACCCCACAGCCAGGACAGACCAGATGGGCTTTGCCCATGGGATGCTGTGTTTGTTCAGATTATTCTGTACCCCAAAACCGCCCCTGGGACGCGGAAGGCACTGAAGTACAGTGGGTCAGGGAACAGGGCTGAATGCTGAAAAATGCTGTGCTTCTCTTTACGGTCTTCTGCTCGATGAAACCCTAGTTCATTCTTTAGCACAGAAACTTAACAGCTACTCTGCTCTCCACACATGGGTGAATAGACTTGACTCTTAATACTGAAGCACTCAAGGCTGTGGAAACGATCCTGCTGGGATATCAAAACATGATCAGGACATTTCCATGCACTTTGCATACATGGTTATGAACACAATCTACGTTCTAGTTTTGCCCAGCATGTATGGGGAACGCATATATTTGTGTGACTGAACTGAATTTATTTGGAATTTCTTTATTTTATTTTATTTTTTTGATCATGGGGTTTGAACTCTGGGCCTGGGCCCTGTCCCTCAGCTCTTCAGCTCAAGGCTAGCGCTCTACCACTTGAGCCACAGCGCCACTTCTGGTTTTCTAGTGGTTAATTGGAGATAAGAGTCTCATGGACTTTCCTGCCCAGGCTGGCTTTGAACCATGATCCTCAGATCTTAGCCTCCTGAGTTGCTAGGATTACAGGCGTGAGCCATCGGCGCCCAGCTTGGATTTTTTTTATTTGTTGGTAAAAACTTACACATGCCCATCTTCCCCAGAAATGATGATCCTGGAGCCTGCTGGGCATCAGCTAGACCCTCTCCCCGCCCCCTCATACTTGGGTTTGAACTCAGTCTCTTGGCATTCGTCACTTCAGCCACATCCCAGCCCTCGTTTGTTCTTTTTCGGATAGAGTCTTGTGTTTTAGAGGCTGGCCTCAGCCCGTGATCTCCCTACTCACGTCTCTCCCCAGTAGCTGGGATGGTGGGTGGGAGCCACCATTCCCAACCTGTATCCTCTCCAGAGAAGAACAGAAGCCTCCTTGCCTTGGAGACTGGCGATGGTCTTTATCTGAAATCTTCTCTGTCTTCCTGACTACAACTCTTTTGATTTCAGGGCTCCTGTATCAAGAATACAGAGATAAATCCACTCTCCAAGAAATTGAAACCAGGAGGCAACAAGATGCAGAAATCCAAGACAATGAAGAAGGGTCCCCAACGGGGGAAGACACCCCAGACGAGGAGGAAGAGGAGGAGGAAGAGGAGGAACCCATAAGCCCGCCTGAGAGGAAAGCTCTGCCCCAGATCTGCCTGCTCAGTAATCCCCATTCCAGGTTCAACCTCTGGCAGGATCTGCCTGAGATCCGGAGCAGTGGCGTGCTGGACATCCTTCAGCCGGAGGAAGTCAGGCTGCAGGAGGTGAGCCCTGGCAGGGACGGCGGTGCTGGGTCACCAGCCAGCCTCATCTGCCCAGAACAGGCTGGGAGTGATCACTGTTTCCCACTGTTTCTCTAGGTCAGAAGCTGGTGTGTGTTGGGGGGGAGGAGGGGTGCATCCTCCTTTATTATTGGGGGACCTTCCTGTCACACGGGAGGAGTCCAAGCAGTAGCTGAGACTGAATTTGAAAATGACTCCAGTTTACTATACGTTACGGACATTGGTCCCATGCCCCAGCTTTATTCTGGGGCCATTTGAACTGGGAAGGAGAGGGGCTCTGAGAGATGAACCCTTGTGCCTGTCCCCTGGCGGCCCCCTACTCCTACAAATGTGCAGAAATTTGGGACTCAGGACTGTCACTCAGCCCTTCCTGTGGTGGTCCAGGTGACTGACAGGGAGGAGGCTGAGGGAGGGCCGGTGAGCTGCCTAATGCTTTGTTACAACCAGAGAGAAATAATCGATGAAAAATGCCCAGTAACTGTGTGTGTGTGTGTGTGTGTGTGTGTGTGTGTGTGTGTGTGTGTGTTGAGAAATGGGATTGTTGGTTTCAGTCCGATAAAGATCATTTGGGCGCTGGGAGATGCATGGGTAGAGATACAGGGGCAGAGAGTGGATGGTAAGGAGAGAGGCCGGGAGAGGAATTAATTGTAGGTATGCCAATGCATGTTTCTTGTGAATTTTGTACATACACAAGCCCTGCCAGTGATGGAACCCAGGGCCTCCTGAATGCTAGGCCAGGGCTCCACCACCAAGCCTCGCTCCGCTCCTGACCCCAGGGACCCCTTGACTGAGAAATTTCGAGAATGGATATTGAAGAGCTTTGGGGACCAGCTTCCCACTCTGTGCCCTCATACGCCCCTCCTCCCGCACCTCCCGCAGCTGGACCTTCCTTACTGTTCCTCCTCCCCGTCCCCCCACCCCCCAGTCACGCCCGGTGGCTCCTGTTTCTGTAGAAACATTTTCTCTTATTGATTATCTAAAAGGCAGAATAGCCCGGCCATTTGGGAAGCTGAGGCAAGAGGCCGCTTGAACACAGCCTGAACTACACAATGACATCCCCCCCAATTCTCTTAAATAAATAAAAAGCAAAAACAAAACAAAAACAGACCACACACACAGTTAAAGAGGCTGAGACCAGCTCCTGACTGCGCCATCAACCCCAGACTCAGCTTTACCGTAGTTTTGATCCAAGGGAGGCCTAGATGAAACTGTTCGTTGAGGGACTGGCTCACCTGGGCGGCTGCCACAGAATCAGAAATGTGTCTAAACGTTGACCTCCCTTGTAGCTTATGAGCAGTGATTTGTAAATGGCTGTGTCAAGACTTCACTGGAGTTTTTCTTGGTGTGCCATCCTGGGGCCTGAGCTCAGGGCCTAAGTGCTGTCCTTTAGTTTTTTTCTCCTAAGGCTTTCTACCACTTGAGCCATAGCTCCACTTTTGGCTTTTTGCTGGTTAATTGGAGATAAGAGTCTCACGGACTTTCCAGCCTGGCTGGCTTCAAACCACAATCCTCAGACCTCAGCCTCCTGAGTAGCTAGGATTACAGGTGTGAGCCATTGGCACCCAGCTTTATTACTTTTAAAAAAAATGAAATTTCAGTGTAATGTAGAGAGAAATCCTAAATATGCAGAACTTAAAAACATATATGTATAAAGTTTTACAACATGAATGGAACTAAAAGAGAAAAAGAAGGCCTTTTTATATTACATAGGAAAGGACTGCAAATGGCAAAGAGGCAGAAAAAAAATCAAACCTCAGACCTAAGCCATAACCATAAATGTAGCTTTGGAGGCCACACCTGTAATTCTAGGTTGGAGGCTGAGAATAAAAGGATCATAGTTAGAGCCCCGCTTGTGCAGAAAAGTTCACGAGATCCCTTCTCAGCCCGTAACTGGGTGTGGTGGTGTGTACTTGTACCTCAAGCTACAAGGGAGGCTGAGATTGGGAGAATGGAGGGACCTGGCTAAGCTGAGGTTCCACAGAGGGAAGCTGGACGCAGTGGCATGTGCCTGCCAGCCCAGAGACTACGGAGCCCCAGAGCAGGCAGATTACTGCTGAGGAACATGCCTAGATGGGAAGCAAGACCCTACCTAAAAAAGAAAATGAAATCATGCCTGTGATCCTAGCTGCTCAGGAGCCTGAGAGCTGAGGATCACAGTTCAAAGCCAGCCTGGCAGGAAAGTCCGTGAGACTCTTATCTCCAATAAACCACCAGAAAATTGGAAGTGGCGCTGTGGCTCAAGGGGTAGAGCACTCGCCTTGAGCTGAAGAGATGAGGCCTAGAGTTCTAGCCCCATGACTGACAATAAATAAATAAACTAGCAAAAAGTAGGATTCAGCAGAAGAAGAGCACCAGCTTCACAAGTGCAAGGTCCAGAGATTCAATGGATTAAAAAAGTAAACCAGGCTGAGCGCTGGTGGCTCACGCCTATAATCCTAGCTACTCAGGAGGCTGAGATCTGAGGATCGAAGTTCATAGCCAGCCCAGGCAGGAAAGTCCACACGACTCTTATCTCTAATAAACCACCAGAAAATCAGAAGTGGGGCTGTGGCTGGAGTGGTAGAGGGCTAGCCTTGAGCTGAAGAGCTGAGGGGCAGCACCCAGGCCCAGGGTTCAAGCCCCATGCCCTAACCAAAAAGAAACCAAAACAGTAAATCCACCCTATTACCAGACAGAATGGGATAGGATAAAAAAGAAAAGGATGAAGTGAACAGTTAAAGACATCCTCGTACAGATAAAGTGTCACCTCATTTTTTTTTGCAAATTCTTTATTGTGATTAAGTGGTTACATAATTTCACAAATTTCACAGTATTGTGAGATAGTGATACTTAAAGTCACAAACACATTCTAACCTTCATGGGGCAAATTGTCTATCATGGTCTATAAAGTATATGAGTTCTATGAGCTTTGACAATACAGTTATTCCTTCCAATCAGGTGATATGTACATTCCTTTCCTTTTGCTTAGTGTCAGCTGTTCCCTCTTTCCCACTCATTCCCTCCCTCCCATTGCTGCCATTGTGTTGCTTAGTTCGTTTTGATCAATGGCCAGAGAAGCTGCTGGGTCCCACTGTTGTATGTTTTCTCCTGTTTCCCTCTCGTTCTGTGTCCTCCTAGTTTCCCTCAGATGTGCACATATATACCATATATGTGATCAGCAGCATGAGGTTATTTAGTATTTAGTAATTCAATCAGATGAGTGGAGGTCCTTTATTTCTCAAGTCTTATTTACTTTGTTGTATCACCTTACATTTTGGATTTAACATCCACTTATCAAAGAGACCATGTGCCATTAGTCTCTTTGCTCTTGGCTTACCTCACTCGACGTGACTTCTTCTAGTTCCATCCATTTCCTTGCGAATGCCATTATTTTGTCCTTTCTAATGGCTGCATAATATTCCATTGTCTATAGGTACCACAATTTTTTTATCTATTCATCTGTAGTGGGGTATCTGGGTGGTTTCCATATCCTGGCTATTGTGAACAGTGCTGCCACCTCATTTTTAAATGTTCTTAAATTGCCTAAGTTATTTACTAATACATTTTCCTTATTTAAAAGAAACAAAGAGTGACCCAGATGTGACCTTGGTGGTGGATACTCCAGGGTCTGTCACCCTCCCTGAGTTTCTCCAGCTTTGTCTCCACCTCATCCCACAGCTGTTTGGGTGGTGGGTTTGGGGGGTTTTTTGGTCAGTTGTGGGGCTTGAACTCTGGGCTTGGGCGCTGTTCCTCAGCTCTTCAGCTCCAGGCGAGCGTTCTGCCGTTTGAGCCACAGCACCACTTCCAGTTTTCTAGTGGTTTATTGGAGATAGAGTCTCACAGACTTTTCTTGGCTGGGCTGGCTTTGAACTGTGATCCTCATATCTCAGCCTCCTCAGTAGCTAGGATTATAAGCGTGAGCCACCGGCGCCTGGCTGGGTCGTGGTTTTTAGCAGCTTCCCATTGTGAACTCTTCACAGTTATATCTTAGCTTTTCTTTAAAAAGAAAAACACACACACAAACCACAAGCTTCCTTTTGCCCTGGGAATGAGTTGGGTGTTGGTGTTAAATGATAGGTTTGCCCCAAGAAAACAAGGGGCTTTAGTAAGGCAGGGGACACAGCGCAGGCCAACGCAGACACGGACAGCTCTGGCTGGAGAGCCAGGCCCCCTGGCTGTGGCCCTGGGGCAGGTGCTCAGCAGGGGCTGTGCACAAAATGAGGCGCATTGTGAAGTATGCTGGGTCCCCCCAACATGCTGCTCAGAAGGCAACGGAGGCTGTGCATCCCTGGTCAAAGCCTGCATCTTAAATGCTCTGAACCAGGAAACGTTCCAGTGTCAATGGCCCATCCGGAGTGAAAGGGTCTGCACCGCGCAACGTGGGTTTTGTGCATAACACCATTTAAAGTATTTTAATACCTCTAGGCTATGGGAACAAGATAGATATAAACCGTAAATGAACTCCTTGTTTCAACCCAGGCCCATCCCTAGATTCCTCATTATGTGTGGAAAAGTAACCCAAAGCCAGAAAGGTCTAGAATAAGCTCTTCTGGGTCTGGGATACTGGGTCTTCTGTTTGCTCAGAAGGGAGGCTGATCTCCCAACCCTCCCCCCTTACGTACACATACGCATATGCAGGCACGCAGACAGACAAGCATGCATGCACACATATACACACATGCACACACACGCCATCCTCTCTAGCTCAATATCAAACCTCTGTGACTTCTCTAATCTATTGGACAAAAATGTATCTTGTTTTAACTTCTCTTTCTTCAATGACTTGTATACTTGAGCATCTTTTCATGTAACTATTTGCTGTTTCCATTTCTTTGAGTGTGTGTGTGTGTGTGTGTGTGTGTGTGTGTGTGTGTGTGTTT
>NW_012267217.1:63546798-63568107 GCF_000151885.1 Dipodomys ordii | reverse complement strand
GTGTGTGTGTGTGTGTGTGTGTGTGTGTGTGTGTGTGTGTTTTCCTGTATAGGGCTTGAACTCAGGACCTGGGCATTGTCCCTTAGCTTTTATCACTCAAGGCTGGCACTCTACTTCTTGAGCCATAGTTCCACTCAGCCTGGCTTTTTTGATAGTTAATTAGAGACAAGAATCTTAAGGACTTTTCTGCCCAGAGTGGCTTCAAACCATGATCCTCTGGATCTCAGCCTCCTGAGTAGCTATGATTACAAATGTGAGATCCTAGTACCAGGATTGGGGGATGTTTTTTGAATCACTGGTTGAGAACAAGACAGTTGTAGAAAATGACTAGGATATATTCAAATTAAAAGATGAGGAAGCAGGTTCTCTAAAGGGAGTTTTCTGGAAGACGGTGGGAGGGGTGGCGCGTGGAATGGCCCTGAGAGCAACAGAAAGAGCAAAGGGAGGAGTGTGATGGGGAGAATGGGGACTCGTCTCCGGCCAGCAAAGGCCCAGAATGGACTTGGTTTGTGCTGGCATGGGGAGACATGAAGAGGAAGCCAGATGTAGCTGGAGCAGCCACGCCTCTGCCATGGTGGGCGTCTCCTTAGTCACAGGCAGGGCCCTGTCTGGGAGATGGAGAAACTCTGGCCCTGATTGGTGGTTATGGAGAACTGGGGAAGAGTTCCAGGAGAGGTGTTTTGAGCATCTCCAGGGGAACAGGAATACAAGGATGCACACCGGTGGGGCGACTGCCAGGCTGGCACTGGGGGCGGTGGCAAGGCCCCAGCAGGCCCAGACAGGACTCGGCCTCGTCCAGCTGGGGAGTGAGCCAGCAGAGGTCCGGGTGTCGCCCGTGCAGTGTGAGGCTCTCAGCCTCTGAAATCGGAGTTTTGAGCTCTGTTGGGTTTCAACCTGTTTCACAACTTAGACCTTACATGTATTTGCTTTTCTTCCTTCTTCCCCCACTCCCCCCACATTCCCCATTCCCATCCCCACCCCAAAAGCTAACCATTTTAGAGGGAAATTTCTTAGGGTTTTCATATGATAGGTTGCACTTAAGAACTGAAATTGCCCAGCGTGAGAGGGGCTAGGCTCTATTTCCATTACTACAAACAAACTGAACGAAACCAAACCCTTAAATCATGGTAACTAACATAATAGTTACCATTTACTATTTAGTTACCATTTACTATTATATTATTTACCCTCACTGAATAATATATATTTTATTTTATTGCCAGTCCTGGGCTTGAACTCAGGGCCTGGGCCTGAGCCTCTCTGTGCTCAAGGCTAGCACTCTACCACTTGAGCCACAGCGCCACTTCTGGCTTTTTTCTTTTTGCTTATATGGTGCTGAGGAATCGAACCCAGGGCCTCAGGCATGCAAGGCAAGCACTCTACCACTGAGCCACCTTCCCAGCCCTGGGCCATGGTTTTCATCTGCATTTGTCTCTCTGCGAGTGAGGCAGAATGTGCTTTCTGGTGTGTCCGGGATTTTTATTTATACCTGTTGCAGTCTATGCGCTTTTGCCAGTTATCAGCCGGCTCAGCTAGAGAGCACACCGCTGGCCAGCATGGCCTTGCTACAACTGGGGTTTAAACCTGTGCGGGTGGTGGGCATCATGGCCCCTACCCAGACCCTGGCCTGGCTCCAGGACCCAGTCAAGGCTGCTCACTTGCGCCCCTGCTGGCCGTTCACAGACATACTGCCGGGTGTTTTCCACCCTGTACCATCCCACCTTTCCAGAGGTTTCTTCCTAACCTGCAGCCCTCCCGAGGTGCTGGCCCCGCTTCCTGTGGGAAAGGAAGGGAGCCAGCCGAGGAAAGGGAGGAGCAAGAGCTTGGAAACTGCAGGGAGCGCTCTTCTCAGTGAGGGGAGAGAGGTCCTGCCTGAGGCTGGGGGGGGGGGGCGGTGGCAGAGGCCTTGGCGAATCACAGGGACGTCTGCTTGGGGGCGGGGTGGGCCAGTGCGGAATCAGCGCTTCCCAAGTAGTGTTGGCGGTGGGGACAGTGAGGGGTGGTTTTTTGTTGGATCGTCCCAGAGGCCGGAGCCACAGAGGAGGCGTTCTTGGGGCTGGTGAGGGGTCAGGCGGTCTCAGCTCAGTGGCCCCAACGGACAGCAGATACTTGCTTCCCTGCAGTTCAGGGGTGCGGCCTTCTAGGGTTGAGGTGCCGGCAGGGTTGGTTTCTGGTGAGCCTCCTCTCACACGCTGTGCATGCCCGCGTTCTCTACCTGTGACAAAATAGCTGGGATAAGCCAAGCTTGCAGGAGGTGTGGACTTGTATTTTGACTTGTCTCGTGGCCAGGTGGTCTGTTTGTTGTTTGGTGCGGGGTGTGGGCTGGGGTGAAGCTGCTCCACCTCGAGGCCTCTAGGAAGCAGAGGAAGGAAGGGGCAGGGGTCCCACAGTCTCTTTTGATCACACCCCAGGGACCCAACTTCCTTCCAGCTTCCCAAGAGCATCTGGGGCCAGGCCCCGCGCTTCCCTCATCCGGCCGGGACAAATTTCAGGATCTGAACTCTGACCCTCATAGACGCCTGCCCCCTCCCCTGTCCTCCTAAGGCTGGGGAAGCCCCAGCCAGGGCTCCATGTTGCTCTGGACTCTAGGAGAAGGTGGGAGGCCGAGGCCCCCCTTGAGCTCTGCTGATTCTGGAGACACAGCTGGGCGGCAGGAGCAGGCGTGGACACAGCCCAGAGAGCGTGGTGGGGTGGACACTGCCCGGAGAGCGTGGCAGGGACCCAGCCCAGCGTAGAGCACACCGGCCGCCTGTGCATGGAGTGCAGGGCTCTCGTCCATCAGAGGCAGGTTCTTCCTCAGGGATTCTTGGGGTGCCTCTGCGTCATCCCCTGCTGCTGCTGCAGAGTTGGGGTGTCCTCTGTCTCTGGGCCTCACACCCAGGCTCCGGGGCTGGGCTGTGTCACAGGATGGGCCTGCTCCCTGGCCTCTGGCCTCCGTCCTGGGCCTCCCCCACACCGAGGCAGGCTGCATAGAGGGCGATGCCCCTCACTGTGTCAGAGACAAATCTAATCCCCTCGAGACTGTCTGCACCTAGCGGGGACAAGGGTGTGGCCCTTCCACAGGCTGTGTGGGAAGGCAGAGCAGGTGCTTTGAGCTAAGCCGCCGCCGCAATCCCCTTTTGTCTCCCCTGCACCCCACCCCTGCCGTCCATCCTCCCCTCAAAGTACAAACCGGTGCCTCTGGCCCCTCGCTGGACTGTGGCACCCGTGTGGAGCCCTCCACCCCAGTCCTGCGCCCCACCAACTCTCTCCCATCAGGGAAGGCGGGCGCTCTGCGGCGGGGAGCTCCCGGCTGAGCCGCTGCTGAGGAGACAGGGCTGTGTTCCCATGTCGCACACCCGGATACTCAGGTTCCAACGGCGATCGCTCATGCTGGCAGCCCTTGGTGTCCCCAAGACTGCCCACAGTGACAGACGTGTCCCAGCGAAAGCCACGCGTGAGGGCCCCGCAGGAGCCCTGGCCGACCTGGTGTTACCCTAGGACTCTGGGGTGACAGCTTGGTAGTAGCCGTGGTGGAAAATCCCAGGAGGACACAGGAGACTGGCGGCCATCGGGCAGGTAGCCCAGAGCAAGCGGCAATTCATAAAATTTGGGTCAGTCTTATTCCCTGTGAAGAAGGTCCGGCAGCCTGGCCCACAGCGCAGCCACGGGACGCGGAGCAAGGCCAGGGCAGCCTCAGGACGGGCGTGAGTGTGCGCACATAGCCCCTCCTACACCCTGGTTCACACTCACCCCTACTCCCTCCCATCAGGCTCATTCTTACACACTCACCTGTGCACTCACACAGACATGTTCATGTCCACCCTTAGGTATGTTCATTCCTTCCCATTCCTACTTGCTTGCACTCACTCACACTCATTTCATGCGTGCTCACACACACACACACAGTGTATGATGAAAGTGATGAACACCTGAGAGGGGGCGGGCGGCGGGATAGCTCAGGGTGCAATCCAGAGGACACGCCCCCAGTGGCTTGTTTCCTCCAGTTCCTCACCAGCTGGGGACCAAGCCTTCAACACATGAGCCTTTGGAGGAACTTCACCTCCAAACCATACTCTACACACACACACACATACACACACATGCACACGTACATGCACACACACAGAGGCACACACACACCAGGCCCTGGATGACAGGGTGTGTGGAGGAGGGGTGGGTGGCTCTGGGAAGACTGGAGTATTGATAAGGAGGAGACAATGGAAAACACCGTGGAAGGACAATTCACAGATGACTAACGGCCTATAAATGGGTAGCAAGGGGGAGAGCCATGGCAGAATGGACTCAGCCAGGATCAATTAGCAGTGATTCAGGCCGAAGCCTGCTGTGTGCCAGCTGCTGAGAGGCTGGGCCCCTCCTGACCCTGTCTCCATTGACATCAGGACAAAGATGCCACCAGGCAGGGACCCTGGGAGGCGGCCAGCCAGGGCGGAGCGTGCGTCGGTCCCCAGGGGTCTCCGACAGATGCCCAGAGGCAGTTTAAGTGGCTGACTGCTGCCCCTACCAGCAGGGACTGTGCCCTGTGCTGCCTAGGAGGGTGGAAGCTTGGCATTCGCCTGAGAAACTTCAGCTCAGCAGCGAGGAGGTGGACGCCTGGTAGCACCATAGCAGAGTGCTTCCTGGACACTTGGTGTCCTGTGGCCACTTGTCCTGGCTGGGCACAGGCAGCTGGGCATACCAGAGTCTACTTCCAGTGCTCAGGAGGCCAAGGGCCACGCTCATGGAGAAGCTGTGTGGTTTTAGCTAGGCGAGGCGCTTGCTTACAGGGGCCGTGGGCTCCTTTCCGCCCCCTCAGCAGCTCTGACGTCACGGTCAGCGGCAGGGGGCGCTGCACGGGCCCAGGGTCTGGGAGCGGCAGCTTGCCCCGGGACCTCACCGTGGCAGTGTGCCAACATGCTTCTCATTGTGAAGTGCCTCGCCAGGCTGGCTGGCTGACAGGGCTTCATGGGAAAGAGGGACTACAAATGCCCAGCGAACCCCAGCTTGGCTGCGGCTCAGCCTGGCCTAGGGGTCCGGCAGAGCCCCAAACCCGGAGCACCCTAAAGGCTGCATCTTGGCTCCTCCAGCTTTAGGTCAATGTGGCTTTGAGGATTCTGTTTCTTTTGGTAAAATGGAAGCTTGAGCTCCTCCTTCCTGGGGGACCCTGGTCCCCGGTGTCCATGTGCTCTGGGAACCACGCCAGCCTCCGCCCCTCCCTCCACGTGCAGACCCCAGGGGAGAAACAGGAGCATGCTCATCATGGTGCTGACTGCGCCCCCCCCACCTCTACCTGGCTAGATTGGTTGCTGAGGACTTCTGCGAGAAATCACCACAAACTAGGTGCCATAGGATGACAGAAACTCACTGCCCCAAAGGTGCAGAGGTCAGAAGCCTCTAGAGGAGGTGCTGGCGGGGCTCTGGGGAGAATTCCTCCTCGTGGCTCCCAGAGGTCCTTGGCTCATGGCCAGGTGATCCCTGTCTTGGCTGCCATCTGTGCCCCATCTCCTCGGCATCTCCATCATGGAGATGCCGGGCACTGGACAGAGCTCACCCCAAATTCAGGATGGTCTAAACCTCAAGAGTATGCATAGCTAATGGCCCCATCTCTGCACCAGGCCACACTCAGGGTGCTGGGGGCAGGACGGGGCACAGCTTTTGTGGGGGCCTTGAAGGGATGGGGATGCTGGGGAGAGGCAGGCGGCAGTGCAGGCTGCTCTTCTCCGGAAGGCCCGCTGGACGCAGAGAAGGTGCTGAGCCCGGGCCTGCTCCCAGGCCGTGAGACACACCTGAGGGAAGAGCTCGCTCTGTTTCATTGTGTTTGTAGCTCCAGTAGGCAAGTCTTCATCTTGACAGAAGAAAGGCATACCCTTTGTAGATGATGAGTGTCTTTCTTTTTCAAAACAGAAACTGCTATATTGAAAATAAAATCAGACCCTAAAAGGAATAATACAGGCTCATTATTAAATGTCCAAATCAGAAGATTAGGAGAAAGGAGTCGCCAAGCACCAGTGGCTCACACCTGTCATCCTAGCTACTCAGGAGGTTGAGATCTGAGGATGAAGGTTCAAAGCCAACTCTGACAGGAAAACCCGTGAGACTCTTATCTCCACTCAACTACAAAATAAAAAGCTGGAAGTGGAGCCATGACTCAAGTGGTAGAACACCCCATAGCCTACCCTCGCTACCTGGACCCTGTTGCCTATCAGAGGTTTTTCTAAGTGTGGAAAGACAGGGCTCCCCTCCATCTGCCCACCTTCCCACCACGTCTGTCGGTCTCTGCACTGCCCATGCGGGCTGGCATCCTGTGGCTGCGGCCTAGCTCTGCTGCACCTCGTGGAGCTTGGCTTGTCCCCAGGGGACGGCAGGGCAGTCTGGGAGCTTCCCAAGGGAGGGGCGTCGTCCCCTCCGCACAGGCACAGGCCAGCAGCGGTGGGGTGCGGCTGGGCTCCGCAGGGGAATGCCCAATCCTCACGTCTTGTCTGTGCTCCTGTGGCTGAGCATGCTTGGCCTTCCTGGCCGTACTCTGACGGGGCCCTCTGTCTCCCCAACACAGGCCATGTTCGAGCTCGTCACCTCCGAGGCCTCCTACTACAAGAGCCTGAACCTGCTGGTGTCCCACTTCATGGAGAACGAGCGGCTGAAGAAGATCCTGCACCCGTCCGAGGCCCACATCCTCTTCTCCAACGTCCTGGACGTCATGGCCGTTAGCGAGCGGTGAGTGCTCCTCCCCGCCCAGCATGCTGAGCCGGACGAGCGTCCTCTAACACGCGTTTCTGAACTTCGAATGTCAAGACTTCCCTAGGATAAAATACAATTGCCCCAAGGATCGCCATGCCCTTCAGCAGGGTATCCAGGGGTATTCCAGTCCCTTCCCATCAGCACCAGTGAACTGGAAGACCCTCCTGCCCGTCAGAGCCTCTCGCCCAGCGCTCCTCAGCCCGTGAGGCCCACAGTGGGTTCTGTGGCAGTGCCCCAGGGGAACGTGCCCACTGAGCAATTCGCTGCCGCCCATGGGGTGTGGAGAGAGCAGTCCCCAGGGATGGGCGGCCAGCCTGTTGTGCTCAGGTAGTAGAGCCAGTGTCCACCCCCACCCCCCGCGGGGGTAGTATCATCACGTAACTCTTGGGGATGCCACAGACTCTGGAGCACCCCTCCCTCTGAGTGCAACCCCATCGTTGAGTTTGGGGTGACGGCTCCCGGAAGCCAGGGCAGTGAGATCCCTGAGCCTCTGCTGCCACATGTGTTGTTTACGCACTGATTGCTAGTTTGTGGTGGACAATTCTTTTTTTTTTTTTTGTCGGTCGTGGGGCTTGAACTCTGGGCCTGAGCGCTGTCCCTCAGCTCTTCAGCTCAAGGCGAGCACTCTACCACTTGAGCTACAGTACCACTTCCGGTTTTCTGGTGGTTTATTGGAGATAGGAGTCTCACAGTCTCTCCTGCCCAGGCTGGCTTTGAACCGCGATCCTCAGATCTCAGCCTCCTGAGTAGCTAGGATTACAGGCATGAGCCACCAGCGCCTGGCTGTGGTAGACAATTCTAAACACATAGAAGTAGAGACACTGATGGCACACGGGCTGCGGTCCAGGTTCAGCCCGTCCCCACCCCTCTGGCAGCCCATCCCAAAGCAAACTCCTATTCATCCCCTCTATGCACACCAGTGCGTGCCGCAGGGCTGAAGCTCTTGCCCTGCTCCCCGTCCCTTCAATACCCCTGACCCTGTCACCCACCAATGCCGCACAGGAATCCCTGAGGGGCCCGGGTGGCGCCCGCACATACCCTCCCCCCACGCCACTTTGTGTGCTGGCTAAACCCAGCGAGGGGAGCCATTCCCGACCCCTCCGCCCCTGCTGCCGCTTGCAGCTTCCTGCTGGAGCTGGAGCGCCGCATGGAGGAGAACATCGTCATCTCGGATGTGTGCGACATCGTGCACCACTACGCGGCCGACCACTTCTCTGTCTACATCACCTACGTCAGCAACCAGACCTACCAGGAGAGGACGTACAAGCAGCTGCTGTGAGTGCCCCGCCCGCTCCACAGGCGGCCGGAGGGGCCGCTGCCCTCCCAGGGGGCGGCGCCTCCATCCTGCACCTCCGCAGGGCCGGGCTGGTGACAGTATCTGGACCAGGCATGTTTCCCAGTTATGTTGGCATCACTAGCAAGCTTGGATCCCAAGAGTCAGCCCTAGTCCCCCAGATCCATGTCCAGCCCAGCCAGCGAGGTTCTGCGAGATTAAGAAAGAGGCTGAGGCCAGCACCAGAAAGGTGGGTTTGGATGCGTGGTGAGGGCAAGGAAGGAGCTTGCTGGTCATCAGCAGGGACCTCGAGCGACTGTCCATCTGCCCCCTTCTTTGGGATTTTAGATGACACGATCATTTTTCAGTCAACTTGTCTCTTGAATTCTTCGTGTTGGGTACCATGACGAAGGGGCCAGGATTTAGCCAAAGGGCTCCTGGCTCTAGTGGAGGCATCGAAGGACTTTGTGAGTGGTCATTTTCCACATTACTAGTGGAAGGAGGAATAGGCGTGCAGTATGGGACACACGGAGACCATTGGCCCGGGGTAGGGGTAGGTCCCCAGAGCAAAGGCAAGGTCAGGGGTTGTGTAGGACAGGGACCCACACAGGTTTGAGGGAGCCGGCCAGCGGTGACAGCAGCTGCGGTGCAGCACTGGTGTGAAGGTCACCATCGGTGCTCAATGGGCAGTTGCTAAAGTGAAGAAAAGCATCGTGAGGGAGGCTGGGGGAAGCTGTTTCTCTGGGTTGCTGGCTCCAGGCTCGGTTCCTGGAGCCATCCAGGGCTCCCCACAGCTTCCATGCGTGCGGGGATGTTGCCGAGTGCAGGTCCAGCGTTCACATAGCTCTGAGCATGACATATAATCGGCCCTGTGTGCATGCGCACGCACGTGCAGTTGACTGTAGATGTAAAGTAAATGCATGTCTGGTGTTCACCCCTAAGTGTGAGCACGTTGGACTCGGAAGGAATCTGGGTTCCATTTTTGAGATCAAACACTGAGAAGACAAGTATCCAGCAGAAGAGGTGCCCATGTATGGTAGCACCCAAGAACCCCACAGCGGCGCGGCACCAGATGAGCATGTGTGGGAGCAGAGGCCCTGGCCAGCCCCGGGCCCCTCCACAGCCAAGCCCTCTCGCTGGAAATAGCTCCGGCTGTCCTGGAGGCTGTCTCTTGAGCCAGCTGCCTGTTCCTGTCACTCAGTGGGTTCACCTTGCCACAGCTTCCTGCTGGGTGACAACATCTAATTGTGTGTGTGACTCAGAGACCTGGCCCCACACGGGATTCTCGCCTCCCCATGCACTACACCATTTGCTAAGTCTTCATGGGCTGGGCACGTGAAGCTACTATTATTGTGTGACTTGCACATGAACAGTTCATTTGCCAGAGAGAAAGAGAGAGAGAGAGAGAGAGAGAGCTCGGCATGTTTTTTGGTGTTTTTTCCCCCCTGAGCTGGTGGGTTGGGGAGGGGGGGGCCTGGGATGGGGAGGAAGCGCCTCCTCCTCCCGCCCCCAGGAACAGAGCTCAGAGACCGACTCCCTGTGTTCCCCAGCCAGGAGAAGGCAGCCTTCCGGGAGCTGATCGCACAGCTTGAACTCGACCCCAAGTGCAGGGGCCTGCCCTTCTCCTCCTTCCTCATCCTGCCTTTCCAGAGAATCACGCGCCTCAAGCTCCTGGTGCAGGTACCTCGGGACACGCATGCTGGTCTGGTGTTCCCAAGAATCTTTGCAGCAGACTGGTCTGGGAAGTCCATTGTTCAGCACACACTCATTCAGCTCCTCTTGTCTTCTGAGCATTTTGAGCAGCGGGACCTCAGCCTCTGCTCACAGGAGTCACACTGCAGACGGGAGACAATCTCTGTCTCTCTCTCTCTCTCCCTCTCTCTCTCTTTCTCACACACACACATCTCTCTCTCTCTTTCTCTCTCTCTCTCTCTCTCTCCCTCTCTCTCTCTCTCACACACACACATACACAACCAGGATGTGGTAGTTAGTCAAGCTTTCTTGGTCCCTTCAAGTCAAGCAACAGTAACATGGAGACTAAGACTTAGCGTGAAAGAGGCAGCTGGTTGACTGTCTGTGTTGAAGGAAATAAGTGACAAGGCCCCGGAGCAGCAGGATTCCTGGTCAGAGGCCCTACAGGGAGCTCAGGGAGTGAAATGCAGCCCTGGAGACAGGAGTCACCTGATCTGATTGACAGTTGTCAGTGCTCAGGGGCTACTGCAGAGAGTTAGGGCTGGAACACAAGAATGGACAGGGAAGGAAGAGTTGCTGTGGTGGCGGGGCAGGGTAAAGGGTGAAGGAAATCAATGAACAGATGAACGGAGATCAATGACTTGCTAAGAGGAAGGATGAGGACCCAAGAGTAACTCCTCAGCGTTAGCCTCAGTGGCTCAGGACTTGTGGTCACTTGCCAGTGGTGGGGTCCAGGGTTTGGTGTGGGACTGGTGATGTATAACTGTGGTCAGTTGAGTATTCAAGTTCAAGGGAGAAATCAGAGACGGAGCTCTCGGTCAGCATCTGGGTGGTATTTAGCAGAAGAGACCACTGAGGAAGGAGAGAAGAAGGCCAAGGCTGAGCCCAGACACAGCGACGAGGGAGAAGAGAGAGCAGGGCAGGAGAGGAGCCAAGAAAGCCGCAGCCACAGGGCCAGCCGGGCCAGCTGGGGTGTGGAGAACAGGGAGGCTGTAGCTAGGCCACGCAGGCCGTGGGCCCGGCCAGGAGAGTGTGTGCCGAGCAGTTGAAAGGGTCCCGTGTGGCCTGCCTGCACGTGGTGAGCCAGGAGACACGGGGGAGGCCGGGGCCAGGCAGACCGCAGGCTCAGAGGCAGCCGTGTGGAAGAAGAGAGGCCAGGCCGGGAAGAAGGACCCAGAGGTTCAAGATCAAGGAAATGAGTATGGGAAAAAGTCCATGTCAGGGGTGGCGGGAAGCCACAAGGTAAAAGCAAACTTACAGCACCAGCGAATGCAGGAGGCCCCCGTGGGATGCTTGTAACTTAGAAAATCTGAAACGAACCCAGACTGGTGGCTCACGCCTGTAACCCCCGCTACCCAGGAAGCTTAGATACAGAGGATTGTGGTTTGAAGCCAGCCTAGCTAAGAAAGTCCTCAAGATGCCGTCCCCAATTAACTGGCACCGCCAGACTGGTGCTGTGGCTGTCTGGACTGGCCACGAAGAGGAGAGGGGGCTCTGCCAGCAGGCCTGGCAGCCAGAGCGGTGGGGTGCTCAGATACCCCCCGCCTTATGGACAGAGGCGGGGCACGTGGAGGAGTGCCAGGCAGAATCTTCCTACAGTGCCACCTGAACAAAGCCTCAGAGCCACGTGACTCGGCCTCCAGTGGCAATCCCAGGGGAGAGTGGTCCCGGAAGCATTTTAGCGTCCCTTGGGGACCGCACTGGTCCTCTCCCGGACATGGACTGGGGTCCCAGCTCGAGGTGCCGGAGCATGCGCTCAGCCTTCCAGGCAAGCCCGTTCAGATTTCCATTCCTGCTGATCTGGCGGCAGCCTGGCAAGGCTGGGACAGGACCTCCCCCACCCCAAGCCTGGCGGGGGTCCCCTGCCCAGACGGGGCTCTGGGTATCATGCCACTGCGCAGACCGCACATGCAGGGGACATGCCACTGCAGGGGAGGGAGGGAGAGGAAAGGCCAGAAATGATGAGAAATAATGGTGCCTGTCGCTGTGCCTAGAACATTCTGAAGCGGGTAGAAGAGAGGTCTGAGCGCGAATGTACCGCCTTGGATGCCCACAAGGAGCTGGAGATGGTGAGTTGCTTCCTCCTGCTGTGCGTCCCAGCCAGCCACTGCCAGTGCGTCCCCGCTGCCCCCCGCTGCCCCCGCTGTCCCCTGTGTCCACTGCCCCCCTCTGGGCTGCCTTCCCTCTGTCGGTGTCTTAGGGCCTGCAGCTTGCTTTCAGACTCACGTTTGCAATCCACAAAAGCCATTGGAGCAAAAAGCACCTTGCCGGGGCTCGAGCAGAGCTTCTCCACCCCACCCCCCTCCACGCCTCTCCCACCCGCTCTGTCCACACGCCCGGGTGACGTGACACCTGCATGGAGCTCTGTGCCGTCCACAGGCCCCATGTCTGGGGCTGCTCTCGAGCCCAGCCCAGACTCTCTGGCTCCACCCGGAGTCCTGGGCCTTCCCGGACAACAGCCCCATCCCCCGAGCAGCCGGCAGTGGCTGGCCCTATATCCAAGCCGTCTGGATGTGCTTGGGCTCCACCAAAAGCTGCGGCTGAGAGCCAGGTTTGGGTCGCTGCCCCCCTGAGTATGGGGGCAGGGTATGGGGAGTCCTTTGTCAGCCAGTGGAGAAAACCACCCTGCGTGGGCAATCCATGTGGTCTGACCACATTGGTCCACAAGCACCGCTTCGCATGGCACAGCCATTGCCCTGCGCTGCCCCCGCGGCCTTCAGCCGACCAGGCTGCCACCGAAATCCTGGCACTGGTGCCTGAGCAGCACTGGCCAGGAAGGCCTGGGAGAGACACAGAACGCAGGGCCTCCCTGGGCCTGCAGCTGCCACCGGCTCGCTCCTGCGCCCCGGAAGCCTGGCTGGAAGCCGCTGTGGCCTGGGAGAGTCCTGGGGTCAGGCTGCTTTCCCTGTGAGCTGCTGTCCTTTTAATGAAGAGTGTTCTGGCTTATTCAACTCTTTAAAAGAGAGCACTTTTACTCAGGAGGCTGAAATCTGAGGCTCACAGTTCAGCCCGAGCAGGAAAGTCCACGAGACGCTTAGTTCCAATTAACCACTAAAAAAGAAGAAAAAGGAGCCACAGAAGCTGTGGCTCAAGTGATAAAAGCTCAGGACAGCACTCAGGCCCAGAGTTCAAGTTCTGGGACTGGCAAAAAAAAAGGGGGGAAGGTATTTTTCTCACTTATAGAAGTAATTGATACTTCATAGGAAAAAATGCAAAAAAAATATTTGTAAGGCTGAAAGAAAATAGCAGAGATGTGTGGTTTCTGTTATCACTGCTGACACGGCATGCCGTCTGTCCCTCGTTCTCCCAAACAGACACTCCCGTGTCATGTGTTTCCGCGTGCGCACACACACACACACACACACACATACTCACGTGCATATAGCTGGGCGTGGGGCTTCTGCATCACACTCACCCTGGGTTTAGTGCCTGCAGAGTGGGTTTTGTGCACGGTGACGCGGCTATGTCGCCACTGTTGTGACCGACTGTCTCCGATGGCCGCTTTTGTGGGTGGTGTGTTCTCACTGAGCAGCACGGCAGGGGGTTCTGCCACGTACACCCACGGAGCCCCTGCACAGCCCGGCTCTGTCCCCGTCACCCCGAGCCAGTGTGGAGCAAGGCCTCGAAAAGCAGAGGCACCAGGCCTTCTGGCTTCAGGCTGCCTCTCAGGGGTGTGGGGTGTCTGGGTGCCCCCTGCATGAAGGAGAAGCCAGCCCAAGGCCTGTCAGGCCCTTCCTCAGCCTGGCCCACCTTGTCACGGGTTTCCAGAGCCTGCGCCTCACAGGGCCAGCGCACCAGTTGTCCCCCAGGCCTCAGGGGCTCCCCCTCATCTGGAACTAGTGGTTCAGAGACAGTGCCTGCTCACAGGTGCCAGGGGACAGCCGGGCGGGGGGCCTGGGCTGATACCCCTCCTCCCCTCAGGTGGTGAAGGCCTGCAATGAGGGCGTCAGGAAGATGAGCCGCACGGAGCAGATGATCAGCATTCAGAAGAAGATGGAGTTTAAGATCAAGGTGAGCCTGGGAGTCCCAGAATCAGCCTGGGCCTGGAGGATGGTGCCTGACCTCCCCCAGAGGTGCAGGGGGCCCAGTCTGCCCCCTCCCGGGGCATCCTGCTCAGTGTGTCCCTGTGGACTTGGAGCTCAAGCCTCTATGGGTAGTGATAGGCTGTCTGGGGGATTCTCAAGTTGTCAGGTATCTCCCCAGATTTTACACAAGATTTCAGGCATTCCAGAGCCCCTGGAACCTGAGTATCTGGTGCCCACCAAAATGCCCAGTTTGGATGCTGAGCTCTACTGGGCTGCATTCATGGTGTGCAGCTTCACTGGGCCGCTTCACTGGCCGCTTCACAGAGCGCCCTCTGGTGGCAGATCTCAGCCCATCGCCCCAGGGGCCCAGCCTTACCTCTCCCCTGACTACACCCACCCTGCAGAGCCTGGCCCAAGGATGACTCCACACACACGCACATCAACAAGTCCATGTGGACACAGGCACAAGGACTCGAGAGCTCAGAAGTTCACATGTGACTACATATGCACCGTACAGACACACTGCACACAACACGCACGGACACGTGTTCTCACATAACAGCTGCCATGCCCCGCATCTTGTCCGGGAGCCTGGCAGGTAGCCGTGAGCACAGGGGCCGCACACGCTGTCACTCTAGTGCCACTCCAGCCACGGCTCTGGGAGCTTCGGGAGGGCGCAGGGTGCCCACCTAACGCCCACCTGCCACCGCCATGCCCCCCACAGTCGGTGCCCATCATCTCGCACTCGCGCTGGCTGCTGAAGCAGGGGGAGCTGCAGCAGATGTCGGGCCCCAAGACCTCACGCACCCTGCGAACCAAGAAGCTCTTCCGTGAGATCTACCTGTTCCTCTTCAACGACCTGCTCGTCATCTGCCGGCAGATCCCCGGGTGAGCGGAGCTGATGGCCCGTGGGCCTTGCCCGTGGCTGAGGGGGGAGGGGACTGGGCAGGCCAGGCCAGCTGAAAACGCTTGGGCTTTGGAGTCAGGTGCAAAGTTCTCTGTTCTTGTCCTGCCTTGGGCCTTTCTTGAACCTCCCTGGCCTCAGTTTCCCTCCTGTGAATTGAGGATTTGCTGGTGGGGAGGTGGGGAGTGGGCAGCATGCCTACCCCCTCCAGACTGTGGGGTGGGACAGGCATGGGGGCAGGAGGGTTTCAGAGCTGGTGAGTGGTGGCTGGGGCAGGCGGCCAGGTCGGCCACCCAGCCAGTGAACCCTCCAGAGACCAGCGTGCCAACTCCACCTCCACCTGCTCCCCAGAGACAAGTACCAGGTGTTTGATTCTGCCCCGAGGGGCCTGCTGCGGGTGGAGGAGCTGGAGGACCAGGGCCAGACGCTGGCCAACGTGTTCATCCTGCGGCTGCTGGAGAACGCGGACGACAGGGAGGCCACCTACATGCTGAAGGCCTCCTCCCAGTGAGTGCCTGCCACCCGCCGCGTGCTTCTGGTCACCCGCCTGGCAGGTGTGGCCTGCAGCAGGCCCTCCCTAGGCAGAACCGGCCCTGCACAGAGAGGGGAGTCTGGCCTGTCCCCACCCTGGGTTGCCGCAGCTGTGGCTTCCTCCGCACGGCCGCTGGGGAGGATGGATGTGCTGGGGAGGACGGATGTGCTGGGGAGTGCGTGCAGGGCTGCCCCTTCCTGCCTGGTTTTTAAGAGCACTCCCCAGGGAAGAGCCCACAGGTGAGGGTCCCCCACACTAATTCCGGGGCCACAGCCCTGTCTTGGGAGGCGTGTGGGGTTCTGCTGTGCTCTGAGGCCAGTGTGCTCGCCTGTCCCCGTTCTAGGAGTGAGATGAAGCGATGGATGACCTCGCTGGCCCCCAACAGGAGAACCAAGTTTGTTTCCTTCACATCCCGGCTGCTGGGTGAGTGGCGCCTCTGCCAGCCCATCCTGGCGCTAACCCAGAGCTGGGCACCGCCACACAATGGCCGCTTGAGCCTGGCCAGGGGGCTGGCGGAGGGAGAGGTGGCATCTGCTGGGGCTCGCTGCGCCACAGCACACTAGGAAGCACTTGGGCGCAAACGTGGGCGTTGGGGGGAAACCAGGTCTGCCCGCCTGCCAAGAAAGCTGCTATTCCTGTCTCTGCCTGCTTGTCCTCACCCCCAAATACTCGCGGGCAGCAGATAGCAGGGGCTCCGCCGCACGCCCAGGGGACAGAGCCCTCTGGAGGCCAACCTCCTGTCCTTCCGAGGAGCCCCTCCCGCCTCACCCCTGCCCTCCCTGCAGCTCTGCCCTTCCGCATCTAGGCCCTTCCTCAGTTTGCGCTCAGCCACCCATGACCTCTCCTCCCCAGACTGCCCCCAGGTCCAGTGTGTGCACCCCTACGTGGCCCAGCAACCCGACGAGCTGACGCTGGAGCTGGCCGACATCCTGAACATCCTAGAAAAAACCGAGGATGGTGAGGCCCAGGGATGGGGCGGGCGGGGCGGGGTGCCAGGGGTGCTATGGTGGGGAGCACAGTCTGGCTTCCCGGCCAGGCTCAGACCAGCGCCCGAAGGGCCTCGGCGCCACCATGCGCTGCAAGAGCTGCGGGTCGCCTGGCACATAGTGCCTCGCCCATGCGATGGGCAGGGCCAGGACAGCCTCACGCGGCCTGACTCCGCCCCTCCACCCCCCCTGGACCCTGCTACTGCTTCTACCACCACCACCACCAGCTCCTCCTCCCCTCCCCCCTCCCCGGTACTGTCCCTGAGCTGCTTCTGCTCAAGGTGTGAGCTCTACCTCTTGAGCCACAGCACCACTTCCACCCTGCCCATCTGTGAAGCCTGTTCCTGCCCCTCAACACCAGCTCCTCCTCCTTTTTCCCTCTCCTCTTCCTCTTCTTCCTCCTCTTCCTCCTCCCTCTCTTCCTCTTCCTCTTCCTCCTTTCTCCTCCTCTTCCTCTTCTTTCTCTTCTGCCTCTTCTCTTCCTCCTCTTCCTCCTCCTCTTCCCCCTTTTCTCTCTCTTCTTCCTCCTCCTCTTCCTCCTCCTTCTCTTCCTCTGCCTCCTCCTTTCTCCTCCTCTTCCTCTTCTTCTTTCTCCTCTGCCTCTTCTCTTCCTCTTCTTCCTTCTCCTCTTCCCCCTTTTCTTTCTCTTCTTCCTCCCCCTCTTCCTCCTCCTTCCCTTCCTCATTTTCCTCCTCTTCCTCCTCTTCTTCCTCTTCCTCCTCTTTCTTCTGAGATTTGAAGTCAGAGCATTAGGCTCACTGAGATTGTTTAACTGGTGCTCTACCACTTGAGTCATGCCTACAGCCTTATATTTCCTCAAAAATATTTTTTCAGCCAGGCGATGGTAGCTCACACCTGCAATCCTAGCTACTCAGGAAGCTGAGCTCCAAGGATCGTGGTTCAAAGCCAGTCCGGGCAGGAAAATCCGTGAGACTCTTATCTACAATTAGCCACCAGGAAACTGAAAGTGGCGCTGTGGCTCAAGTGGTAGAGCGCTCACCTTGAGCCTAAGAGCTCAAGGACAGCACCCAGATCCAGAGTTCAAGTCCCATAATTGACAAAAAAAAATTTTTTTTCAACCAGCTCCTGGTGGCTTACACCTGTTATCCTAGCTACTCAGGAGGTTAAGATCTAAGGATCACAGTTCAAAGCCAGCCTGGGCAAGAAAGTCTGTAAGATTCTTCTCTCCAATTAACTACCCAGAAAATGCCAGAAGTAGTGTTGTGACTCAAATGATAGAGTGTTAGCCTTGAGCAAAATAATCCAAGGACAGTGCCCTAGCCCTGAGTTCAAGCCCCAGGACCAGCAAAAAAAAAAAATTATTTTTCAAAACATTATTTAAAAAAATAACCACAATTTGGTATTTTTATTTTTGAGCTAGAGACATGAGATTTATTAATAAGTATTCATTTAATATGTTTGACAGCTCCATACTTAAAGATTTGTTTGTGGGAGATAAGAGTCCACAGCGTGGGCTGTGCGCTTGCTCATCTGTCAGATCCGGTTTCCTTGATGAGACACGGGTATCTCGTCCCTGGCTACTGGCCGTGTGCTCACCTGCCTTCTGCCTATCAGCAGCATCTCGTGCTCCTCGGAGGCAGAGGGGCCATGTGCGTGAGGCTACGCGCTGCATGGAGATTGCACCTTATTTGCGTTTCAGGAACACATCATCAAGATGAATCTGCTTATTTTATTATTTTTTTTCCAGTCCCAGGGCTTGAACTCAGGGCCTGAGCACTATCCCCTTGCTTCTTCTGCTCAACGCTAGCACTCTACCACTCAAGCCACAGCGTCATTTCTGGCACTCTCTGTGTATGTGGTGCTGAGGAGTGGAACCCAGGCCTTCATGCATGCTAGGCCAGCATTCTACCATTAAGCCGCATTCCCAGCCCCAAATCTGGTTGGCCTGAAACCATGATCCTTCTGCTCTCAGCCTCCTGAGCAGCTAGAAGTAGCTGCTAGTGTTTGGCCCCTTTTTCCTTCTTTACATTTTTTAAATTGTTACTATTATTGTTACTATGTACAAAGGGGTCACAGTACTCAGGTCAGGTAAAGAGGATATTTCTATTTGGACAATGTCACCCCATCCCTTGCTCTCTCCCAGCCCCCCCCACTCCACCCCTTTCCTTCTTAAAATCATGCTGCCCTTGCTCGAGCTCAAACTCGCAGGGCTGTACGGAAGCCTTCCCTCTTATCCCTTCTCCACCAAGTCCCTTGGGGGGGGACCCTGTTCCCAAAGTGCTAGGGCTCTTCTGCCGCTCTCCATGCCCCCCAGAGCACACAGCCCAGTGCCTCTCCTGCGTGACCCGTGGGGGGCGTGGGGGTGTGGTGCCCAGGTTCCAGATGCCTCAGCCTGGGTGGGGACACTTGCTCCCCAGCTCACGCCTAATCCTAGCTACTAAGGAAGCCGAAATCTAAGGATCCTAGTTCAAAGCCGGCCCAGCAGACAAATCTGCTAGACTCTTCTCTCCAATTAACCAGCAAAAAGCTGAAAGTGAAGGTGTGGATCAAAGGGTAGAGCACCAGCCATGGCAAGAGTCCCAGAGTTCAATTCCCAGTACTGGGGCGAGTGTACACGCACACGTGCACACACACACACACACATACACACACCTCCCTCTAGGAGGGAAAGGAGGAGAGAGAAGGCAGAAGAGAAAACCAAGACATTTCTGATCGCGTGTGGCCAGCGTTGTGGGAGATGGCCTCGGCCGGCCGCTGCCCAGCTTTGGCCTGAAAGAGCGCCACCTCACAGCTCCGCTGAAGCCTCAGTGGCCGCCCATGGCCTCTTGGCAGACTCTCTTTCTGGGAGATCTTTGGGGGGTCCTGGCCCCCTTGGGGGACAGCCTAGGACTCAGAGCTTGCAGTCCCCACTTGTGGGAGGTGCTGCTGGGGCACACCCACTCCCAGTGTGAGGAGCGGTGTGCTGAGCGATGCAGCCTCCTCCTCACAGTCGGGAGTTGAGGGGGAGGGGAGGAGGGAGGCCCCGCACTGTCCCCGCCAGAGCCGCGGAGACCAAGCCCCTGCTTCTTTGCAGGTTGGATCTTTGGCGAGCGCCTGCATGACCAGGAGAGAGGCTGGTTCCCCAGCTCCATGACAGAGGAAATCCTGAACCCCAAGATCCGCTCCCAGAACCTCAAGGAATGTTTCCGAGTCCACAAGATGGAAGACCCTCAGCGCAGCCAGAACAAGGACCGCCGGAAGCTGGGCAGCAGAAACCGGCAATGACCCCCAGGGCCAGCGCGAGCCGAGAGCTGGGATGTGGCAGGGGTGGGGGGGCAGACCAGGAGGGCTGGGGGGGGTGGAGGAGCGGGCACTGCCCCGCCTCCCCCCTGCCACCGGCCCTGCTGAATGCTCGTGCCCCAGGGCCTGAGCCCCTCGCTTGCTCTTGCGCTTGCACACGGAGCCAGGCAGAAGAGAACTGACAGAGTCATTACCTCCGCCTCCCTCCTGCCCCTGCAAAGGAGGTGACCAAAGAGGCCCCGGGCGCAGGGGTCCCTGGGAGGGGGCAAGCAGAAGTTTGACCACAGGCCTGCACGCGTCCCCTCCCCACCCCCAAGCCATCAGTCTGCCAGGACAACCGACGCGCTGCCACTGCCTGAGGGCGCTTGATGTGCAGCCCCCCCTCCTGCCCTCCTCCCGCCCTGGCCCTGCCTGCTGCAGGCCCGGGCCACCCATGGTGCCCCTGGGGGCTGGATGTCCCTTGTGTCTTCCGGCCCCTGGGGAGCCCACGGGTGCTGTTGGGAATGTATTGGTCGCTGCATCCTGTATGGTTCTGGTTCTGAGAAAAGCAAACATCATTTTTGGCTGCATTAAAGAAGCATCTGTGTAAAAGGAAGGCAGGTCTCTTTATCGCCCAGGTCACGCGAGAACGCGACTGGTGGCAGGCTGGATGGGGGAGTGGCCTTCGGGTCAGAGGGGCCAGAGCAGGCCCCAGAGTGGGCGAGGGCCGAGGCCTCCGTGGGCAGGGCGTGGAAAGGGGTGTGTGCGGGGCACAAGGCTGTCCTGTTGCTGAAGAAGAGCAGGTTCGCAGGGCCAGGGGGCATGGGGCTGTCCGTGGGCTCCGGGCTGCCTGGGCCCTGCCACCTCTCCCTGCCTTGAATGGCCGCGACCCCCAGGGGCTGCAGCTCTCACCTGGGCCTGCAACACCCCCCATCATCCAGAGCCATGGGGGGGCACTGGAGCGGGGGGTCTCAGCTTGCTGGCACCCACAGGCTGCAGAGGGTGATGGGCCACCTCTGGCCCTGGAGTGTCCCTGGAAGGACTGGCTGGGCAGCAGGGCAGTCCGGGAGGAGCTGGCTTGGGGATGGGGAGGTTGCCTAGGCCCCAGCTCGGTCTTTGCACGCAGCATGCTTGGTTGCTATTTGAGGTGAGGGAAATACAATGCAGCCTTGAAAGTGTCACCTCTGCAGCCCTGGTCCACAGGGTCCAGCCTGGGCTTGAGGGGCACCTTCTGGGGTGAGAAGCTGAGCCCTCAGATGGGGTCTGCCCTGATGGGGGAAGAGGGGGTGCACCGGCAGAAAAAGGTGCCACAGGGCTCAGGGCCGCCGCAGTGGCCCAGGTAGCTGTGGGGAAAGGTTAAAAGCAAGGGGGGGCAGGGTTCCCTAGAACCGCAGTCTGGCATCTGCCATTTGCTCTAAACCAGGCCCAGGCTGGGCTCCAAGAGCTCTGGGGAGGCGCTCTGCTTCCATTAGAGCCTCAAATGATCAAGTTCCCTCCCCCCAAGAGTGGCAGGCAGAGAGGGGGGCGAGCTAGAGAGGGGGGAGAGCTAGAGACAGGGGAGAGCTAGAGAGAGGGGGAGAACTAGAGGGGGTAAAGCTAGAGAGAGGGGGGAGCTAGCGAGGGGGGAGAGCTAGAGAGAGGGGCGAGCTAGAGACGGGGGCAGGACAAGGAGAGGGAAGGGCAAGGAGGGGGAAAGGCACGGAGGGGGGCACGGAGGGGGAGGGCGCGGAGGGGAGAGGGCGCGGAGGGACCAGGTGATGGCCCGGAGTGGGGAGAACACAGAGGGGTAGGGCGCGGAGAGGGGTGCCGCCGCCCCCACCCCGTCCCCAGCAGACGTCTCCTCCACTCAGCGAGGGGTGGGCAGGGGGTGTCGGGCCTGCGGGCGGGCGGGAGGACCACCGTGGGATGAGCGCGAGGACGCGCGGCGCGGCCCCGCACGCAGGCGGGACTCAGTGCACAGG
>NW_012267217.1:63518038-63546348 GCF_000151885.1 Dipodomys ordii | reverse complement strand
TGGGCGTGGGCTGTCCGGGGCCCGCGGGCTCCTGGCCGGGGCTCGTGCTCTCCGCGGGGCCGTCTCCCGACGGCAGATCGACGGGCTCGTTCCACAGGGTGGGGTCGGGCGCCTGCGGACCCTCAGCTGGAAGACCAAGCAGGGGAGACGGGTCCGGGCTGTCACCGGGCCACGCGCATGCGGGGGCCACCGCGGAAGACAGCGGGGACCTGGGTGACGCCTAGCGGAGCTGCACTAGGACCTTGTCCTTAGGAGAATCTCGGTCCACGAGGCTGGCTGGTGGCCACCTCGAGGTCACTCGCCATTTGGGGCCTGGGATGGGGCAAGAGGCGGCAGAATGGTGGTGATTGTGAAGTCTAGATCTGCTGGAGTTCAGGGCGTGTGTGTGTGTGTGGTGGGGGGGGTGGGAGGGTGGGGGGGGGTGCTGGTCCTGGGACTTGAACTCCAGGCCTGGCGCAGTCCCTGCTCAAGGCTAGTGCTCTACCACTTGAACCGTGGCTCCGCCTATGGCGTAGGTAATTGGAGTTAGAGTCTCTCACAGACTTTTTCCTGCCGGGGCTGGCTTTGAACCACGGTGTTCAGGCCTCAGCCTCCTGAGAACAGCTGGGATGGCCGCCGCACTGAGAAGTCAGGCTATTTTTGTTGTTAACTTTTCTTCTATTTCCTTAAAATCTTTTTACTACAAAATGTTACCACACCCCTGGCTCCCCAGACCCAAGCCTGGACAGGGTCCTCCGAGGCTCAGATTGTAGGGAGGAACCTCCGTCCTGTTCCCAGAGCTTGCCCAAACCAGAGCCCCATTTCAGAGGAAAAACCCCTAGTGAGAAAGCCGCCGCCACAGCAGCCGGGGAAGCCCCGGTGGCTCTCACCGCCTCGCCTTGTGGCGTCTTCCTTGTTTCAGGCCCTGGCTGAACGGCAGCACTGCTCTCTGGGACCCGTTGGGCTGGCCCCACCTGGAGAGGAGGGGGGGCGTGACCCCCTTGGAGGTCTACAACCTCCAGCCCCCATGGGAGAACCCAGCGCCAGACTAGTGTGAGGTTCCCAGAACCAGGCAGTGCAGAGGCCTGCGTGCCCATCCTTGGCAGGCTTGAGAGTTTGCAGATTCCCTGTCCCCCAAAATGACACGCCCCCAGCCCCTGCCTGCTGCCCCTGCACCCAAGACAGACGGCAGGCAGGCCCCTTCCTGTCCCTTCTTCCGGCCAGAGCTCACCTCCAGTGCCGGGGGTTTGTCCAGGGAGGTGCCCTGAGCTGCTGGAAGCCAGGCCCAGCCAGCCTGGGCGGAGTCTGCAGCCACAGGCTGCCCCCTCCGCCCCCTCCCCCCCCCCCCCCCCCCCCCCCCCTCAAGCCACCCGTGGAGAAGCTACAGCCGGAACCAGGCCCAGCATGCCGCGTTCTCCAAACTTCTCCAAAAGAAGAAGGACCAAGTTCAACTGCAGCCTGGCCTCCCTCCCCCTTCCCCGGGGAGGCCAGGGACAGAAGTGGCAGCAGAAATGGCAGGCTAAGGACTTGGGGGGGGGCAGCAGACAACCCCTGTGGCCACGAGGAGACCATATCCCGTGGCCAGCGTCGTGGGACGTCACACTGGCTGAGGCAAGCAGGGCAGGGGAGGGCGTGGTGGCACTGCCACAGGCCCGGCCCCCCCACTGTCCCCCAACACCCCCTCCGCCTGCACCAGTTGCCTTGCCATTCGGTCAATAAGTTTGTTCAGCGCCCAGTCTGACCACAGGGTCCTGAGGCAGGCGCCATGCGCACAGACAGCCTTTGTGTGGCATGAAGAGCCTTTTCATCCCCAACCTGGCCGCCCGCCCGCCCAACCTGGCCTGCTCCCCACCTCAGCGCCCGGCCACCGGCCCGGCCTGGGCCTCAGCCTCCAGCCTGCCTGCGTCCCCCTCGCCTGCTGCAGGACCCCAGCCCAGGCAAGAGGTAGGGGCTGGCAGGCCTGTCCACAGCTGCTCAGAGCTTCTACCCCACCACTGGTTCTGAGAACCTTCCGGAATGGCCAGAACAGCAGCCTGAACCCCGCTGAGATCTAGATGGGGCTGGCTGGCCCTGGACCCCTGCCCCGAGCCTGCCTGCTGGTGGTGGGGAAAGGAGAGGGCTTGGCTGTCCCCAAATACTCGTGGGCAAAGCCCACCCACCCATGTTGTGTCTCTGCAGGCTGACCGGGGCTCTGGGTGGGAAGAGACGGCAGGAACCCAGACATAGACCATCAGGAGCGGTGGTCACAGGGCTGGCTGGAGGGGGGCGCACACGGGCGGGGCCTGCAGGGATTTCAACCCCAAGACCCAGGATGACAGATGCAAAGGCCCTGGGCACTGCCATCTCCAGGAAGCTGGGCCTCTCCTGACCATGAGACCCCGCCGTGCCCTGTGGAGGGGCGGGGGCCATGCGTGCACACCCGTGCTCAGTGTGACCCATGTCTGATCATCCCGAGGCCTCGTGGCTCCCAGGTCAGAGGCCAGTGGCCGTGCTGTGTCCCGCAGAGGAGGCGGCTGGAGAGGCTGGGGGCGCCCGCGGGGCTGCAGCCTCCACCGCCACCCACGACCCCTCGGTGCCGCTGTTCTCCCCCGTCCACTCGCCCACCACCCCTCAGATCCAGAGACACCCCAGAGTCCAGGCTGCACAGCCCCAGATCTAGGGACATGGGATAAGGCTGAGCAACCCTGAGGTGGCCCCAGAATTGCAGATGGCTTTCCTCTGGAGCACAGCCCGCCTTTCTTCTGTTAGTCTCTGCCTTTCAGGACTCCCCCTACCTAGCACCCCAGCACTGGGTCCCAGGAACCTGCTGGGACCCCCTCTCCACAGACCCCAGCAGCAACCACCTGGGCCCCAGAACCTTGGAGCCAGCTGCCCTGTGTCTAGCTCCCTGCCTCCCAGGTGCTGGGATGCTAAAGCAACTCCTACACCCCCAGACAGCTCAGCACCCCAGTTCAGCGCCCCAGGGGCCCTCCTCCTAGAAGCCACCGTCCCTGCAGCCACATGGGCGCAGCCTGCGGGATTCCCAGCCCCATCCCCCCAGAAAGCCACCCCATCCCCCGTGAGGGGCTTGCGCCCACCAGAGCCTAGGGATCAGGCCACCCCAGAGTTCCTAGTCCTGGCGGCCTGGAGGGCAGAGGCAAGGGCCCACGCCCCTCACCTGTGAGCACCGTGGGGGCCAGGATCCCGGAGACGAGCAGCAGCGCCAGGCGCAGGGCCGCACAGGACGCCATCCCCGCCATGGCCGCCAGCGAGCAGCGGGATGCCCAGGACTGCGCTGCTGGGCAGGGGCAAGAGGCTTCAAAGAGCAGGGAAGGATTTTCATCAATGCAAACTCTGTCCTCCTGGGACACCGTGCCCGCCCCCCACAGGCACACACACACACACTCACACACACTCACACCCTCAGAACAGACCCGCTGTCCTGAACCCGGGAGCAGCCCCACCCTTGGAGAGGGAAAAGGAAGTCAGTCTCTCTCTCTCTCTCTCCCCCCCTCCCTCACACACATGTGTGAGGACACACATCTCCCACAGGTACTGCTGAGCCACTGGACGTGAGAAGTTTCTGGATTCCACAGTGCAGAATCCCCCCAGGGAAGGTGGGAGAGGCAGGCGCCTCTGGCCACGGTGCCCGGGGCTCAGCGTGGCTCAGGACGGGGCACGGGAGACACGGCCCAGGCCACCGGCCACAGCCAAGTTCACTTTACATTTGGGTTCTCTGAGCTGGGCCAGGAGCAAATGCTCAGAAGAGCTCATCACAGAAGCCCTTTTCGGGAAGTTTCCATTCAAGACAGCTGTGCGTCTTTCCAGAAAATGCCGGTGTCATCTGTCTCTGCCCTCGGCTCTCCCAGGCGGGCTTTGGCCCTGGCGCGTGGAGGTCACCGGTGAACTTGCTTCCCCTCCAGCACGGGCCTGGCCACCATTCACGCACCCACAGCTCCCTGGGCTAGAACTTGCGAGCAGCTCAGCTCGGCCGCCAAAGCACGTCCAGCCTTCCAGGCCTCTCCCGCCTGCCCAGCCCAGCCCCCACCTTCTGGAGATCCCAGCCACACAATGAAATCATCGAAGATCACCCTCCTTCCTTCACTCCCCACCTCCAAGCCCTCAGAAAGCCCTGCTACTCCTTGCATTTTATGCTTTCCTACCATTTTTAGGACAAAAAGGCAGACTAAGGGTTTCCCCATCCATGCTCAACTCCCCGCTCCTGGGCTTGGCTAGCTTCCCTCAGACCAAACTTGATCCTGAAACTACTCCCTTGCGGTGCTGCCTCATCTCCATTCCAGCCTCGGCCCAGCCAGTCACACCTCCACCCACCTCTCACTGCTTGTGTGCTTTCTCTTTCTTTCCTTCTTTCCTTTTTCTTCCTTCCTTCCTTCCTTCCTACCTTCCTTCCTTCCTTCTCTCTCTCTCTCTTTCTTTCTTTCCTTTCTATTTCACAGTACTGGAGATTTGAATTTGCATGTTTGAGCTTGCTAGGCATGCTCCGACCCTTATCATATCACTTTTTATTTATTTATGTATTGCCAGTTGTGCGGCCTGGGCGCTGTCCCTCAGCTCTTCAGCTCCAGGCTAGCACTCTACTACTTGAGCCACAGCACCACTTCCTGCCTTTTCTGCTTATGTGGTGCTGAGAACTCAAACCCAGGGCCTCATGCATGCAAGGCAAGCGCTCTACCACTGAGCCACCTTCCCAGCCATCACTTTTTATTTCTTATTAGCACTCATATTTTTATGAAAGTATCTCTTCACATTTTTGTTAATTTTTTACCTTAAAAATTTTTATTTTGTATTATCATCATAAAGGTGATAAGATAGGGGCTACAGTTACATGTCAGGTAAAGGGTATATTTCTTAGGCCAGGTGCTGGTGGCTCACGCCTGTGATCCTAGTTACTCAAGAGGCTGAGATCTGAGGATCCCATTTGGAAGCCAGCCTGGGCAGGAAAGTCTGTGAGACTCTTATCTCCAATTAATCACAGAAAAAGCCAGAAGTGGTGTGTGGCTCAAGTGGTAGAGCACTACTCTTGAGCAAAAGGCTCAGGGACTGTGCCCAAGTCCAGAGTTTGAGCTCCAGGACCAGCAAAAAAAAAAAAAAAGTCTATTTCTTTTTGGACAATGTCACCTCTTCCCTCCCTCTTTTCCAATTTCCCTCGTGTTTCATTAATGTTTTTAAGGACTAACACACACACACACTGAAGTGTGTTGTTAGTCAGCTGCTTATTGCTGTGAGAAAATACCAGTGAAGCCAGACTCATACTTCCTCACTTCCCAGGAGGCTGAGACCTAAAGATCGTGATTCTGACAATTCAGACAAACCCAAGAGACTCTTATCTCAAAGTAACCAGCAAAAATCAGAAGTGGAAGTGTGGCTCAAGTGGTAGTGTGCCAACCTTGAGTGAAAAAGCCAAGCAAGAGTGTGAGGTCCTGAGATCAAACCCTGGTACTAGTGCACGCACAGGTGCACAGGCGCACAGACACACACTGAGAAGATGACTTCAAAGGAGTGAAGAGTTACTTTGGCTCGCAGCTGTGCTTCGGATGGCGGTGGCCGGTACTGAGGGAGTGGCGGGGGAGGGGACAAGGACAGAGTTCACAGCTCAAGTCCCTGCTGACCTACTTCCGCCATGCCTGCCCCCTCCTAACGGCTCATCTGGCTATAAATGAGGTTAGCACACTCAGCAGCCAATTCCTCTCTCCAGTGCCCCTCGCTGGGGACCAGGCCCCTGAGTAGGGCCTTTTAGGGGGACACTTCATATCCAAACCCTATAAATCCTGTTTACAAATTCATGGTGTTTTTTTATTATGTAAGCTCCACCCAAGTTAACGGAAAACATCTCTAGAGTACCCCAAAGTATCATTTCCCCCTTGCCCCCCACTACACAGCCCACAGTACTGGGGATTGAACCCATGGCCTTGAGTTTGCCAGATAAAGTATGCTACTACTTGAGCCACGCCCCCAGTCCCATTCCGACTGTGTCCCCTTGAACCTTGAGCATGTGGAGTCGGGATGGGGCTCCCAGCCCAGCTTCGCTGCTCCACTGCTGCCTGTGCGGCCCACCCACCATCCACAGCGGGCGGGCTGCGGGCTGCAGCTCGTCACAGACCCGCATGGCTGAATAGAGCCGGGTTCTAGCACTGCAGCACGACGCATGCGCTCCTCCCCAGTCCCCCGCCGACCTGTCCATATCCACCATTTCCTGCTCGGGGATTTTATGAATGCAGCTTCTCTGAATCTCCTTGGGCCTGGCTTCTTGTGAACTAGGCACGGCCATCTGTCAGCTCTGGATCTGAGGTGCCAGAGGGCCAAAGTCACTGCCCAGAACCTTCTCTCGGCACTGGTTCTGCTCTGCACTGGCATGGGCTCCACACCTGCACCAGCACTTGGTAGCCGCAGGCTTTTCCTCTCTAGTTGCTTGTTCTAGTAGTTATGAGTTCTGTGTGTGTGTGTGTGCCAGTGCTGGGGTTTGAACTCAGGGCTTGGGTGCTGTCTCCAAGCTCTTTTTGTTCAAGACTAGCTGTCTACCAGTTGAGCCACAGTTCCACTTCTGGGTTTTTGGTGGTTCATTGGAGATAAGTCTCATGGACTTTCTTACCTGCGCTGGCTTTAAATTATGATCCTCAGATCTCAGCCTCCTGAATAGCTAGGATTACAGGTGTGAGCCACCAGTGCTCAGCAGGTTTTCTCTTGAGTAATTAAGCTTGAGTTCCTTTCCATACTCACCACACCAATCTGTCTTGGCCTGTGTATTTATTACAGCAGGATTTAAAAAACGTACTCCAGATAGGAATTGTGTGTCAGAGCCTGCAATGGAGCCTCTGCATGAAGTGCTGACACGTTCCTGTCTCTGCGCTGGGTGACTGGAGGTTTTGAGGTGGCACAGGCTGTTTGGCTTCATCAATGTTTCCTAGAACCCAGCACCAGGCCCAGCCCACAGCTGGGAATTCAAACATTTGAATTCCGTATGTTGGGACTTCTGGACTGAATTTCATAGGGAGAAAATGGGGGGAGTCCACCCATTCCTGACACTTTCTTAAATTAAGAGGCTGAGCCAGGTGCCTGCCAGTGGCTCCTGCCTGTTAGCTTCTTGGGAGGCAGGAAAGTTCATTAAGACCTCCTTCTCAATACATAGCTGGGCACAACAGCACATGCCTGCCATCCTAAGGTATACACAAGTGGCTGAAATTAGGAGGCTTATCGTTCTAGGCCATCCCAGGCAGAAAGTCTGCAAGACTGTTTCTCCACAAGAAGTTGGACATGGCTGTGCATGCCGGCCATCTCATCTGCTACAGGAAGCCTAAAATAGGTGGATCAAAGTCCAGTTGCACATTCACATACAAAGGTTTACTCCTAGGGGAGGAATACAAGGGTGCAATGTCTATGTGCTTCTGATCATATAAAATAATATTTAGCAAAACAAACTCCAGAAAATGGAAACGAGGGTTTTTTTCTCAATGCTTTTACTCTCCCTTTGGGAGGGTAAGAGGAGCATAAAAATGGAGGGACAAAGGATGTATGTATAATGTAGCATTAGTACTCACTAGACACTGTGGAAAATGTACTATACAACTTGTGGGTGGGAATGGGAGGGAAAAATTGGGAGAGAGCCAGGAAAGGGGTAACATTGTCCAAAGAGAAATGTACTCATTATCTGACTTATATAACTGTAGCCCCTCTTATAAATTTATAATAACAATTATAAAAATAAAAAGAAGAGCTCACGCCTATAATCCTAGCTACTTGGGAGGTTGAGATCTGAGGATCGAGGTTCAAAGCCGGCCTGGGCAAGAAAGTCCGTGAGACTCTTATCTCTAATAAACTACCAGAAAACCAGAAGTGGTGCTGTGGCTCGAGTGGTAGAGTGCTAGCCTTGAACTGAAGAGCTCAGGGACAGTGCCCAGGCCCAGAGTTCAAGCCCCATGACTGACAAATAAATTAAAAAAAAAAGTAAAAAGTAAAAAATAAAAAGAAGTCTAGGTGCATGCCTGGGAAGCTAGATCTTAACTAAACAGCAAAAATGGACTTGGAGGCATGGCTCAAGCAGTAAAACACTTGCTTGGCAGACTTGAAGCCCTGAGTTCTCTTAAGGTAGAACAGTCCCTAGGAACAATCCAGCAACACATACAAAAATTCAAGACAGTAATTATATATCACATGGTCATTTTAACCATATTAAATGGAGAGGAAAACTGGACAAAACGTCTCAATTAAAGATTGATACAATATTTGTGCAATGGCTGAGATTGCAGCAAGGCTTCATTCACCAACAAAAATACCTTCTGAGAATTTTGCCATTTGGCCATTTCATCACTGTACAAGTATCAGAGTGCACAAACACAAGCTTAGAAGCCTACAAGGCACCAGACATACTGAGCTTACCCAACTCCAGAAGAGTGGTATGGGCTGGGAAGCCACTTTGGTGTTTTCTAGAACTCTTGACGAATGTAGGTGTCAGAGGCACTGGCCCTTTTAACATCCCAGAACCTAATTGCTAACAACAGACTGCTATGACTGGAAATGGGTACCATGTTACTGGAACATCATGGGGTTTGAACTCAGGGCTTTGTACTTGTGGAACAGGTGCTGTAGCACTTGAGCCATGCCCCCTGCCTGGGATGCACAAGTTATGGAGTGAACTGCTCCGGTGGGTGTGGGGATGGACGTCACAAAGCATTTTCAGTGGACACTCGATACCCGACTCATCTCAATGTCTGTAAGAGGTAGCTATGAACATCCTCTAATCCTATAGCATGGTGATCCACGCCTGTCATCCTAGCTACTCAGGAGGCTGAGATCTGTGGTTCAAAGCCAGCCCAAGCAGGAAAGTCCATGAGATTCTTTAGTTGACCAGCAAAAAGCTGGGAGACAGGTGCTGTCAGTTTGGGCATTACTGGTGATACTCTTAATGTCTGGTTCTGGCTCCTGTCTGCTAGATATCTTGGCACTAATGATTGTCTGCCATTACCAGAGGCTGTGCAAATCCAGCTTTCCCCGCTGGCTTTCGCACCATTGATGCTTGGTGCATGAACAGTCATTGGGAACATGTTTCCCCAGTACTTACCTCTAGGTTACTTGGCTTGCTTGCTTGTTTTTATTTTTTCCAGTGTCAAAACCCCCCAAATCCTGGTCAGAGAGGACCCATGCAGTTCACAGTCATGTCGTGCAAGGACCAACGCCACACCGAGGACCATGAGAGGCAGGTGTCTTCTGTGGGAGCAAGGAATTCAGTGTGGAGAGGAGGTGGTTTAGCATGGATCTTGGAGTGGTGTACTGGAACTGGATATGGCAGGAATTCTAGCATGCACAGCTTTACAGATCTGTCTATAGCTGTATGTACACACACACTCCTGAGATGGTCAAGAAGCAGTGATACCTGGGGGTAATGAACATACTCAGTGCTCAGATCTTGGGTCCTCAATACCATTCCTACAGTGAATGAACCAGTTGCTGGAGGTCTCTAATCCCATGCCTGGGAAAAGCAGAAGACAAGTCTGTAATCTGTGTCGAAGTAAGGAATGGTAGTGACGTAGCCAAGGACAAAGGCCGGCTGGGAATGGACAGTTCGTGTGTCATTTATGGCTCATGGAATGTAGATGCTTACTGTGTGCACAAAAGGGGAATATGTTTCCAATGCAATGGTGCAAAAGCCAGCGGGAAAAGCTTGATTTGCAGAGCCTCTGGTAAAGGCAGACAACCATTAATATGGAGACACCTAGCAGACACCAGCCAGAACCAGACATTAAGAGTCCATCACCAGTAATGGCTCCAAGTGACAGCACCTGTCTCCCAGTCCTCCTGGAGGACACAGCGTGCCTCTGTGCACTCAATGCGCAGACTCACCATCAAACCACAAAGGGACATCAAAGCCATGTTGAGCAATGTCCCGAACCCTTAAAAAATGTCAAGGTGTAAGCCAGGAACCGGCGGCTCATGCCCGTAATCCTAACTACTCTGAGGATCGCAGTTCAAAGCCTGCCTGAGGAAAAAAAAATCTGTGAGACACTTATCTCCAATTAACTACCAGAAAATGGGAAGTGGCACTGTGGTTCAAGTGGTAGAGCGTTAGCCTTGAGCTGAAGAGCTGGGGGACAGCACCCAGGCCCAGAGTTCAGGCCCCATGACTGATGGGGAAAAAATCAAGTCAAGGTGTGGCACAGGGCCTAGATGGGAAACGGCTCCATATTGAAGGAGACTGGAGACACTGTCCCTCCACACACAAAGCGCATGGGGATGGCAGCCTAGGCTTTTTTCCCCCTTAAAAATTGTTAGCTGTGCTACAGTTGCGAAAGAGAACTCCCCATTCTGAAGAAGCGCCTCAAGTGTCCAGGTGTCAGGAACACAAGCTGGACGGAAGGTGTCAGGGACACAAGCTGGATGGAAGGTGTCAGGGCACAAGCGGACGGAAGCTTGTTGGGGCATTAAGCACACACTGGGTTGGGCGTGCCTAGCATGCACAAAGCCCGAGGTTTCATCCTCAGCACCACAAAGCATAATTCTGTCCACCTACGACAATGCTGCTGTGCGAGGCTTAACCAAGAGCTCTGTGCTGTTTCCACAACTTTTCCCTAAAGCTGAAGTTATTTTAAAAAAGTGGCTCACCCCCAAATCACTACTTTTCAGCCCCGCATTACGGCTCCAGCAACAGTGGTGACAGCAATCAATTTTGGCATGACAATGGGTGCAAACTTTATCTAGGGCCTGGCAAGTAGCGGATGCCACAGGAAGGCACAACGCAGGCAGAAGAGTCTTCCTGTGGACGGTGGAAAAGAAAAGCCTGGATTTACAGGACATAAACAAAGACTGCCTAATTTAAAGAAAACTCAGGGGGCATGAAGAATCTGGCATCACCAAGACATTTTGCTACTATATTCAGAATGGAATTTTCTGTCAATGACCCAGTTTCACATTTTTTTTTTTAATTAAAGGAACTGTTACATGATTTTTTGGGGGGAGGAGGGGGTCAGTTGTGGGACTTGAACTCTGTCCCTCAGCTCTTCAGCTCAAGGCGAGCACTCTACCACTCGAGCCACAGCACAACTTCTGGTTTTCTTAATGGTTTATTGGAGAAAAGTCTCACAGACTTTCCTGCCTGGGCTGGCTTTGAACCACGATCCTCAGATCTCAGCCTCCTGAGTTGCTAGGATTACACGCGTGAGCCACTGACACCCGGCTGTTAGGTGATAAAGCAAATTATTCAAATGCAGTAAAACATTTTGGTTTTGATTCAGATGTGGTAAGGATACTTTTGAGATGATCAAGAAAATCATATATGGTGTGTGCATAAATATTGAGTTAATATGATTAGGCATGACTTCTCTTAAGGGAGTCTTCTAGCTAGGTTTTGCTTTAAAATACTCTGATAAATAAAAGTAGGATAAAGAAAAATGAGAGAAACATTAATACCTAGGGAGACAGCAAAGAAGTGACATTGTCCAAAAAGGAAATATACTCATCACTTGACTTATGAAATGGTAACACCCCCCCCCCCCCGTGTAACATCCTTAGAATAAAATTATATAAAAATGTCAATACCTAGTGAAGCTCATTTTATTAGGGAAGAGTTTATTAAATGGTCTACTCTGTATGTTTGAATGATTTCATTAAAAACTAAATTTCGGAAAAGCCTAGTTGAAGGTGACAAGCAGTGACGCGAGCTGGACGTCTCAGGAGTGGAGGTGTGCAGGTGTGTGTCAGGCTGCAGGGAGGCGGCTAGCCGTAAGGGGCTGGCAGAGCTTGGACTGAAGAGCACAAGCCACACCCCAACCTCTGGACCTCTACAGCCAGGGGACCATGCAGCTGCACGTCCTCTTCCTTTTTATGTAAACACATTTTTTCTTTTGGCCAGTCCTGGGGGTTGAACTCAGGGCCTGGCGCTGTCTGAGCTCTTCAGCTCAAGGCTAGCGCTCTACCACTTGAGCCACAGCACCACTTCCAGCTTGTTCTGTGTATGTGGCGCTGAGGAATCGAACCCAGGGCTTCATGCATGCAAGGCAAGCGCTCTACCACTGAGCCACCTTCCCAGCCCTGTGTACACACATATTAGTATCCATGGTACTCTTCAGTTCTCTGGGTGGCAGACACGGAAGAGCTCCTGAAGTCGCTGGGCATCAGCCTCACCTGGCGTCACAGGGACTGCACAGCCGCCACCGCACACGGTGCCAGCGGCTTCTCATCTCCCACCAGCTTTCTTTTCCCCAATTTGTTCCCAACCCACAAAGCACCAACTGCTTCAGGGCGTACTGAAAACAAGCTCTGAGAACCCAGCGAAGTTCTGCTCCAGCACGAGGCCCATGGCGTGAGCAGGGTGAGCCGGCATGGGCCGCCACGGAGTGAAGGCCAGCAGCCCTCTGCTGTGCTCTCCCTCAGTGCTCACGAAAGCTCCCGCAGGGCGGGCCAGCAGGCGCCCGAGGCTGCTCAGGACCTCCTAAAGCCGTTTCCCAACCGGGCCTCCCCATGACGGCATTTGAGCCGCTGTGGAAGAGCGCGCCGGTGAGCCCGCAAGCTCCCCTTTCCTACAACTAAGCCTAGCTCCATCTCTATATTCTAGCTCCCTAAAAGGAGCCAAGTAGAGAGGGGTACCAGCCCTTCCTCATGCCCGCTACACGGGCACGGTGTGTCCTTCAGCAGCCACCTTGCATCGTGAGGATGGAAACTACAGTCAGGATGGCAATAGGAAGGACTGGGTCTTGCAACCTGGACTTGATGACCCCCAACTCGCCCCAGAAGTAAACCACCTCGGGGCATTGTTGCTCGGGTCTTCTGTTATATACCACAGACCCAACGATGACCCAACAACTATTCTCAGGTCCATTTGCCTCCTGTTCAGGAAGGAATTCAAAGAAAAAGGCAATTCACTGCCCAAGGCCACTAATGGAGCCCTCGGGTAGTTTGGCGGTGTGGAGGGGGGAGGAGCCGTGTCAGTTTCCTGAGCGCAACTGCATCACACCATGTTGTTCCATCTCCTCTCCATGGGGGGCAGGGGGAGGAAGGGATGACCTCTTTCAGGTGGCAGAGCAGCTGGCGGGCAATGGGCTGTGATGACAGCTTTCAGGGGGCACAGCAGCTCTCAGGGAAGAAGCCTAGCTGCGAACGACAGCTATAGTCATTACTTCACTTGCAGGCTTTGGCTCCTGGCCTGTAGTACCCCCCAAAGCTGTATGTGGCCGTCACCCCTAACACCTGTAAAACGAGCCTCACACATGTGGTGGTTTCAAGGTTCCCAGACACACACCCCAAAGTCCCAGCAAGCATAGTAGGCTCACACTCAGCAGGGAAAGGTTGAACTCAAGCAGGACCAGAGTCCTGAGAAACTCATCAGCAAGAGGCCAACGCTGGTGTAGGAGGAGCACCCACCTGCCATGCGGCCATCCACCACACGCACACGATGCTCCTTCTAGAAAGACCTTTACATCCCAAAAGCAGCATACAGAAATATGTGCTTTTCTAAGAACCACTGTTTCCTCAGATTCACACATGGACTTTTTACACCTTAACTCATCACAAAATTTTTTTTTTTTGGGTCCGGTCGTGGGGCCTGAACTCTGGGCCTGGGCGCTGTCCCTCAGCTCTTCAGCTCAAGGTGAGCGCTCTACCACTTGAGTCACAACGCCACTTCTAGCTTTTTACTTTTTGCTTATGTGGTGCTGAGGAATCGAACCCAGGGCCTCAGGCATGCTAGGCAAGCGCTCTATCACTGAGCCCATTCATCACAAATTTTGAAATAGTGTGGTTGTGCTTGTATGTATAAAAATGGCTGCCCCCAAAATCGTTTAAAATAAAGCTGGAAGCACCATGATCTATCCTGGAATCTGAAACAACCCCAAACAAAATAACCTTGCACTGAGAAGAGTCAATGAAAACCAAGCCCTTGATTCAATAAATCAATAAAACTCATTTTATGCTCTTGTGAAGATGGCCTTGCCACCTTTGGTGAGAGGGCTGACATCTGAGTAGCATGCGGGCTATTACCACATGATAGGCAAGAAAAGGTAATGCTGGGAAGATGCTCTGCCAGAGGACACTGCCCACCAACATCAACCATCAGTCATGCGAGAGCCAATTCAGACCGCAAGTTACGCAAGTAACCCTGCTGACACAAGACCATGACCTCAAGAGACCATGAAGAACCACCTTGGAAGCCCTTCCCAAAGCAGGGAATAGAACACTGTAAGGAAGTAGCTGTAATTCAATGTGAAGGCAATTATATTATGCAGCAATGGCGTCCAGACCACCCACCTTGGGAAAAATCTTGAAACTGGCAATGTTTTTTAAACCTGAGAATTACAAAGTAATAAATAGCCAGGCACTGGTGGCTGTGATCCTAACTACTCAAGAGGCTGAGATTGGAGGATTACAGTTCAAAGCCAGCCAGGGCAAGAAAGTCCATGAGGCTTTTATCTCCAATTAACCACCAAAAAGCCAGAGCTTTTGGGACTGTAGCTTGAGAGAGAGACTCGGGCAAAAAAGTTAGGGAGGATCGCCCTGGTCCAGAGTTCAAGCCAGTACAGGAACAACATTAAATAAAGGAGTGTCAAGTTCCAGAGACTCACGTCTATAATCCTAGCTACTCAAGACTTCGATCTGAGGATTGTGGTTTAAAGCCAGCTGGGGCAGGAAAAGTCCATGAGTGTTCTATCTCCAATTAACTATCAAAAGTCAGAAGTGGAGCTGTCGCTCAAATAGTAAAGCACTAGTCTTGAGCAAACAAAGGGACAGCACTCAGGCCTGGCATTAAATAAAAGAACAATGTACAAAATACAAGTGCCCCCAGTAGTACCTATATATCTTCAACGTTTGAGAAAAACATTGCATATATATTGCTATGTAGAGATTTTTGTCGTTATTTCCTTACAGAGCATTTGTATTAGGTGTTAGAAGGAATCTACAGACTTAAAGTATACATGAGGAGGTACACAGGTTATAGGAACAGAGCACACAAATTAGTATTAAGGAGTTGAGCACAAAGAGATTCTGTTATCTGTTAGGGTTTTAGAACCAGTGCCCTGCAGACACCAAGAGACTTTGTCCTAGGTACAGAAGCAGCACAATGGCTGGCACAGGGGCATGTAACTGCCATCCTCCGTGGTAGCCAGGCTGGCCCAAGAGTGAGGTGAGATCCTACCTCAAAATTAACAAAAATTAAAGGCCGTGGAGGCCCTGGAGCTCAAGGCCCTGAATTTATTCCCTAGTACCATCCCCAAACAAACCTCAGAAAGGGCTGACGCTGGAGCTCAGAGCTTCAAGCACCTGCCTCTTGGCCGTGCGTACGGTCCTGGGCCCGATCACCGGCACCCCCAGGATGGCCTCCCCTCCCAGAAAAGAAAAACCCTCAGGAAGAATGAAGGAATCACAATTACAGGAAGAAGAGTGGACAAAAAAGAATATGGCAGAGAACTGAGGAAAGACAAGCCTTCCCAGAGAACAGTCTTCTCTCCAAGCAAGAAACTGTCCACATAGAAACCGGTCCTAGTTAAGCAAATGGAATCTTCCCTGATTAAAATGGCTTTGTTCTGATATGCCCACTCCACAAATTTTCTAAACTTTATTTTTATTTCTGCTGAACAAATAGCAGAGTCCTATTTAGAAGATGTGGGCTGGCTCTGGGCACACTCAGAAGGTCGTTTCTGGTGATAGGCCAGGAGCACATCCCCAGCTTGGCAGAAAAGGAGTGGCAAAAAAGGAGCGCTGTTCTTCAGCTGCCCGTGTTTACCTTGACTGCTACCACCTCACACACCCAGCCAGGCGCCAGAGCCACAGCTGGGCCAGGAGCCGGGGCCACCTCTGTCTTGGGAGCCTGCAATGTTGGGAGCTCTTCCATTTCGCCAAGAGGAAAAGTTTAGTGTAAAACTCTGCCTCGATGAAGGCGAATACCAGAGGTGCGCTCAGAGAACACAACCACATTGTTACTTAAGTTCTTTTTTTTTTTTTTTTTATTTTCCTCCACACTGGCAAAAGTCCGAGGGAGCTTAAAGTTTTGTAAACATTTTAACTATCCCTCCTCCCACCCCCCACTTTTGAATTTACAAAGCAAAGGAGAGTAGGAGTTCCCATCTCCTCATGCTATTTGATCCAAAAACTATATACAAGTTTGAGCAGTCTCTGTATAGTTATTGTACATGTTTAGAGGGAGGGAGGCAAGAAGGGATGAGGACAGTGGTGATCCAAAACAATAAAAATAGAAACCAAATAGAATCCTCCCAGACCCAACTGCTCTCAGAGCCACTCCAGCCTGTCCGGGCACCGGTGATGGCGAGGAAAGGCGCCTCGCCCAGGAGCCGGCCCCACGGCGCCTCCGGCGGGCAGAGCGGAGCAGCTCCGCCGTGACTGGCCGTTCCATGTGCTGTGGGAGTCTGGTGGGGCAGGAAGAGCGTGTTTATAAATAGAGCTCAAGCACATTTCTAGGTGATGTGGAGGGGAAGGGGGAGCTGGGACCAGAAGCCGGCGGTGCAGGCTTCCCGCTGCTGCTCTCGCCCACCGCCCCGCCGCGGCCTCCACCAGAGGGCTTTCCATGGATGAAGGTCAGAGATGGCCAGGTTTTGTACATTTTTTTTCTTCCAGAAAAGGCAGGCAACTTACCATCCAATCATCTTTAAACAGAACCTTTTGGGGGCATAGCAAGACACACACGCAATGCTCTGAGGAACCAGATGAAATTCCGGGCTTTTATCGGAAGCAAAAGTTTATCCCTATCCAAAATGAAATTATACAAATTCATACATATGGTAAAGATCCTAGCTGTCTCTTAAACGAGACAAATTTTCACAGAAGGGCCCAAAACAAACTGGTCCTAGTCCTCTGAAGTAAAAATATTTATGGGAAAAAAAAAATCAGTTTTTGTAAGAAAGAAAAATTAAGAATAAGTCTCTCTCCCCGGCCACAGGGCTTCTTTTGTCCCGTAAGGTTGGAGCACGCCAGGAGAGAAGTCAGCTTGTTTGCAAGTCACTATCTAATGAAGAAAACATGAATCCTTTCTCCGAAAGGGTGTTCAGAAAGAGCAGGCGACGGATGTGCACCACCAAACCAATCCACCCTCCACCCCCTCCACTGGGGGTCTCTCTGATGCAATCCCGAAGGTAGCAGTGGCAATACAACCAGATGGAGAGCTTGGACTGTCTCTGCGGATACTCAAGTCACAGTCCGTGGGACACTGTGTTGCTGGCCACTGTCTGTTACCATTGACTCTCTTCATGATTGCACCATTAGACCTCCTGCCCTTACAGGGGGAGAAAAGAAGAAGAAAAAACAAAACAGAAGGAAAAAAAGTGGTAAGGGAAAGTAAGCTGCTATCAGCAGATCCCAACACACCTTCTGGAGACAGCAGATGAAACCACGGCACAGCGACCATGTGCTGCCAACATCAGCCTTGTTGGGGAGCAAATCCCAGCTGCCACCCTGAGACACAGGGTTTGGCCCACTACGTACAGTCTGAGGGGCTCACCAACAAAATTGATTTAAAGAATCTTGGACACAAAGGGCTAGGAGAAAAAGCCTGAGATGATCGATTCTGTGATTTGTTGCAGAGTGACAGAGAGCAAATGACGAGTGCATGATGTGTCCAAGTGGAGAGCATGTGGTTGGCGGGCAGAGAGGGAGGGCGGGGCAGCAGCGGGCTCAGTAGTCATCCAGAGTCTCAATCTCGCCCATGTTGAGTCGCTCTGATGACGCGTTGACGGAAAACCCTGCGGGGAGGAGGAAAGGGTGATGAGTGACTACCCCAACAATCAAGGAGCCCAGCCCAAGTCCTCAGCAGTGGGCTTGTGTGAATTCAAGTCTTTGAGCACATTAGCTGGGTAATATAGGGGAGAGCAGAGAAAGCTAAGTCAGAAGACCTGAACAGGTGAGGATTTCAGGTATCAACAACTAGAATCTGCCTTAGAAAAAGCAGTTACTAGCATACCCAGGAAGGCCACAGGCAGTATTCATAAACACTATCTTCACTGGAAAACTGAACACCAGTGGTCACATATACGTACTCTTTCAATAAAATCCATAATCAGAGGTTGATAAAAATTACAACAAATAAGTCCTGTGTAGAGCAAGCGACTCTCAGAAAGCTTTCCAGTTTCTCCACCTGGGATGAATTCCCAAACTGTTTCAGCTGCCCTTTGAAAACCAAAAACAAACAGGCGATGCCTTCCACTCCCTCTGCTTCCTCCACTCCAGAAGCGCTTGTTACCATTGGTGGGTTTTCATACCCGTTTTTTGGTACCTCAATGCTCAAGCTTTCAAATAAACACTCATCTGAAATGTTCCAATAACAAACAAGAATGCCTTACATAATAAAACAGCTTAATTAACTGACTCAAAATATCACGATTTGAAAAAATAAACACACTTGTTTACTAAGGAGCTTGCAGAGGAAGCGGCTGAGCCGCCCCAAAACCCTACCCAAGCCCACCAGCCAACGGTCGACCATCTGCAAAAGACCTTTCTCCCCTGGAAATAACAAGTCTTAGTTCTTATTTTTGAAGTCATGATTTAGTTAGGTAAGCCCAAGAACCTAAAGACCAAGTATCTATGAAAGGTGGCATATGTTTAAAAATAGCTTATCTCTAATCAAACAAAATAATATTTATTGAGATGAACTCCAGGAAATGGAAACAAGACTTTTTTTCTTTGTTGCCGTTTTTTTGTTTTTCCGCTTATCTGTCCTTGGGAGGGTTTTAGGGAAAGGCACAGAAATAGAGGGACAAAGGGAGAACACATGCAGCACTAGTACTCACTAGACACGATGTTGAAAATGAACTGTACAACTTGTGGGTGGGGGATAGTAGGAAGAAACTGGGAGAAAGCAAGGGAAGGGGTGACACTGTTCACAAAGAAATATAATCTTTACCTGACTCATGTAACTGTAACCCTCTGTATATCACCTTTATAGTAACAATTAAAAACTAACTTATATGGAACAGTAGTAGAAACTTAAAATCAAACTTATTTTCATGCGAAGACAAGAAGGGAGGAGTCTCTGGGGGAAAATGTGGCTATTAGATACTATTGTGTTGGTTACTAGGGTAGGCAGTTAGGACATGGCTGTGTTCAAGTATTTAATAAAACCCTAGTCATGCTGGGCGCTGGTGGCTCACACCTATAATCCTAACTACTAGGAGATCTGAGGACTGAGGATTGAAGTCAGCCTTGGCAAGAAAGTACTTGAGGCTCTTATCTCCAATTAACTATCAAAAGGCCAGAAGTGGAGCTGGGGCTCAAGTGGCAGAGCACCAGCCTTGAGCACAAATGATGATCAGGGACAGCACCCAGACACCACTGATCATCAACAACGAAACAACCAAAAGTCCCACCAAAACGCAAACCCCCAAACAAAACAAAACCAAACCTCCCACCAAACCTTGGTCAGGTGTGCATTCAACCTCCCCACCTGACAGAGGAAAACTCTGGGCTGCCAGGTGCCAAGGCATTACCTTTCAGGGGAGAGGGAATTCCCCTCTATTGGTGTTGTACAGACCACATCCTGCTAGGTTCGGAACAGACACACTCACATTAAGGTTTGTGAGACTACCCTCACAAGTGAGCATATTATTTATTGTCCAGCTGATTCATACTGGCCAGTTCTAAAAACTATAGTATGAAACCTAAGACTAGAGGATTATGTGGGAAAGGAAACGAGTCTGGAGCTCCCTCTGTTGGCTTGTTTTAGAAGTAAAAAGCAAGCAAAGAACTCACGATGTTCTCTTCCTCTCTCCCTCCCTTGACTTCCCTTCTTTTCTTTCTCTCTCATTCTCTCCCCTCCTTCTCTTCTTCTGTCTCTGTGGGTATTGGTGCAGAACTCAGGACCTTGAATTTGCTCAACAGTCTACCACTTTAGCTGTACCCCTCAACCCTTTTTACCTTCAGCTAATTTTCAAGTCTTGGGATTTTCCCCAGGGCCAGCGTGGAACATAAACTTCCTATCTATAGTCTCCCATGTATCTGGGCCATGCCTGGGGGCCTTGCTAATTTTTGCCTAGGCTATCCTGGAACTAGATTCTCCTGATCTCTACCACCTGAGTAGCTGGGATTACAGACAAGATGAAGGGTTCTCTTTCAACCAATGGATATCCAATGGATATTTTCACATGAAGTAAGAACTTTTCCATTTTGTGTATAGGAAACCTGAGGCTAATGGACAGTCATTTAAAAATTTTCCAATCTGTAAATCTACAGGTGACATATAAATTTAAAAAATGGAAATGAGTAAGCATAGAATAGAAATGAGCAATGATCAAAGGAATTTTCAGAAGGCTTAGCTGAGCAGTCATATTCTTAAGATGGTCCTTTTCTAACCTGTCCATGAGTTTTTCAATACTTTGTCGAAGTTTTCCTCCTCCTCACAGTTTTCTTTTTTGTTTTTTGTCGGTCTTGGGGTTTGAACTCTGGGCCTGGGCGCTGTCCCTCAGCTCTTCAGCTCAAGGCTAGCACCCTACCACTTGAGCCACAGTGCTACTTCCAGCTTTTTCTGCTTATGTGGTGCTGAGGAATCGAACCCAGGACCTCATGCATGCAAGGCAAGCACTCTACCACTGAGCCACCTTCCCAGCCCCTACTCCAATCTTTCAAAGCTCCATTTTGAATGCTTTGCATGAAGACACCAGTCCTCAACAAAAGCACTGGGAAAATGTTCTAAATAGGCCTTGGTCTAATAATTGTGAGAATCAGGACATCACCTTATCCAAGCCTTATATCCTACAGACAGTAGATATCAACAAGTATCAGTTCCTAAACATATGATCAGATTCATGGCCTGCTTCCAACCCAGATCAATATTTGTGATTCTAAACTATTTTTATTGGTTTCCCTTATTATTCTCAAACTAAACTGAAAGTTTAAAGCATCATACAATGTCATTAATTTTTCCTATCCACTAAAACATATAAGCCATCTCTTCTGCACTGAGATGCTCAGGAAATACTGGCTACTTACTTTAAACCAGTTTTAAAATTAATCTTCATGAGCATACTGCGTAGAGCCCATCTGCTCACTGCCCTCACCCGCGCCCCCACACCCAGCAGCAATGCCAGACCTGGGCTCACCTAGTAAACTGGGATCTGCTCGAACCATCTTCTGCTTTTTCTTCTTCTTGCCACTTTGCACAGCCTCAAAATTGGATTGTTGGTTGTTGCTTTGATTGGTCTGAAATACTGAATGGAGTGTACTGTGATTCATCCCCCACACAGAGTCCTGTGAAATGAGACAACATACCTGAGAATACACTGTAGATGTATGGTTGTAGCCCTAAGATTCTTAGAACCACTAACTTGCCCATACCATACTAAGTATGAATATAAAGACAAAGAGCCTGTTACAGCTCTGGCAACACTAAATCCAAGAACAGACCACTGAGCCTCATTTACATTCCAACACCCTACTTAAACCTTTCCAGGGAAACTGGTTCTCTACTCTGCTGTGTCAGCATAGCTGTCACAAGTTCTATAGAAAATATGACATCTATGCTATCTACTAGGAAATGAAATGCATAGTAAATAATCACAAACAAGCACCTGTATTATGCCAATGTATACCCCTCATCTACTCAAAGTACAATTCTTTGCACTCTGTGCCCTGGGACAGACAGGCTGGGAACCACCTGGTAGAATATCACCAAAGAAAGCTAAAGTCTATATGTGTTATTCCTATCAGCAATCCCAGAAGGGAACTTGCCAGCAAATAATGCCTACATACTTACTGCCAACTGGTCAGACAGTGAAATAGTCCACCAACCTTTTGTACTTTTTGTTGCTTTTATTAGACCAATCTCAAGGAGCCAACTCAAAGGCTGAATGGCAGCAGTGGGGAAGGAGTGGAGAAAACACTGGAAGGAGACACGTGAGGCACAGGAACATGTTGGGGTCTTCCCCTTCCAGCCCACAGGGGAGGACATTCCACAGACACAAAGTGCTCCTGCATTGTTCCACATCTTTTCTAGTGCTGTTCAGGTACTGTCACCTGTCATTGCTCTTAGTTTACCCATTAGCCCATCTATCTACTCAACTATCACCATCTACTCAACTGTCACTATTGAGAAGAGCTTTTTTCAGTCATGACTTACAGTGGTCTTAGCACAGTTAAATGTTAATAATAAATCAGCATATATTAAATAAGGTTTCTTTAAACAGAAACACATATAAAACAAAATTATAGACGGAATGCATGGTAAAAATATAACCAGAACTTAAGCCTTAGGAACAACATTTCAGTGCTTTCCAATTTAATGTTCATGAGGATTTTATAGAACAACCGATAATGAGAGGAGACTATCTTTTAAAGCCCCATCAGCAATACATGAACTATCCACAGATACTGTGGCTTTGTTGACTACAGTGAATACAGGGGGCTGCAGTTTCACTAACACACATAAGTGAATCAAGAAAACTGAAACTGGCCATGCCTAGTACAGAATAAATGGCTGTATTTACTATTTGGGAAATTGACAGAGGCAGGTTAATTGGAAAATATCAAGTCTGGGGCTGGGAATGTGGCTTAGTGGTACAGTGCTTGCACTGGGTTCAGTTCCTCAGCACCATATAAACACTGTGGCTCACGTAGTAGAGTGCTAGCCTTGAACAAAAAAGAAGCCAAGGGACAGTGCCCAGGCCCTGAGTTCAAGCCCCAAGTCTATGTATTTTAAAAAGCTTTCATCAGCCGGGCGCTGGTGGCTCACGCCTGTAATCCTAGCTACTCAGGAGGCTGAGATCTGAGGATCACGGTTCAAAGCCAGCCCGGGCAGGAGAGACTGTGAGACTCCTATCTCCAATAAACCACCAGAAAACCGGAAGTGGCGCTGTAGCTCAAGTGGTAGAGTGCTCGCTTTGAGCTGAAGAGCCGAGGGACAGTGCCCAGGCCCAGAGTTCAAGCCCTACGACTGGCAAAAAAAAAAGCAAGCTTTCATCAGTGTATGTGCAAAAATGGAACTTTTCTAATTTTTATTTCTGTGGCTAGTCGGTTATTTATAGGCAGTAATCCTCACAGAGGTACTGCATATTACTTTTTACCTGTTGCTGCTGCTGTTGCTGTTGCTGTTGCTGCTGCTGCTGCTGCTGCTGCTGCTGCTGTTGACGCTGCTGGTTGGCTTTCTGTTTGGCACGACGCTCAAGGAACTGCTTGGCAAACTCCTTGGCCTCAGAAGTGTCTCCTAAATAGGCCCTGATATAATCATGGACCTCATAAGGAGATTCAACTTCTTTCAAAAAAGAAACAAATGTGGGAACTGCAATATGGTAGGGGCAAAAACACAAGACAGTAATAGTGAAATAATTAGTAAGAACAACTTATGAAAAAAGGAGCTTCAGGTTTTAAGGTATTGCTATACCTCATTACACTTTAACAACAGAAACATGGAAACTCTGCAGCTACTGTGTTAAAAGTTCCTTAATCTACCTTGTAGAATGGAAAAAAAAACACCTATCATCATGATGCCTAAAATTATCTGGGATGGCAAACAATCAAAGACATATCACAAAGCTTAATTTGACTAATGTCATTGAAACAGTTATTTGCTTAGGATGCCAGTGATTTGGAGATTCAGTCCTGCTTTCCTTTAACTCAATCAATAATTCATATTAAGTGTGTGATGTGTTCCAGGCACCAAGAAAGATACTAAAGTATAGCTGGGAGGATGTCCTCCCAGAGCTCCTAATCCATGGAGACATTTTATGTCTAGAGAAATCAAATGGAAAATGTCAAGTCATGTGGTACTAGACAAATAGCAGAAATAACAAGAGTTAGAAAAATATGGGTTTTAAACTTGACTCTGAAGTCTGGTGGCTGTGTGACCTTGATGAGCTACTTAACCATTCTGAGCCCCTGTTTCCTAATTTTAGAAATGGGGATAATACCACCTACCTTGTACAAGTATCTTTAAAATTTAGTACCAGAACTGCATTGCTGGGATAACATGGTGGCCCTCGATAGTGCCTAGCACATGGTAGGTGCTTAATGTATGGTAGCCATTATTATTATTTACAATCTTTCGCTCTGCAGCTGTTTAGACCATTAGATGCTGTTACAAGGCCACAAAGGGACCTTTCTCTTCCTTTACTTCCAGTTTTTAAAGATTCTCAAGCTTTAGGCCAGGCATCAGGGGTGGACTAATTTAACTTGAACTATCAGTTATGGAGACCCTTTCTATCTCTGCCTACCAGTCTGTTCAAACATTTAGCAGGTAAGTCTTCTGTAAACAGCTCACTGTTTGAACTGCCTGTTCAAACTGTGCTGAAACTTAATTTTGCATATAATTTTATCCCCCCCAAAGTGATTCTGCTTTCTGTGTTATGATGCCAATCCCTCTGCAGAGGCACGAAGGTGGTAATGTCACAGCACCTCAGTCTTCTCTTGCCCAGGCTGACCTCGGTCCCCAAGATGAACCTAACACATCTGACAACATCTCCCATGAAATACATAGCACAGAATCATCACCTGTCTCATTATATCATTAAAGCAGCCTGAAATGATAAATACTCTTTGGCAACCATGCACAACTTATTTGATCTTAATATTGAGGGAGTTTTCTCTCCAACTCCAAATGAGCCAAGTTCTTACTGTAAATGTGAAACTTGGCCTTCTTAGATTTGATTTGAGTTTTAGCCACTCCTGAGTTTTGCCAACCCCTTTGGGCATCCTCTCTGGGCATTGCACATGCTGGGGTTCCCTCCCCAATTCTTACCATCCAAGTTATTTGCCGTATTAAGGGCATGAAGCATCTGTTCACACCACTGGGTAAATCCATCTTGGGCTTTATTTACTCCCTGAAAGAGCTTCAGCAACTTTTCTTCTTCTTCTACTTTCTTATTCTGCCGGTTAGACACACCTACAGATTTACTAAAGCAAAACAATAGGGCGATATTATATTCCCAGAAACTGTTACTATATGGTTATATTATAATACCATAAATAATGGCTTGGAAACACTGGATAGCAGTTCAGTAATCTAGTTCTTAGCTTTATAAAAGAAAGAAAAAGTTCAAGTACTTGGATTGAAAAAACCTCTTAAATCTAGCCTCTGCTAATATATCCTCATTTGTGAATACAGGCCTTCTATTAGAGAAAAAATGCAATCTTCCTATTTGTTTTTAGGTAAGGTGTTTCATTTTTACTAAGCCTCAGTTTTCTCATCTGTAAAATGGTACTAAGCATACTTCTTTGGGTTATAATGAAGAATAAAGACACTGTATGCAAAGCCCTAGAGCATAGAGCCTGGCAACAATGCGCAAGTAACTAACACACATCTGCTGTTCTTAAGCCCTCAATCAAAAAAACCTGACAACACTACCATTTATTAAGTAGTTACCATGTGCCAGCACTTTCCTACTTCACACACACTGATTTAATCTTTTTTTTTTTTTTTTTGGGTCCAGTCGTGGGGCCTGAACTCTGGCTTGGGCGCTGTCCCTCAGCTCTTCAGCTCAAGGCTAGTGCTCTACCACTTGAGCTACAATGCCACTTCTGGCTTTTTTCTTATATGGTGCTGAGAAATCGAACCCAGGGCCTCAGGCATGCAAGGCAAGCGCTCTACCACTGAGCCACCTTCCCAGCCCTTCACTGGTTATTTTTTTTTTGGGGGGGTCCGGTCGTGGGGCCTGAACTCTGGGCCTGGGTGCTGTCCGTCAGCTCTTCAGCTCAAGGCTAGCACTCTACCACTTGAGCCACAGCACCACTTCCGGCTTTTTTTCTTTTTGCTTTTGTGGTGCTGAGGAATCGAAGGGCCTCAGGCGTGCAAGGCAAGCGCTCTACCACTGAGCCACCTTCCCAGCCCTAATCTTTATATCTCTACACCAGTGAAGTTACCATCTTCCTTTTACTGATGAGGGAACTGAGGCGCAAAAGAGCGTCCCTCTTGCCCAAAGTCACACAGCTAGTAAGTGGTAGTGCTAGGACTTGAGTTCATGTATTAAGTGTTAAAACCCATGGTGTTCAACAACACTGTCTAACTGGGGAAGATGAAATGTAACTAACTTGTCATAAAAAATAACAGGTCATAACAGAGGTATTTCGTAATACGAATTATAGTATCAAAGTAACTTAAAATAAACTTAGAAAAAAATACTAAGGTATTTGGAGAAATGTTGAACAATGACAAAAATAGTATGCTGTTCTTAATATTTACCATGTTGTTGAGTGCTCAGCAGTACAAAGGTCCCTAAGAAATAATACAAATGTGCTTCTATGGGGAAGAAAGCAATCACCATAATAATGACTTATGTGCCTGGACACAGATGAAAACTCTAAGTAAAACTAACTCCTTTCTCAGCCCACCCAACATTCCATACCTCTACCACCCCCCATCCAATCAAGGTACACTAGAGGGTGGTCACTCTGAGCCCTACCTGAGACTGGAGTTTTTATTTTTATTTGTTGAATTCCTAGGTCCCACTTCTTTTACGGCATCATCCCAGAATCCCATGTTGGAGTTTTTAGAGTCAGCATTACTCCAGATACTACTGACCAGGTCAGAGGCCCACTGGTTAGGAGGACCAGAATTTATAGAGCCCCAAACAGAATTTCCAATGCTGGTATGCAGGTTGGAATGCTGTCAAAGAAACAGGAATGATTATGGTTAACATACTGAAAAGATGAAAAGATAACGTAATGTAACAGCAGTCCATAGAAAGCCAACTGAGAAAAATGAACCCACTGCATTATTCCGGGCTCTGTTTGGTTGCTGGTGCTGCTGCTGCTGCTGCTTCTGCATCTGCCTGGCCTCTTCCTGCTGGATCTCCAAAAGAGACTTTGTGGAACCTGCAGGCTTGCTGACATTCCCCCAACCTGAGAGTTTCTGCTGTTGCTGTTGTTGCTGCTGCTGGAGAGCTTTCATCAATTCTCTCTGCTGACGCCTTTGCTGTTGTAGAAAAACGAAAGCTGGCTCAGGATTCCTGTTTTTAGACAAGTTACAAACATGCAGTATGCTATATGGAATGCTAATGTACAGTAACTGAAGACCATCTACTTGATGAAGCTAATCCTTCTGCTGCAAATAAATATGTAAACTACTAGATACACAGAAGAGAATAAAAAAAGATCAAATGCAAAATTATTCCTTACAAATTAAGTTAAATGGGTTTTACAAATAAGTTAAATGCAATGTCTATGTTGACTTCTCAAGTCTATCAAAATCACAGTAAGCATATACGCTTTTTAAAAAGCATAAGCCAGTAAGGACAAAGAACAGATTTTTTTTTTAAACTGGAAAGTAAGCCCAACACCAATGGCTCACACCTTTAATCCTAGCTAGCAGGAGGCTGAGATATGAGGATTGAGGCTCAAAGCCTGCTCAGGTAGAAAAGTTTATGAAACTCTTAACTCCAATAAAGGACCAAAGAGCCGGAAATGGAACTACAGGTCAGGTAGTAGAATGCTGGCATTGAGCAAAGAAGCTCAGGGGCAGTGCCCAGGCCCTGAGTTCAAAACCCAGGCCTGGCACAAAAAACAAAAGCAAACAAAAAACAAGAAAGAAAACCTGGAAAGCACATAGTTAATGATAACTAGTGTTAACAGGTCCAATAAGCTGAAACCTAAGTAAAGGAAGTTCAAGAACAAGCTGATTCCTACAAAAATTTCAGGAACTGGAGGAATATCCCAGAGTAAGACTGAAATCTGTGAACAAAAGCAGCAAGAACCTTAAGCGGTTAAGAAGCTGACTTTGCCTAACCTAACAAGAAAATGGAACGTGTTTTGTTTGGAAAGGCTGAACCAGATGGGCAGGTTGCTCTATGGGTAAATAAGCAAGTACAAGTAAGTACACTCACAGATAATAAATAGGCAGATATCCTCCAGCAGAACAGCTGAGACAGAAACCTCTGTGGGGAATCCACCAAGGTGGCCATACACCAAGGTGGCCATACAGATCTCCAACAAGCTTCTACTACCAAGTTGATAAACACACTGAAATTACCAAACATTTAACATGTTTCTAGATAAGAACCAAACACCGAAACAAATACAGAAAATTCAGAGGAGAAAAAAGGGAAAATAGGATTGGATTTTATGAACCTACTTAAATAATAACCTTAAATAAGATGGATAGTGGTATGTGCCTGAAATCACAGCAACAATGGAAAAGTCTGAAATTGGGTAGATCTAGACTCAAACACACAGCCATGGGGGAGTCAGACTCTTATCTTAAAAATAACCAGTGAAGCCGGGCGCTAGTGGCTCACGCCTGTAATCCTAGCTACTCAGGAGGCTGAGATCTGAGGATCGCAGCTCAAAGCCAGCCCGGGCAGGAGAGACCGTGAAACTCCTATCTCCAGTAAACTACCAGAAAACCGGAAGTGGCGCTGTAGCTCAAGTGGTAGAGCGCTCGCCTTGAGCTGAAGAGCTGAGGGACAGCACCCAGGCCCAGAGTTCAA
>NW_012267217.1:63510488-63516283 GCF_000151885.1 Dipodomys ordii | reverse complement strand
CGAGTCTCATGATCTCTCCTGCCCGGGCTGGCTTTGAACCGCGATCCTCAGATCTCAGCCTCCTGAGTAGCTAGGATTACAGGCGTGAGCCACCAGCGCCCGGCTATTACGTCACCTTTTACAGAGGCTTTCCCAGAGCATAACACCTAAGAGGGAACAAGCCACCATGCCATCTCCAGCACCATCATGACTGCCATGTCATTCTTCTCCCCTTCCCACATAATCTTCCTCTCTGGTACTCATGCTTACTCTCCAACATTCTGGTTTATTTTGTATGTTTTATTTAACTTCTATTGTTTATCTTCCCAACTATCAGATATTTTGTTTGTTTTATCCTCAATTACAACACCAGACTACAAGTAAGTACGCGCTTTATATGTGTTGAAAGAATCAGGGAGTAAGAAATTAATAGCAGTTCCTCCTCTGTTGAGAACTGTTATTCCTCTTTTCCAGCTTTCTTCCACTCTTTCGTATCTTCCTATCTTATAATGAACTTCGGGATATAAAGTTAAAAGCCAGGATACTTGATTTTTGTCACATTTTAAGATTTTCTAGGCCAGTCAAAAAAGCCTAACCCTTCGGACAAAAATGTAGTATGCATTAAACTCACATCTTTGCACCATTAAATTCCTATCTCCACAAAACTCACCCACAATTCTGAACAATCTATGTATTTTTGTTTATGAGTTATGCTCAAGAGCTACAGAAAAATGTTTAAGGAAGCTGAACATTTATGTTACTCAATCTTTGGTTATTCCTGTTGAATTCTTCAAGGTGACCAAATTACAGGCTGAAGAATGATCAAATTATAAGCCAAAGTGCCCAACCATAGGCTTAAGTATTTAGTAAGAGTATATCCAAATCAAACACACACCAATCCAGAGAGTGACTACCATCTTAAGGCACCATTAAACCACTCCATCTTCTAGAACACTATATTCAGGCACATCACTCTTTACAAATTACCTCTTCTCGAAGCTGCCGTTCTCTTTCTTCCTCCAACTTTTGGATTTCAGCCAATGACAGGGTGGCTTGGGACTGACATGGCGTTGTATTAGACTGTTGGCCCCATGTTGAAGAAGAGGGAAGCTAAAAAGAAATGAAAGGCAGAATTTTTGAGGAAATGTAAATAGGAGACAAAGACATAATTATGTACAGTTAAAACATCTATGGTTTTTTTCCTCATCATTTGCAACATTCACTAAAACAAATCTGTCCATATCTTTTCCATACTTTCCTGTTTGCTTGCTTCTATTTCTTTTTTAATCAATTGTCCCAAACCTAAACAAATGAAAATATACATACACCTTTATACTTGCTTTAGCTAGCTGTTATATCTAGCATTATCACATATAACAATATGCAATCATAAAGGCAAAGGAGTTAACAAAACAAATGGCTACATTGACTTGGAGATTTTTAATCCATGAAGTCATGAAGAACCATCACTGATTAAAAACAAGATATCTGAATGCGAAGGTATAATAGGTAGCTAATAGGAGATGTCAGGCATGGTCCTCAGTCTCAAGTCTTTTAAGAGTGAGTCTATTTTTAATAAACAATTCTGCTTTTCCTATTATCAATTAAAACAGAACATAAATATGTGGGTCTTGAAAACTTGAGTTTCAAATGGTTTTTCTGTTTGTTTTTGGTGCTGGTCCTGGGGCTGGAACTCCACTTCCAGTTTTTTTTTTTAATGCTTAATTGGAGATAAGAATCGCAGACCTTGCTGATTAGGCTGGCTTCAAATTGTGATCCTTAGATCTCAGCTTCCTGAGTAGCTAAGATTAAAGGCATGAGCCACCAGTGCCCAGCCTTTTAAATGGCCAGAAAAATTGCAGACTTAGGAGCATCTCATGGCTTTTTAAACAAAAACAAGAAAACCAATTCTAACCATAATTTTAAAATATGTTCAATGAAACATATGAACATAGATCAAAACGCCCAATAGTCTAAAAAAAGAATCTATACAGTAGAACTAGCTAAGGGTTCAACTAATAGGGTAGAGGGAATGAACAGTTTACACTGTTATCGATATTGCCCAAAGCAAATGAACACTGTCAATCAACCCTCAACAATATGATAGGCAGTAGGGCATGGGGTAAGGGATAGGCCCAGAGAGAAGCTAACAGAGAAAAGGAGGGTAAAGACTATGTAGGCAAATTGAGCAAAACCAAATACTCCATAGGAAATTACACATTTGGAAGGCACTAGTCAGGCAGCCAAGTCTCAAACCCGGCTGCATCACCTCAGGGGAAATATAAAAATACAAATGTCTTGGCTCCACCACACCTAATTGCCCAGAAGATTCAGAGGTGAGAAAAGAGAATCCATAAATCTTTCCAAGTTTGATGTGACCAGGGATGTTGGCTAATATCCTAGTGGCAGAAAAATTATCTCAATAAAGCTGTTTTAAAACTGCTCATCTTTTCTCATTTAGCAATACTTTACAACTATCTTTCAGTACTTTAATCTTTATTTTTGGAGAATAAGGAGAAAAAACTATACACACAAGATCTGGAAATTACCCATGCCTTTACCTGCTTCACAAAGCCTCAGAAATAACCACTATCCTGTGATGTGGCCTCTTAGAAAAGTCTTGACAACTTTTTTGTGGCTCAGAACCACATCTATCTACTACCAGCTCTCAGACTCAAAGCAACTAACTCAGAATTATTCTCAGCATATTCCTCCTTGGTAAATGAACATCCCAAAGTTTTATAAGAAAGTTTGGTGAAGATTAAGCCATATTAAGTTATTGAAAAATTATTAGTATGTACCTGACACAGCAACCACTCAATAATTAGTATACCTCTTACCTCTCCTTTCCACATGCCTTCAGCCCTGCACCAAGCCTTTTATCGACTGCCTGGCTACTGGTCTGCTAACCTCCAGTTATGTTTCCTTCAAATCCATTTAGCTTTCCTGAAAAGCTCATGGTGTTATTTCCAGTGTTCTGTCACTTTAAATTCTAATTTCCTGCCTTGGTTGGCTTTGGCTTTGAACTGTGATCCGATCTCAGATTTCTGAGAATCTAGGATCATTATTGGTACAAGTTGTAATTATTTAATAAGGTCTAGACAGCCCCTATTGCTATGGAGTCTGCCTGTACTTATACTTCATTAAGAAAGAGTAACCTGTTAGTTGGGTGCCTGTGGCTCATGCCTGTAATCTTACTACTTAGGAGGCTGAGTAGTTCAAAGCCAGCCCGGGCAGGAAAGTCCATGAGACTCTCATCTCCAATTAGCCACCAGAAATCAGAAGTGGTGCTGCGGCTCAAGTGGGAGAGTGATTGTCTTGAGCTGAAGAGCTCAGGGACAGTGCCCAGACCCAGAGTTCAAGCCCCATGACAAACCAAAAAAAAAAAGTAACCTGTTCTTTAAATTTCCCCTAATGTTCCACAGTATTTCTAAACCTCATGCCTCTACTTGCTCCATGATGCCTCTCTCAGAACCTAAACTGCCTAACTTAGACAATTTCACATTTTATCAAGCATCAAAATACCTTGGGGGAATCTGTTCAAACACAATCGTCCTGTGTTCTCCTCATAGAGGTTCATACCCAATACGTCTGGAGTATCTGGAGCAGACTAGGGAATTTGCAGGTCTCACAAATTTCCAGGAGACCAGAATCTGAGAACTACTGCATAATGCCATCTCTACTTCTATACCTACCACTCTGTATTCTAAATCTCTCTTCCTGTGTCTTTGCCCTCTGAGTTTCACAAAGATAAGGAAGACTAAATCTTATTGTTAACTATGAGCCCAGCTTGAAGTCATGAAGATCCTGCTACAGACCCACTCTGCTCTTCCTAGACACTTGGTTTCAGGAGCAATCCCACAACCTTCCTAAGTTGATGAAGACTCACAGTCACAACCCAGCTTCTGTCTTTGACACCATTTACTACTGGGATCTCAGTCTTCATTTTCTCCTTTGTTGAAGGAGATATCTGTTTTGTTTTTTAAAGAATTTCCTTGTAGCATTATTGGCCTTCAATGCAAAAAATAAAACAGGCTATCCCTTGCACTCAGGTGTTATGCTCAGGAATTGAAATTTAAAATTAAATTTGGAACTCCACAGTTAAAAAAAAACAAAAACAAGCTGAGTGTTGATGCTTCACGCCTGTAATCCTAGCTACTCAGGAGGCTATGATCTGAGCACCATGGTTTGAAGTCAGCCTGAGAGGGAAAGTCTGTGAGACTCATTTCTGATTAACCACCAAGAAGCCAAAAGTGCTCAAGGGGGAGAGTGGAAACCTTGAGGGAAAAAAGCTCAGGTGTCCCTGAGTTGAAGCTTTAGGACCAGCACATGCACACATGCATATATGCACATACCTCTCACAAATATAACAAAACAAAAAGACTGAGTTTATATTATTTTTCTAAAGTAAGTACACGTTTCAATGTTACTGTCTATACTTCATGGGAACAGAAAACATCCATATAATGGCCTGTAATGTTACAAGTTGCACTGCAATTAGAAATGTGAAGTGTTCAAATGGGGTCTTTGAATCCAACTTTTAATAAGCCCTAAGGTTTTAAGTCCTATGATCTGGTTCACATTTACAAATTCACATGTTAGTATGCCCTTCTGCTGCTGCAAATCTAAACTCTTTCTGGAGGATGATGGCTCGCTTCTGTCTTAGTAATGGTGTACAAAAAAGCATTCCAATGATCATGGTTCCCCATCAAACTATGAACCAAATAGCTGACATATATGCGTGTATCACAGCTCATGTCCTACCTCTTCTGTGTATTGCCTCTCTGGCTTAAGTGCCTAACATGCATCATGTTCCATCTTGTTGAGGATCCAAATACCCATTAGTAATTTACTGACAAAAAGTAGTTTCACAGCTACCAACATTGCCAGCATCTGCCTCACAACAACGTGTCAACAAAGGCACCTCTGGATGTGCCTAAGGTTGTACCTTCATCTGTGCCAACTGTTGCTGCTGCTGCTGCTGCTGCAATCTCCGGAGGGCCTCTTGCTGCTGCTGCCTCTGGCGTATCAGTTCCTTCTGACGCTGCAGCTCCAGCTCCTTCCTCTTCCGCTCCTCCTCCTCATGCCGGAGTCTGGCTGCTTCCTCTTCCATCCGCAGCCTGTTCTCTTCTAATCGACGCTGAGCTTCTTCTTCTTCCCGGGCCCATTTGGCAGCCTCCTCTTCCTTTCCAGGAGGAAAAATTAAAAAAAAAAAGATTTTATTAGTTATAGGGAAAAAGTATGAATCACTCTTGAAGGCTTCTATCAAGTAGTGTATCAAAATTACGGAGAGTGAAAACCTTATTTAGGATAACATGTAACAGAAGATTATTTTTGTTTTTGTTTTTTTAAATCTACCAGAACAAGGAAACTCACTGAAATTGTTTTGGGAAGGAAAGTGATAGAAGAGGTAAGACTGATTGTGATATATTGTAAATATGTGTGGAAATGAAACAATGAAATTCCCCTTTGTAACTAATGTAAGCTAATAAAAAAAATTGCTTAAAACAAAACATATTGTGCTCACAATGATGGCTCCAGAGTGCCACTGTATCAGATTACAGAGCAGCCACTATGAAGGTCTGTAGTGAAATCCAGAATCTCATAGTGGCTCACCATCAGCTTCAAGTCTCTCTTTTTTTTTTCTAGGTCGTGGGGCTTGAACTCTGGGCCTAGGCGCTGTCCCTCAGCTCTTCAGCTCAAGGCGAGCGCTCTACCACTAGCATAGGCAGGAAATGAGAGTCTTATCTTCAATTAAGCACCAGAAAATAAGAACTGGCGCTGTGGCTCCAAGTGGTAGAGCACTAGCTTTGGGC
>NW_012267217.1:63482549-63506153 GCF_000151885.1 Dipodomys ordii | reverse complement strand
CTCTACTATTCTACTATTTGAGCCACAGCTCCACTTCTGGCTTCTTGGTGATTAACTGGATATTATCAATGAGTTTCCTGGATTGACTTTGAACCTCTATCCTCAGATCTCAGCCTGAGTAGCTAGGGTTATAGTTGTGAGCCACAGGCATTACTACAATGTTTTAAAAAACCCATTTGACTTTATAAATAACATAACATTTAATGTTATGAACCAAACATTACATTCTCATGTTTTTAGTATTAAGAATAGACCAGGGTGATACATGCCTATAAATCCAACTACTCAAGAGGCAGAGATCAGAAGGATCATGATTCAAGGCCCAGCAGGGCAAAAAGGTAGTAAGATTCATCATAACAAACAAGCCAAGTATAGTGGCTCACATCTATCTAAGGAGGTATAGATAAGAGGACATAGTCTGAGATCAGCCAAAGTAAAATGGGTTTGAAGCATGCCTCAAGTGATGGTGTGCTTGCCCAGCAAGCAAAACACCCTGAGTACAAAAACCCCAGTAATATCAAAATTTTTTAAAGAGGGAGGCAGGCTTCGCCTTGAAATCTAACTCATTTATAAACTGTAGGAAATTATGCAAAGGAAATGAATTCCAAAACCTATCAATAGTTTTGCATTGGGTGTTGGTAGACAATAGACACTGCTTCTGTTATCCTGTGGATGGTGGTATGAGGTGTGCAGACTACCACAGTTCTAACCAAGAGCTACTCTACAAGCAAGAGTCCTCAGAGATTTACCTGTTTCCTTCGGGCAAGCTCTTCCTCCTCCCGCCGTTTCCTCTCTTCCTCCTGCTGCCTCCGAAGCATTTCTTCCTGTTGCCTTCGGAGCTCTTCTTGCCTCTTTCGTTCCTCCTCTTCCCGTTTTGCCCTCATTTCCGCCTCTCTTCTCTCCTGCTCTAGCTGGGATTGTATAAGAATATTCTTAAATACATGGAATAACCCAAAAAGGACTAAGTCAAGTTGTCACAGAAAGTAGGAGGTAGAGACACTGTCATTAGCTTAGCTACTTTTGTGTTACAGGTGGGTGATGAAACCCTATGTTAAATAACTACTACAGCTGTATACTCTTCTACACTTAATGCTTCTCCTCTCACTTTTGATCATCTCCTCACTTCACACTACATTGTATCGTGTGTGTGTGTGTGTGTGTGTGTGTGTGTGTGTGTGTGTGTGTGTGACAGCAAGTGTCCAGTGACAGCAATGTCAGAACTCTTCTGGGACTGGTGTTTTTTTACTCATCATTACAAAGATTTTTCTGACAGAAGATCTAGCAGTGGTGGCTACAAGGTATTAGCACCTATGTAGTAAAGCTGTCAGGAAGTAATAGCAATTATCAGCCTCATCATTCCTAAATCTAGTTTCCTCACATCTAGCTTTGTCCAAGTTCCTTAGCTTAACACAATCTCCATGAAAAACATTACTCTATTCTAAAAATAAATGCTAATTCCTTGATATAATAAACACAAGGCTCCTTATAACTGGCCTGCCTCACCTTCTTGAGTCTCTTCATTTTTTTTCATTTCTCAAATGTAATTTCCAAGCCAGACTCATTTTATTTACTGTTCTTTGAGTTCAACTTGTTCTCACACTTCTAAATAGTTCTCAGGCTGAGAACGTAGCGTAGTGGTAAAGTGCTTGCTTAACATGAATGAAACACAGGTTTAATTCCTCAGTACCATGTAAACAGAAAAAGCAGGAAGTAAAACTATGGATAAGTGGTAGAGTGCTAGCCTTGAGCAAAAGAAGCCTAGGGACAGTGCCCAGGCCCTGAGTTCAAGCCACAGGATTGGCAAAAAATAGACATTCTCTTTTGAAAAATATTAAAACCGAAATTCAAGATTCTAGCTCTCCAGAAAACGTGAATGGAACACAAGGTATGACACTACTAAGCCTCAGTTTCATACATGACTAGAAAATGACTATAAAAGTTCAGTGTGGGAACTCAAGTCAGACCATGAGGTCTAATAAACAACATAATGGGTATTTTTCTCAGTCTTAGTACTTATAAAATGTTCATAACACAAATAATACAACTATTAATATGACCATGATCAATGTAACTGTCAACCAACATTTATACATTAATTTGAATTGTTTTGAGGGTTTTTAAGAAAAAAAAGGCAGAATAATAGATTTTAAACATACTATACCAGGTAAATAGCAGTAAACCAAAATTTATAGCTGACCAGAGAGAGAGAGAGAAAGAGAGAGAGAGAGAAGAAGGGAGAGGGAGAGGGAGAGAAGGTACAACTGTGCGTTGTGCCCCACCAAGAAAGAGTGAGCTTCAAACCTTTGCAGCTTTGGCCTTCTCCAGTTGCTGAAGCTGTTCTAGGGCAGGGCCTGGTGCTGTAGTGTCCAGGGGAAGATCCCACACACTACTGCCTTCCCAAACTGCAAACAAGGGTAAAAATGATGGAAGTGAGAGATCACACTCACAGTACACTGTGGAAAGCCTTTTCTGTGCCTGCACAAGCCATATCATACACATTGGTTGTGTGTGTGTGTGTATATGCACACCAGTCCCAGGTCTTGAGCTCAGGGCCTGGGCAGTAGTAGTACAGCTCTGGATTCTGGTGGTTAATTGGAGGTTAGAGACTCATGGACTTCCCCTGCTTGGGCAGGAAAGGGTTTCAGCCTCCTGAACAGCTAGGATTAAAGTTGTGAGCCACTGGCATCAGGGTTTTTTTTTTTTTGGTGCTGGTCTTGGGGCTTGAACTCAAGAGTTTAGGTGCTGTCCTTGAGCTTTTATGGCTCTAATACTTTGAGCCACAGCTCCACTTGAGGCTTTTTAGAGTTAAGAGTCTCATGGATTTTACTGCCCCAGCTGGTTTCAAATCACATTCCTCAGATTTCAGCCTGATGAGTAGTTAGCTAGGATTCTAAGTGTGAGCTACTAGCACCCAGCATTTTACTTTCTATGTAAAACATATTCTTGCTATGTAGCCCAGGCTGGCATCAACTTCAAGATTTTCCAGCTTCAGCCTCCTTGACATACTGGGAATATAGAGATGTGTCACTCTGCTGCTAAGCTTTCAAGCAGAGTGAACTTTAAGTATGCTGTAGTTCCTACCCATATTAATACATCTAGAAGAAAGGAAATATGAGGCCTTCACTGGGAAACTGATTTCATTGTTAAAAATCCCAGTAACACTTGTTCATATGCTCATCTTCACAGATAAACAAAAATTTCACAATACCAGGATTTAAACCCCAGTGTATTGGAGTGGCTGCTCAACGTAATGTATTAACTGCCACTGTAATTGTTAATTCATTTAAGAATGGTTAAAAACATAAATTCATCCTAATAAGAAGACAGCACACACACTACAGCCAGACTGGGGATGACTCTGGAAAGACTGGCTAGGTCCTACAGAAAACATTTGGTCTGGCTGGCCTAAAAGCAACACAGGATCAGACCAAGAAGTTAACAAATAAAGGCTTCTAAGGACATTTTTCTTTATTTTTTATTTTTATTTTTTAAAGCACACATTCTTGGTTTGGGTGTTTCTTCCTTGTCGATCCTGTGGGTGACTATGAGGCTATTGCTAACATTATCTACCCTCTTTTAATCTTAGTTTCTTTTCTTCTTAGTTTAAGGACATTTTTCTTATTTCCCTTGAACTAGTTTTCAACAGTCTCTATTTTCTAAATTTCTACTATAATCAATTTCTGAACTATTAAATGTTGTCTGAATAAAATTTGTGGCCTGGCACTGGGAGGTCACACCTGTAATCTAGTTACTCAGGAGGCTGAGATCTGAGGATGGAGGTTCAAAACCTGACTGGACATGAAAGTCTGTGAGACTCATCTCCAATTAACCATGAGAAAACTGTAGCAGAACTGTGGCTCAAAGTGGTAGAGCACTAGCCATGAGCAGAAAAGCTTAGGGACAGTGCCTAGTCCCTGAGTTCAAGCCCCATGACCGACCAAAACAAACAAAAATCAAAAATGTATGGACTAGTTTAAGGACCTTGGATTAATATAAGCTCAAAGAAAAATTATTTAATAAAATACTTAAGAATTTCTATAATACTACAGAATATTTTAACATCTTATCTATAAATACCAGGAAAAAATATTTTATACATAGTATGAAAAGTTTCTACAGGAGAACAGTAAGTCCCACTGTAATAACCTTCAGAATCAATGTTAAGAAAACTATAGCTTAGTGGTGCTGTGGCTCAAGTGGTAGAGTGCTTCTTTGAATTGACAGAGCTCAGGGACAGCACCCAGGCCCAGAGTTCAAGCCTCGCAACCAACAAAAAAAACAAAACTAAACTAAACAGAAAACTACAGCTTGTTGGCACAACACCTCAGAAAATTCTGCATTTAAGGTACTTGAGAATCTTCAAACTCAATTATCTCTTCTTAATAACTTCTAAGTTTTCAAAATTTCCAAAGATTAGAAAACAAAGAAAGGTATTCACTTCAAAACAGGCTTTTCTCTTCCTCAAATTATTGACAATCTGTAGTGTTAATTAGCATTATGTCTCAATCTTTAATTCAAAAGAGGTGTGGCTCAAATGGTAGAGCATTAGCTTTGAATGGAAAAAACCAAGCAGGATGTGTTGGCCCAAGTTAGTCCCCAGTACCAGCACAAAAGGAGAGATAACTGTTACTTATGTTTTCACTTCTGCTTCCTCTCACCTCATACCATGACTGAAGAGATAAACAGACTTTTCTATGGCTAGAGGTATGATTCAGTGGTAAATCACTTATCTACCATTCACTCAGACCTTCATTTAATCCCAATACTTCTCCACGTTGCTTTGAGGTAACATTAAAAAAAGAAAGAAGCTGATTCAAAATATTCAATAAATATATAGTAAACAATTTCTAACAAATTTAAAGTACATTTTCAACATATGGATGTAATCTTTTTCTTGGTCTATTAAAATGAAACTTTTTGTTAATATTCAATAAAAATGGATCAAAATCTGATAATTTTCACTTGAATCATAAACTATTATTACAGTCTAAATCCTTGGGCATGTACCAAAAGCAAATCCAAGTTTTTACCTGTGGGTTGTGAAGCAGCTGGCTGAAGCTCCCATATAGAGCCAGTATCTGGCACCGACACAGACCTCGTTACTGAGGGAATCAGGTTCTGATCAGATATTCTGCAAAAGGGGAAAAGAACAAGAATGTGTTCTTGTTACTTGCAAAAACAGGACAAAGAGAATCTCTATATAACTTGTAGGTCACTTTTCCAGATTATTTGGTCAGAAAACTTTCATTATTTTAAATAAAACCTAATACTACCAAAGCAATTAGGAAAGGAGCAAAATTAGAAGCAGTGATCATTGACCAGGACTCAAACTAGCCACCTGATGCTTGCTTTCACTCACTGGCTGGTGCTCTATCACCTGAGCCATGCCTCCAACCCACAAATATTTCTAAATAATGGCCACACATGCTTCTCAAAGAAATCCAGATTATCTCAATAACAGTCATGGCAAAACATGCTGTGATGGAAAAGCCAAAATTTTGTATTTTCTTATTTTCCTCTGGAGTTTTGCTTGTGTTAGGTTAGTCAAGTCCTTGTCTTTAAGAGTCCCAGTTTGTATAACTTTAAAACAGAGGTCTCACCACTATCTATCTACTTGCTACATGGGGTAGAGCTCAAAGGAGAAATGAAAATCACTTTGATTAAATGGAACATTTGGGAGCAGTAACACACATTTCAGGAGCTAAGGCAAATATCCTGAATGATAGTCTGAAACAGCAGAAACAACACTATCACTGAATCTATCTTTTCTGAATATCTACCTTAATGCTTTGAAGATTCCCGAAAAATCACACCTTATGTAGCATTATTAATTTTTTTTTGAGATTAACAGGTAAATAAGAAATTAAACTCTTAGGGTATAATTCTCCTGCTATAGAGCCCATGAGGCTCTAATGCTTCTCAAGTGTTTTTACTACTCTTTGGTTAGTATTCAAAATATATTCTCTAGGCCTGGAGCAGGCAGTTCACGTCTATAATCCTAATTATTCAGGAGGATGAGATCCGAGGATTACAGTTCCAAGCCAGCCTAGGCAGTAAGGACTGTGAGATTCTTATACCCAATTAATCACCAAAAAGCCAGAAGCAGAGGTGTGGCTGAAGTGGTAGAGCACCAGCCTTGAGCCCCGCACGGAAAAAACCAAAAACCTCAGTGACAGTGTCCAGGCCCTGAGTTCATGCCTTATTAGAACTGGCAGATAAAAAGTATCCTCTGTGAGTTAAAATAAACAAATGTCTACCTCTAGCTAAACTATTTTTTTAAGATCATATTGTATGTTACATGTGACTATTTTGATGCTAGAATCCACACATTGTACCAACATTTCTTGTGTCTCTTTTAGGCAGACATACTTGTACACACATACAATGTAGCAACATTATGGAATGACCACCAACCTCATCTTCAGGGCCTGGAATTGCTGGAGAAGAAGAGCTAGCTGTTGCTGATGCTGGGATGGCAAAGCTGCTTTCTGCTGGTGATTCAAAACCTGCGCATACTGTTGTCTTCAAAAAGTTAAGAAAAAAATAGAGGCGTGACATAGAGCTACATTCATTTTATCCGACTGACACAACAAAAAACAAATTTCAGTAAATCACCTCCAAATTAGCACCATTAGAAATAGCAATCAAATGTATCTTATAATTTTTAGAGGACACAGAGACCCCTTACACACACACACACACACACACCCCAAATATAATATGTATGTGTGTATATACATAACATATATATAGATAATGAAGTAAAGGGGCAGGGACTAAAAGGGATAAAGAACCTGAGTGATTCTGCCATCAGTTCACACCATTCCTAACAGGATAAAGTTTAACTTCTTCCCATCCTCTCACTTATGTGTCTTCTCTATACCATTTAGAGTTGAGCCTCTCAACCACTTGGATAGTGGTAAATAGTAGGCTTCTGAAATATCACGGAAGCCTTCAATCTTGCGGTAAAGGTAAGACTTGGTCTATCTCAGGCTCGTTTGGTGCTGCAGATATATACTATTACATTACTACTGCTCTTACTGTATTAAGAACTGCTGATACTGAAGGTGTTGCATGTGGTATAAGGTGCTGAGTTCCTGTTGCCTGGCCAGACGTTCCTGGTCCAATTCCCCCTATTAATAAAGAGGTAGAAAAAGAAACACCATTAAGTAAATGGCAAAGGGCATAAAAGTTACTGGTCTGTTTATCTGAAAGTAAATAAATCTAACACCTTCAACTCCTTTCTACTCAATCCTTTATCCCAAACTAAAAATTCTAACACATTTAGAAACCTAAACAAGCTGGGTGCTAGTGGTTCACACTTGTAATCCTATCTACTCCACAGGCTCAGATTAAGGACTGCAGTTCAAAGCCAGCTTGAGCAGCAAAGTCTAAGACTCTTACCTCTAATTAACCATCAGAAAACTGGAGCCGGGCGCTGGTGGCTCACGCCTGTAGTCCTAGCTACTCAGGAGGCTGAGATCTGAGGATCGCGGTTCAAAGCCAGCCCGGGCAGGAAAGACCGTGAGACTCCTATCTCCAATAAACCACCAAAAAACCGGAAGTGGCGCTGTAGCTCAAGTGGTAGGGCGGTCACCTTGAGCTGAAGAGCTGAGGGACAGCGCTCAGGCCCAGAGTTCAAGCCCCACGACCGACAAAAAAAAAAAAGAAAACTGGAAATGGAATTGTGGCTCAAAGTGGTAGAGCCACAGTCAAAAGAGCTCAGGGGTAGTATCCAGGTCCTGAATTCAAGCCCCACGACTGACAAAACAAAAACAAAACAACCAGGGCTGGGAAGGTGGCTCAGTGGTAGAGCGCTTGCCTTGCATGCCTGAGGCCCTGGGTTCGATGCCTCAGCACTACATAAGCAAAAAGAAAAAAGCTGGAAGTGGCGCTGTGGCTCAAGTGGTAGAGTGTTAGCCTTGAGCTGAAGAGCTGAGGGACAGCGTCCAGGCCCAGAATTCAGGCCCCACGACTGGACCCACCCCCCAAAAAAAAACAACCACAACATACCTCCCCCGCCCCAAAAAAAAGAAAAACAAAAAATCCTAACAATGACATCTAGTGGAGTAATGTGGTTTTGACAGTATAAGAGATTCCCTAAGGCAAGGATGGGAAGGATGGGTCCCTTCCTTATTTAGAGGTTCTTCTCCCATCACGCTGAATTGTGCTCCATCCAGAGACATGACTATAACTGAAAAATGACATATTACACCCAGTCTTAAAAACTGATTTCTAAATTTGGAGATTATGAAAAATTGAGGGAAACAAAACAATACAGAAAACAGTAAAATTACCGGTTAAAGTAAGTATTATGTAAGGAATTTTGCAATGGCATATGATGAAGACAGTAGGCCAGTATATAAATATCTTTAAAATGTTGAGACTATGAAAAGAACTTTGAAAACTGCAACTTTGTAGCAAAAAATCAGGTGTTTCTACTGCTATTACTACATCATAAGTTACAAATAATAACTTGTGGCAAATCCCTGAACTTTTAGCTTGTATTTAAAACATGGTCAGAATTTTTCTTCTGAGAAAGTCAAAATGGAAAAAAGAAATATGAATCATAAGATAACAAAAATAAAAGCATATGGCTAGAACAGACTAAACCTAGGCAAATTATGAGTAAACAGTTGGTATCTTTCGTATATGCTAGTTATAGTTTGAAAGAAAACATTAAGATGATATACATTATTTTAAGGCAGGGATAATCTGAACTTCAGTCACATTTTTTCTTTCTCATTAAACACCATAAAACAGAAGCGACTCTGGGCTGAGCTGAAGCTTCTACATGAAAACTGAAGTTTTGAGGACTATTGATCAGGAGAGTAAACTCTATCAGTGCTACTTAGAGCAAAGCTAGTATTTCTCAAGAGAAGCAGAGCTTCCCAAAGTTTTTCTACTTGAGTAGAGCCTCAATCAGGGCTCAGCTCCTGTAGCACAAGTTGGAAATGGATGGGAGCAAGCAAGATCCAAGTGAGAGCTTTTAGCCCTTGACATATGCAAAATAAAATTTATATCTCAATTTCAGAGAAGAGAAATAAGGCTCAAACTTGGTGTGTAAGTTAAGTCCATAAACAACAATATATAGCATAGTTTTTCTTTAGAATAAAAGAAGTAGGAAAATTCTCTTCATCTATGAATCCGAGTCATGGCAAAGAATGAGGGCCGCTTATGCTTGCCTATAAACTCTCTAGATTACAGAGGCTATGTCTTACTTATCTTCATCTCATTACCACACTCAGAGAGAGCAAGGAAGGGTGATACTGTCCAAAAAGAAATGTATTCCTTTGTTTTGGTTGGTCGTGGGGCTTGAAATCTGGGCCTGGGCTCTGTCCCTGAGCTCTTCAGCTCAAGGCGAGTACTCTACCACTTGAGCCATAGCGCCATTTCCAGTTTTCTGGTGGTTTATTGGAGATAGTGTCTCATGGATTTTGTTGCCCAGGCTGGTTTGAACCATGAACCTCAGATCTCAGCCTCCTGAGTAGAAGAAATATATTCTTTACCTGATATATAACTGTAACACCTCTATACATCACCTTTTAATAATAAACAAACTTAAAAAAAAGAACTTACCACAAAAGACCTCAATATATAATCAATGATAGGCCATCAACTGCAATGTGTGAATCAGAGTTTATACAATGTTTCTGACTAAGGTCACTTTTAACCATGGCCAGTCACTACTTGCTCTAATTTAGAGATGGAAACATGAGATCTCCAAAAAGAATACTAATTAGGAGAGGCTAGTAGCAGCTTCAAGAGAAAAAATTGTCCAGCCAAAGATTCAAGTTCTTGAAACAGCCTCAAGTACTCGTGGCATCTGTTTTAGGGTGAGCTTCAAACTTAAGAACTTTATAAGCCATAAAGAGACAAATGGAGGGGAGAGGATGAAATGCATATTCTAACCAGTGGTAACAGAGGCTGTGTTGAAGAATAGTAAACAAACAAATAAATGCTATAATAAGAGCTTTGATAAATGAATAAAATGAACACTATGACATGGAATGAGCTTTGAAAAGGTAGAACCATAATATCAAATAGGAGTTAGTAGGTAGGTCAGGATAAGGAAAGGTACCAAAGGGGTGTGTTTTTATTGTGTGTGTGTGTTCACATTGCACACATGTGCACATTTGTACACATGTGCCTTCTTGCATTCCTGACTACAGCCAAGTTTTGAAAAGATCATTACAATGACAGGCACCAGTGGCTCATGCCTGTAATACTAGCTACGCAGTAGGCTAAGACATAGGATCATGGTTCAAAGCCAGTCCAGGTAGGACAGTCCCTGAGAATTTTATCTACAATTAGCCAGTTAAAAAGCCAGGAGCTGTAGTTCAAGTGGTAGTGTGCTAGTCTTGAGTCCAGTACTGAGTTCAAGCCCCAGGAAAACCGTGCGCGCACGCACTCGCACTCACACTCACACACACAAAGTCAAAATGTCATTACAGCTCAGTTTCAGTGTCTCACTGAAAGAGAATGAATTAACTTGAATTAATTTCAAATAAACTATGACTGTTTTCTCTGTAGATAAAATTACAAGGTTGTGTTTCAAAGAGTAACAAGTGCTGCTGTATTTAAAAGAAATGCCAGTTGGAAGGTACTTACCATATGAGGAGGGGGAGCTGGACCTGGGGAGAAAGGAACCCTTCCCCACATTTTCATTATGTCACCAAGAGGCTGGAAGCTTTCATCACATGCTCTCTTCACAAGCAAAGACATTGTAAAATAGCCTGCCTGAAACCATTCTGCCATCTCCTGATTATTGAAGGGACCTGTAAGAGAATGAAACAACAGGGCAATAAAATCACAAAGGAAAAAAAAAAGGCTTTTGGGTCTGATCTTTATATAAGATTTTACAGTGTCTTGCCAGGTGCTGCCATCCAAGCTACTCAGGAGGATGGGATATGAGGATCAAGGTTTGAAACTAGCATAGGCAAAAATCTGAGACTCTTATCTCCAATTAACAAGCAAAAGTCTGGAGATAGCAATTGTGGCTCAAGTGACAGAGAATTAGACTTGATTGAAAAAGCTAAGTGAGGGCCTATCGCATTGAATTCAAGCCGTAGTACCAGCAAATACATAGAAAAATTTTACAGTGTCTTAATTTATCTCTGAAGGCAAATTACAACAGAAACAATTACAAACACAAGAGAAATAATATTGGAATAAGTCTTATTTATTGTTTCTTTATTCATTTGCACTGCTGTTATGCAAGTATGCCTATACCCTAGCTACTCAGGAGACTGAGATCTGAGGATCATAGTTTGAAGACAGTCTCTTAAGATTCTTATATACAATAATTACCAGAAAGCAAGAGTGGAGTGGTGGGTCAAGTGGTAGACCAGCAGCCTTGGACACATACACACATATACACAAAACTGGAATCATACAGACTATATTTTTTAAATCACAACAGAAAACAGAATCAAACCACCTATCAACAAAAGATGAAAATCTCCATACACTTGAAAACTAAAAATATTTCACATAATGATTAAAAAGGAAGAAAAATTTCAAATATATACAAATGAATGAAAATATACATCAACTTCTGAAAACAAAGATACTGAGAGAAAAGGTTACAGTATCAAATCCTCACATGAGAAAAGAGGAATCAGTTCTGGGAATGTGACTCAGTGGTAAAGTACTAGACTATTACTCATTTTACACACATACACATATACATATATATATATACACACATTTATATATAATTATTCTTTGATTTAAACAAATAATCTAAGTTTGATTTAAAATGACACATGGAGAAAATAAGAAGCAGAAATCGATAAAATAGAAAATAAAAAGGACTAGAGGTATGGCTCAAGTGGTTTAATGTGCAAGAAAGCCAAAAGATGCACCCATAATATATGTGATTTTTGACAAAGAAGTCCAAGGCCAGCTGGGCAAAGTTAGCATGAGACCCTTTCTGAAAAACAAAAGGACTGGAGACATGGCTCAAATTGTACACACTTGTCCAGCAGCCACAAGACTGTTGTTAAAATTACATAGGGTTAAGAGTGTTGAATGGGGGGAAACAAAGAGGAGGGCACAATGCTTGATAAGAAATGTACTTGTTACCTTACCAATGTAATTGTAACCCCTCTCTATGGTATTTTCACAATAAAAAAAGAAAAAAGAAAACAATTGAGCAGGATGTGTTTTGCTCAGCTGTGTTAGAGCTCCACATGGGACTCATAAAAAAAAAAAAAAAAAAAAAAGGTCTGGCTGCTTCCCCAACAGAAGTTGTCCTCTTGTGAGGACAAGGTCTTCCACACATATAGGACAGAATAAATTAAAAAAAAGAAAAAAACCAAAACAAAAAAAGTGTTGAAAGGGGCTGGGAAGTGGCTCAGCAGTACAGTGCTTGCCTCGCATGCATGAGGCCCTGGGTTCAATTCCTCAGCACCACATACACAGGCAAAGCCAGAAGTGGGCACTGTGGCTCAAGTGGTAGAGCGCTTGCCTTGAACTGAAGAGCTCAGGGACAGTGCCCAGGCCTAGAGTTCAAGCCCCACAACAGACAAAAAAAGAAAAAAGAAAAAAAGAGTGTTGAAAGTGTTTAAGAACATATTAAGTATAAGTATGGAAAAGGTTAATAAGAGAGTGGGAAAGGTTTATAGGAAAGTGGGGCTTATAAAGCCTTAAAAAATATAAATAATAAAATAAATACAATGCTGCTACTTTGAAGATTTTCACCGATTTTAGGGGTCTCTGGAATGTAACTCCTGAGATAAGTGAGGGATCACTGTAAACTTAATCCCCAATGCTGCTAAACAAAACCCAAGTCCAAAATCCCTTGCAAACAGTGACATAAGAATTCTAAATAAAGGGCTGGGAAGATGGCTCAGCGGTAGAGCACTTGCCTTGCATGCATGAGGCCCTGGGTTCGATTCCTCAGCACTACATAAGCAAAAAGAAAAAAGCCGGAAGTGGGAGCTGTGGCTCAAGTGGTAGAGCGCTAGCCTTGAGCTGAAGAGCGGAGGGGCAGCGCTCAGGCCCAGAGTTCAGGCCCCTGGCCGGAACCCCCCCCCCAATAAAAAAAAGAATTCTAAATAAAATAACAAGCAGAAACCAGGAGCATATGAAAAAGATTATACACCTTGACTAAATGAGACTTCTAGAATGCAAGGATGGTTCAATATATGAAGATTTATCAATGTACACCAGACATGGTGATGCATGCCTGTAATTCTAGCCTCAGGAAAGTGAGGTAAGAGTATAACCAGACTATATCACAACAAACCAAAGAGGAGGGTGGAGGTAGAAGGAGAGAGAGGGGAACAGAGAAGAAGGAGGTAAAGACAAGCAAGGGAAAGACAGAGGGAGGGTGGGTGATAACTATATTATAGAATAAAGGAAGAACTACATAATCATTTCAATTGATGCAGAAGAAATGTTGACAAAATTCAACTTTCACTAAAAAAAAATAAGCAGGAATAGATCTATGCTAAAATAGTGAAAGCCTCACAGCAAATATTATATTTAAGGTGAAAAACTGCATGTTTTTCCTCTAACATCAGAACAAAGACAAGCTTTATTCATAATAGGCAACAACTAAACTCACATGGGCAAACTATGACACATTGATACCATCTAATATTACTACTGGTAATAAGTAAACTACTAATATATATATAAGGCATTATGCTAAATACAGCCAATTTCAAATTGTTACATATTGTAACCACCTTTTAAGAAAGGGTCTCCTATGGCTCAGGCTGGCCTGGAACTGTTGATCCTCTTGCCTCAGCCTCCTTAGTGCTGAGATTATAAACTGGCATTAGCATTCCTAGATTGCCATCACTTTTTAATGGTCTGGAAGACTAATGCACAAAGATGAGTAACTTACCACCTCCAACTAGATGTTGGAGCTAAGAAAGAGTATAGCACTGTTAATTTAGTTATCAAATTATTCAAGTATTTTTTTTCTTCCTATTTATAGGAAAGCTTGTTGGCTTCTTTTTCCACTATAGTGCATTTTAACATTAAACAAATCTCCTTCCTAAGACATTTTGGAGGCAATGGCAGACATTGCAGAGTAAAGGAGAAATAACAAATTACCTTGAATTTCTCCCTGAGGATCTTTATAATACCACTTCTGCATTGCTTCATGCATCAATGGAATTGACACTCCTTTAGCTCTATGTTCTTGCAGTTTTGATGCTAGTCTCTCATCGTCTAGTGCACTGTCTTGGAGATAAGCCACCATCTTCTCAGCTTGCTAGGAACAAAAAAATGAAATGTTATCCTAAATTAATATTCAGACATGTAATAATAATGGCCACTTCTTAAGACTACTTTCTTTATGAAAGGCACTATCTAAGGCACACAGCATGTAACAATTTAACTATCTCAAAAAATAACACAAAATAGACAGTGAGAGAACCTATTATACACAAAGACAAAACTAGAGTCAAAGGTGTTCGAGTTTTCAGCAAGGTCTCAAAACAATTAAGCAAACTGAGATTGAAATGCAAACTATTTATGGATATAAACCCAGACTTCTAATAATACATTAACAAGCTTCTAAATCATTAAGCTGCTGGTCAACTCTAAATAGTCTAAACAAACCCTTATGTTTAGGCAGAATGGTTAATAGAACAAGAGCCTCAACAAACACAATTACAAATAAAGTCTTTAATAAGTTTTAGTAACATAATACCCCTTACTATTCTTCAACATATCCTGATTCTAACCATCTTATCCCATAGGCAAGAGAAATTCTTTTGTATAAAATCAAGCTACCACACCAAAAAAAAGGGCAAGCTATCATTATTTTACCTGTAACAATGCTATATATTAGAGAAATCTAGAGACATTAGTAACCTTATAACTATTCTCCCTGCTGTACTTTAGGCAAAAACACAACAAATACAACAACAACAACAAAAAACCCTCAGAAAAGTTATCATCCACAGCTGCTGTCTTCACCATTTTTGGCATTCCTTAATGTCCAAAAGAAAAAAGAAAACAGCTAAGGGCAATCTCAGAAGAGCAAAAAATAACCTGACAAAATGGCTACTACATAGCAGAAACTTATAAGCATGAAATTATTTGAAAGACAATTACTCACAAAAATACTAAATAACCCAACCTTTAGAGAACTTAAAATCTAGTGTATAAAAGTACTTTATTTGAATATTCAATAAAGCCTTTCCAATTTTTTACGGCAGTTTGGACAGAGACAAGAATGAATGTGATTACCTGTTCCAAGTGTTTGAGACCCTCTTCATCATCTGGCTCTGTAGAAACACTGCCCATACCAGGAGCGCCAACAACAGGTTGCTCAACTGGCTGCAGGGCAGGACTAGGAGTGGAAACAGGAGGTGGAAGGATGAGAAGAGGAGAAGCTGTGTCTGAAGGGAGCTGTGTCAGGGGCTGCTGGACATCAGGAACCATTTCTAAAGGGAAAGAAGTTACACTGATAATCTTTGCAAAGACGTAGACTCTAAGAAGGCTAACTTTAGGGCTGGGAAAGTGGCTCAGTGGTAGAATGCTTGCCTCACATGCAATGAGGCCCTGGGTTTGATTCCTCAGGATCACATAAGCAGAAAAAACCGGAAGTGGGGCTGTGCTCAAGTGGTAGGGAGCTAACCTTGAGCCGAAAAGCTGAGGGACAGAGCCCCGTTCCAGAGAGTTCAGGCTCCACGACCAAAAAAAAAAAAAAAAAAAAAAAAAGGCTAACTTTACATTATTAAGGTGGGCAGCTGCTAAAACTAAGCCCAACTGAAATGTGTACTCTGCCATGAACACTGAAGCCACTCCTTGAGAAGTGTAATATTTTCTCTCTAAGAATCACAGCATTATGTCCACAGAAGAACAAAGGTGAGTTTTTCTACAAGATCTTTGTATAACACAGAGTATCTGCCCAACAGTTACAGGCAGATCCCTTGGCAAGGGAGTCAACTTCATCTGGGCCTGGGAGCTGTCCCTCAGCTCTTCAGCTCAAGGCTAGCGCGCTACCATGTGAGCCATAGCACCATTTCTGTTTTTTTTTTCTCTGCTTATATGGTGCTGAGGAATCAAACCCAGGGCCTCATGCATGCAAGGCAAGCGCTCTACCACTGAGCCACCTTCTCAGCCCCTGGATTCTTAATTAACTGTCTTTACTATTTCCAAATTAATCAAAGACTCCTAATTATCTCTCAAGTCTGTCATATCTCATATAAACCTTTATTGAAAATGTATACAATAATCCTACATAATTACCTATTCAGAATCATAATTAGAACAATTCAATACATTACATGCTTTATTTATGCTCTCTGAACAGTGAAGGATGCTTTTCTCAGTAACGATAAAAATTGGAAAAGCAGCTATCTTGATTCCTAGTTCTAATCACTTGGTATGAGGGCACTTAAGGAGGGTAGAAGTGGGGAGGCAGAAGTAACTGGATACAATTACAGCTTCTCCTCTGAAGGCTTTGTTCTGTTAGAAATAGCCTCTCCAAATTCTTCTTCTCCTTACTCTGTATCGGGCTTTAATGAACAGTATCCACTTTACTACTACCTAACTGCCCAGTGACCTATACTTCCCAACTCTCTCAAAGATGTGCAGTAAAGTGACGCAAAGCAGCCAAATTCAGTGACTCTTTCTCATCCTCATGATCCAGTCTCTTTGCACGTCAGGTGTTATTAATCCAGTTCTAAAATGACTTCTCCTTTCTCAATTTCTATGCACTCTACTCTCCTGGCTTGTACTATTTGTCTCTGATGATTTCTGTTTTCCCTTCCCCTCCCCACATCTAAAACTGAATTACCTATTATTCTAGTCACAGTCTTTTTTCCTAATCTTTACCAAGTGTACGTAATTATTTGTTTTATTTGTTGAAACAGGATCTTACAATGTATAGGCTGGCCTCAAACTTTTTAAATTCACCCATCTTAGCTTCCTGAGAGTTAGGATTACAGGTATGTGCCACCTAGACCTTAACTACTACTTGTCCCTTATTTACAACTGTCCTCTGGCTATCACTACTTAATTTCTTATTAATACTTCAGAGTAAACATTCAAAACTGAATTTATTTCTCCTCTCCCACTGGGCACCTCAATGAATCCTGAGAACAGCACCATAATCCTCTCAAATACCTCAGTCATCTTTGACTCTTCTCTACCCTGATATACAATAAATAACAGTCAATTACTAGGCCTTGCCAATTTCAACTTTGAAATCTCATGTGCCACTACCTCACTTTACCAGTGCTCTGCCTATCTTATGATTGCTAAGAAGTCTAACAGGACAGAGTATAGTTCATCACAAGATACCCTAACACACAGCCATCTAATCTAAGTTGCAACCTACTTCCCATAAGCTTCTTTTTGATACCTCCCATCCCATTTAAATAAGTCCAGGAATTGATTCTTGCCAGTGCCTTGATTACTTCCTCACTTTATTCTTACTGCTTTCTGGTACAGCAATGTTCTCTCATAATTCTACTTATTATTCTATGGTATGTTCAAAGACTATTTGCTTCCCAAAGCATACCAACTATATGCCAATAGTCAACTATCATTATTTTTGTCCTGGGTTACTGATACATTCACAACTCAACACCCTACAGAATGTCAGCCTTGTAAGCATATTTATGAAGCTGTCTCAAAATATACATGTCTAGATGAGATTCTGAGATTCTGAAACTTCCTAGAATAAGACTTTCAGGCATGTCAAGAACGTTCACTGAAAGCACTTCTGAGGCACAACGTAACTGAGAAGCAACTACTATGAGTCAAGGAGATCTCAAGATGTACAGTTCACACAGTGCCTGATATGTAGAAAGGCAAATACATGCTTGCTTGCTTCATTTGTTCATTCATCCATTCAACTGTGTTCTAAACATAAAAAAACTAAAGAAATTCTTGGTTCAAGTCTTCAACATTGTCCATTGGGGAAAACAATCATTCTTTGTCATAGTGTAAGAAACTGTTGGTTGTTAAAAAGACTGAAACTCTATGAAGGGACACAGATGCAAGATCATACGAGGCATCTCAAGGTGTACATTTTTACGGTGAATTTATCACTTAACCTTTTAATACTAAGTGTTACGACATCTGAAGCATTATATGCGTGCATGTAAATGTTACGATGAAACCCACAAAAATGTACTCATCCCCAAACAACAAGAAATAAACAGTATGTGGCCTGAAAAAGAGTTCAGAAGGAGGAAGAGGAGCTATATAATACCATAAGCTTATTTTGTACCAAAGGTGACTGACTTCTAGATTCATCTATGTATTCTTTTGAAACAACGGCATTTTAGTGTGATGACAGGCACAGAAGTACCAAAGGAGTTAACTGTCAGGGGAGTCAAACCAATGCAGAGGATCCAATCTGAGCCTTCAGAGGCTGTCAAGACCTTAGGAAGTGAGAATCTAGAACCATGTCCTTGCATATTCTAACTCTGATATGGTGAATTCTAAGAAAGATACATATGTGCTTGACTGAGGTTACTGGTAAAATAATCGATTCCCAAAACTGACCCCCAAGAGACATAAACCTGTGACTTTAGCTTGTCTACTCTCATAGATACATACCATCCCCTCTGCTGGGCACTTTGGCTGGTAAACTGTTTTCTGTCCGACTCTCCTCTTCAGCTTTTTCTATCTGTTCCGTTTTTGGTTCATCTTTCCTCTCACACTGTGGTGCTTCCTGAGGCTTATGGTCTGAAGGAGACCCTGGTCTAGCAGATGAAGTTTGGGGTGTTTCCTCACTGGCTTCTGGAACACAAGTAATCTCAAAATCAATTCAGCAAAGTTTGGGTTTGATGAGGGGAAAAAAGGTAAAAAGACAAAATGAGTCTTACCAACTGCTATTCTGTCTGTTTTCTCTCCATCTTTCTTATTTGTCTTATCAGGTTCTTTGGCCTCTTCATTATGGCTACCCTCAGAATCAGAGCACTCCTCCCCTTCCTCCACAGGCCGGAAGTCCATCTCCTGCTCTTCAGGAATAGGCTCTTTCTGTACTTTCTGTAACAATAAATTAAAACTGAAGGTCGACAACATATTTGGCTTTGGTACAATGTCAGTGCCTGTCCTGACATTTAAATAAATTTCTTGCCAGGCACCAGCAGCTCATACTTGTAATCCCAGCTACTCAGGAGGCTAAGATTTAAGGAGCAAGAGTCAAAGCCTGCCTAACCAGACAAATCCAAAAGACTCTTATTGCCAGTTAACCAGCAAAAAGCCGCAAGTGGAGTTGAGGCACAAGTGATAGGGCGCCAGCCTTGGGCAACAAAGGCAGATAAGAGCATAACACCTAGAACCAGCACAAACAAAACAAAGTAAAAATAAAAACAAACTCCTTACTTTTAGAGAAAGGAATGCTCCAGATGAATCAAATGTACCCATTTCTTCTTCAGCATCCTCTAAGCACCATTCCGGTAAGCTATCCCTGTCATCATCCATGCTCCCACTGCCAGAGCGCACCCTTCGATAACCCCGCTCATCATCTCGATCTCGAAAATCAAACTCAAACCTCCGACGGCGTTCCATGTGCTCCCGCCAGCCTGAAGAGCGAGGGCCATCTGAGGTGAGAGAGGACATAAATGTTAGAAAAGTTTTATAATACTATTTGAAAAATAAAATTATGGAAACTTCATCGATAAGATATCCAAATGGGCCAATCCACCTAAAGAGAAAAATTAAGGAAGGTGAATGAAACCCAGAGTTCATAGTATACATACCATCACTAAGTGACAGCAACATTTAAAGTATTGCCATGCCACATCCTCAAAGCAGAAAAAGTAAAGCAATTAGCCACACATGTATTCTACTCCTAGCCAAGACAAACATTTAGTATCTTCAGAAACTAAAATTTAAGCCTTCCCTTTGTCAGATATTAAGGAACTTTGTTCCCATGAAAATATTACTCTATATGGATAAGACTAGCTTCCTTTATCAATTCATAATATCAAACACACTTTGTCTACTTACTAGTACCAACTTTGCTCTTGTAATTTTGATTCCCAACAAACGGTATGGAATTCTAGCAGCTTATATGTTGGAAGAGATATATGACTCACTATCCTAATTTTATTGATTAAGTAGAAACTCAAAATTTAACAGCAGATATAACTGGCACAATGACAAAGCAAAGTTGAATCCAATTCTACATTCTCTGCTGCTTTTTCCACAATAACATGCCTGCTATTCTTTTCCCTTTTCTCATCTTTTAATTCTCCTTTCTGTGTAACACCCTCAGGGGCATTCCTAAATCTAAGCTAGCATACTATTTATTGCAGCTACTTTCCATCAGAAAAAGACTGCCTAAGATAGCTATTAAGCTATTTTATTTAAAAAGAAATTCTTGTTAAAATCTGTCAAATCTAAGAATAAAACATTCTTAAAAAGAAAGGAAAGTTTTAACCTATGAGAATTTTCTATTTATGACTGCTTACTCCGCTGGGAGATATACAAATAAATAATGAAAAAGTGAAATGGTCTTACTATTGAAACCCAATTTGCTAGAGCCAGCAATCTAAAGAACAAAGGAGCAAAACAGTATGATGCCAAATCCTAGTAGCATCTCATAAGATACAAAAAGATATTAATCTCACATTTCATACTTCTATTTACAACAAAACACTATTTACTATCATCTATGAGACTCGAGAAATTTTATTGTATGCAGATTATTTAAATATAAACCTACAACTATTACTTGAAAGCAATCTTGAAGTCAAATGTTGAATTCCAAAGTTCTCTGTCTACACCTATCATTTCTAAACAGCCTAAGTATGTACTGTGATAGGAATCTATCCTTCTAGACCCCCCACCCCCACCCCGGCTCCTATTTCCCTCTACTTGAGTTTCCTAAATTCAGCTTCCAGAGTGGATGTTTCACTGTCCTCCATGATCTATCTCCAGCCATAAGCCCGACTTTAATAAAACTACATCCCATAATTCTGTTGCTATCTTACCAAGAGCTAATAAAATATTAGTCATGAAACTAAAAAGCAGCAGGCAAGGCAGACAGCTTATTAAGGCTTAACATTGCTTTACAGACATTACATCTAAGCTTAAGACATTATTTTCATAAATTAGTCAAAACAACTGTATTTCATATTCTACTAATATTCTAACAAAAGATTATAACTTAAGGGTTAACCTATAACTGATGTAATCAAACTAAACCTTCAGTATGCTACATTAAAAAGTAAATCGCTTTCTGCTTTTAAAAATGCGCCTAGTTTAGACTCTTTAGACTCTCCAAAATGTATGTTAAAAATATATGGATAAAAAGTTTTGGAAAACTGTCAAGTTGATGGCAAAATATTAAAGTCAAATTAAGGAAAAGGGTTCTAAAAATATGAGAAAGACAATCCATATCTAAATTGTAGGTGGGCTGCGGTGGGCAACAGTAGAACATTAAAATTGTACTTGTTTAACTGCTTTTAATAGAATCAACATCACACATTTGGTCTTAGAAACATTGTTCATCTTCCAAAACATTCACCTTGTTTGTTTTTGACTAGCTGGAATTTCTCTTCTTCTTGCTCAGCCCAAATCTGGTCCATTCTTCACTGAAGGCTTGTTGGGAACATAGTCTACAATCCCTTCTGCTTACAGGCAAGCTCAGCACAAAATGCTGCAATGTCTTGAAGAGAACTATACCATTTGGTTGCCCAGGACACAGATTGATGAAAACTGCCTAGATCCTATGACGTAAACAATGCCTACTAATGACTGAAAATTTGCGCAAGAGGCAACCACAAAGACTTAGTGTAAATGCATCATAACTTTACTCAAAGACTAACTTTTGTATATTTCTACCTACCTACAACTCCATAAAATAGTCTGGATACCTATCATAATGTTTCCTAAGACATAGGCTACTGGTTTGGCTAAAACTTAATTTTAAAAGTAAAAGAAAATTACACCATAGTTTCCTCTATTAAAAGTAATCTTATCTGGCATATGGCTTATAGAAAATATCATTAGGTACATAAAACTCAATGTATGCACATACACTGACCCCTCAGCACGAGCCACAGTTGCATCTGATTACCATGAGGCAAGGGATCAGTACTGTGGTCGAGAATGAACTTTAACACAAAGCACCAGTGTCTTCAATTACCAGCGTATCTAATGTCTAAGAAGAACAGTTTGAAGCATTCTTAAGAGTCCAACAGAAGAATCTAAAACACTACTAATCACTATTATTCTGTCTCCCTTTTCAAAAGTCAAAAGAACAAACTTGTGATTATGTCTCTGACCTGGGTTTAAAGTTCATTCTTCAAATAAATATAAATGACATTTTCAGAAAGAAAAAAAATGTAGAAGAAAAAAATCCTTTCTTATTCAGGAAAAATACTAATAGAGAGATTATATTCTCAAATGTACAGTTATATACTTAGGGTTTTTTTCCCCCAACACTCGAATACTATAAATTTTAAACAATGCTAAAGATGGTTTAAAAGATTCAGAGTTAGACAAAACTGAATAAAACTATCATTTTTTTCTGGGTTGCAGACAGGTGCTTCTACTAAACTGTATTATATGTCTCAGGAAAATAAAGTGATTTCAAACAACTGAATGTATTATGTATTGAGGAGTTGTTTCTTGAATTTTTTTCACAGTTCACAGTAGGCTGAGTATACTGGCATAATAATACTGGCATAAATAATTTTTTTTAAAACAATTTGCATTTGCCTTTTTTTTGGTCAGTCATGGGGCTTGAACTCTGGCCCTGGGTGCTGTCCCTCAGCTCTTCAGCTCAGGACTAGTGCTCTACCACTTGAAGCACAGCGCCATTTCTGGTTTTCTGGTGGTTTATTGGAGATGAGTCTCACACACTTTTCCTGCCTGGGCTGGCTTTGAACCGTGATCCTCAGATCTCAGCTTCCTGAGTAGCTAGGATTACAGGTGTGAACCACAGGTACCCACCTGCACTTTCCTTTTAATCCTAAACATTTTCACCAAACTCCCCCTTCTTTCAGTTCCTGTGTGCTTTATAACACAACACTTACCAGGGCTGTGGGGCCGCCACCGCTCTCCATCCCTTCTTGATCCAGCTAATCTCCAGCCTCCATCTTCATCTTCTCCATTTTGTTCCTCTCTAAAAATTCTCCAATTTTCACTTTCTGACCGTATAAATTCATGCTTTCTCCCCACTGATGTTGGTCCACTTTCCTCAAAATTTGGTCTCACTATAACAAAACAAGAAAATGGCATAGTTACCGTAACATAAATAACATAAGCCCTGAACAAATATGAACAAATATGCCAGCTCACAGTAAGCTTTCCTCAAGCCTTCCCATTTTAATGTTCATGAAGTATGAATAAAATAAGTGTGGTTGGGATGGGAATGCGACAGTGGTAGAGTGCTTGCTAAGGATGCACTGAAGCCTTGGGTTTGATTCCTCAGCACCATATAAACAGAAAAGGCTGGAAGTGGCACTGTGGCTCAAATGGTAGAGTGCTAGCCTTGAGCAAAAGAAAAAAGCTCAGTGATAGTGCCCAAGCCCTGAGTTCAAGCTCCAAGTCTAACCCTTCATCCCCCCCAAAAAAGTTTGGTTATCTTAAAGCTGAATTATCATAGACAAGGAAATTTAAAACACACACACACACACACACACACACACACACACACACACACAC
>NW_012267217.1:63451936-63480348 GCF_000151885.1 Dipodomys ordii | reverse complement strand
AGACTTTCCAGCCCCAGCTGGCTTTGCACTATGATCCTCAGATCTTGGCCTCCTGAGTACCTAGGATTACAGGCATGAGCCACTAGCATCAGGCTACAAAATGAGTTTTTTGAGTATCCCACTCACCTAACGATTAATGAAAGGCTTCATTCCAGCCTATTTAGTGAGTCAACTACATCTCTAAGTCTCTTACACTTCAACAAAAACTTGTGCCAAAGTAAAAACAATTGCTTTTGGTCTACTGAAAGTGTATCTGTATACTAATAAACTTGAAAGTGTATCTGTATACTAATAAACTTTCCTATCATTTCCATTACTCAGGGCCTAGATTCTGTTACTAAGTATAGTTTCCAGAGCAGGCTGGATTCAAACTGTGATCCTAAGTTTCAACCTCCAGAGTAGGTGGGATTATAGGCATGAGCCACTGGCATCTGGCGCTAACTACTTTCGTGTTGTGGTCTGTAGAGTCCGTGTGCCCCAGCAACCCCTGCTGTTGGTTTTGTCTAAGTCATTGTGTACAACAATTCATCCCTGACAAACAGAATCCAACTAAAGTGATGAGGTGCCATTCTGATACTAAGCTTAAAAAGACTGTGGCTTCCGCCTAAGGAGAGCCAGCAGTCAAGGCATGGTGTGACCCAGTGGAGAAGCTTATATTACAAAAAACTGAGGCCTGCCACCACAAGATGACCCAACACCAAGAGCGTCTGAAAAGATGAGGGCAGAGCCTGTACACAGAAGCTAACAGCCACAGCATTCTTGGTTGCTGAAGGTAAGCAACTAATAACTAATGACCGGCATGAGACCTTCTTTTAGGGCTGAGGTGGGTATAAAATTATGCTGTGTTAATGGGTGTACAACTGAAAATTGGCTTAAATCCACTGATCTGGACACTTTAAAAGGTCCCATTTTATGGTATGGAAATTATATGATAATCAAGTTGTGATTTTAAAACTAAAAATACTTTAAAATTTTTAAAGGAGACAATCCTTTCTATAAACTACCATTTTCATTAAATGACTTAATGAAGAGAAATTTAAAACAAAGAAACCTTTAATGTGAGGGCAGGGTGTGGCAGGAATAGAAAGTAGAAGGCAAACAAGGGTAGGAAGAAACCTCAATGTATATAAATTGGAAAATAGTGAAGAATTGCTTTTTACAGAGAAATACATGCCAAGTACTGAGCTGCAATTTGTACATACAAAGCTAATTACATGATTACTAGTCAAACCACTCACTTTCATTATCAACTTTCACACCAAGCTTCTGAAAAATTAATAAATGTACCAAAGTAAACAACAGCATTAATGGAAAAATGCATAATTCATCAAAACCCATTATCAGTACTTTTCCTAACAATTCAAAGTTAATATTAAAATGTTAAAATTATTATGCTAGGAACTAACCTATGAATATTAAAAATAGAAATTTATCCAGAGATGGTGGCACATGCCTATAATCCTAGCACTAGAGAGGTGAGGCTGGAGGATTATTGAGTTGAAGCCAGCCTGGGCTACATACAGAGTCTGAGGCAATCTAAGCCACCCAGTGACACTTTGTCTCAAAAAAAAATAGGGAGGGGGAGTTATGTGAAAGCTAATCAAAGAAAGCTCTCCATCCTTTCTTCCTTCAGAGAACGTCTCCCTGTGTGGCCCAGGAAGGCCTCAAGTGCACAAGTATATGCCACCATGTCCAGTATGACATTTTTATATTGTGGCCCTCTAGACAGTTACTATTTTATAATCTAGTTTTCACTTACGATAGCAAATAGTTCTCTATGATTATACATCTTCCTACTAATGCAAATGGGGGGCATGCTAGTTATATCTTGCTACTACTACTAAACCATAATGAACTTGTATACTGTAACTAACTTTTTTCCCATTGTAGACAATTAGGCAAGAAGTATCTACCACCATGTGTACTTTGCATTTTTTTCAATTACTTACTGTGAATGAAAAACTTAAAAGGGTAAAACTACTAGGCCAAATGACAGGCTTGATGTATTAATACACCTCCACATAAAAAATGGGAAAAGGAAAAAGCCAGGCGCCGGTGGCTCACACCTGTCACCCTAGCTACTCAGGAGGCTGAGATCTGAGGATCAGGTTCAAAGCCAGCCTGGGCAGGAAAGCTTTTGAGACTTTTATCTCCAATAAACCACTAGAAAACCAGAAGCGGCTCTGTGCTCAAACGGTAGTGCTTGCCTTGAGCTGATGAGTGCAGGGACAGTGCCAGAGTTCAAGCCCCATGATGGACCAAAAAAAAGGGGAGAGGAGAGGAGGACCCAAACATTTTATTATTGGTATTATTAGCACTGAATGATGCTATACTTGACTTGTACTAGTGTTTGAATACTCATGACCTTGAGCTTCCTAGGTATAGAGGAGACCCCAATTAAGAAGATATGGTGGACAAAGAACTATCAAGATCCAGATGGAAACAACGGGTTTCTTTGTTATTGTTTTTGTCTTGTTTATCTGTTTTTAGGAGGGTAAGTGGGGAGGAAAGAAATGGAGGAACAAAAGGTGAACAAATGCAGCAGTGGTACTAATTAGACACTATGTTAAAAATGAACTGTACAACTTGTGGGTGGGGACAGGAGAGAAAATTAGGAGAGTATTGTCCAAAGAGAAATGTACTCATTTCCTGATTTATGTAACTGTAACCACTCTGTATATCACCTTTATAATAACAATAAAGCAATAAAAATAATTTTATTTTGTCTGTCATGGGGCTTGAACTCTGGGTCTGGGCACTGTTCCTGAGCTCTTCAGCTCAATACGAGAGCTCTACCACTTGAGCAACAGTGCTACTTCTAGTTTTCTGGTGGTTAATTGGAGTTAAGAGTCTCATGGACTTTCCTGTGCTGGCTAGCTTTGAACTGCAATCCTCAATCTCAGCCTTCTTAGTAGCTAGGATTACAGGCGTGAGCCACCAGTGCCTGGCTTAAAACAAAAAAAAAAATTAAAAAAATAAAAAAAGATCCACCTTTTGGCTGGAACCCCCATCTTCCAGTAATTTGCCAAAATGACGAACACAAAGGGGAAGAGGAGAGGGACTCGATACATGTTCTGTAGGCCCTTCCGGAAACATGGAGTTGTTCCTTTGGCCACATACATGAGAATCTACAAGAAGGGTGATATTGTAGACATCAAGGGAATGGGTACTGTTCAAAAAGGAATGCCCCACAAATGTTATCATGGCAAAACTGGAAGAGTCTATAATGTTACCCAGCATGCTGTTGGCATTGTTGTGAACAAGCAAGTTAAGGGCAAGATCCTTGCCAAGAGGATTAATGTGCAAATTGAGCATATTAAACACTCTAAGAGCAGAGAAAGCTTCCTGAAATGAGTGAAGGAAAATGACCAGAAAAAGAAGGAAGACAAAGAGAAAGGAACCTGGGTTCAACTGAAGCGCCAGCCTGCTCCACCCAGAGAAGCACATTTTGTGAGAACCAACGGAAAGGAGCCTGAGCTATTGGAACCTATTCCCTATGAAGTCATGGCCTAAGAGATGGTAAAAAATAAGATTGCTGGACTATAAAAAGAAAAAAAGAAAAAAGACCCACAGCCAGGTGCTGGTGGCTCACTCCTGTAATCCTAGCTACTCAGGAAGCTAAGATCTAAGGATCATGACTCAAAGCCAGCCCTGGCAGGAAAGTCCGTGAAACATATCTCCAAAAAACCACCAGAAAACTGAAAGTGGTGCTGTGGCTCAAGTGGTAGACTACTCACCTTGAACTGAAGAGCTGAGGGGCAGCGCCCAGGCCCAGAGTTCAAACCCCATGACAGACCAAAAAAAAAAAAAAAGATCCAGATGGCATGAGGACTTGAGTCAAAGCCAGGAAACGGGCCAGATGGAACACAGATATGAAAACAGAGGGCTCAAGCCATTCCTGCTCACATGAAATATAAGACACGGTACAAGAGAGAGCCAGTCAGTATGTTCTACAAAATGCAATAGCCCATCTGAAGTAGCCCACCAAGCCAAAGAGAAAAAAAATCCACTCCCAACTGGTACCCTAAAATAAACCTTTGTTTTTCCAATTGTCCTGTCTTGATAAATCCTTTTACTAATCCTCAACCTCAGCTCCAAATATCTACATCTAAGCCTGTACATGGATATTTGGAGGGCTTCTTTGCTTTTATCAAGACTGTCGCTAGTGTTGCACTAAGCTGGTGTCTAGAACTCATTGCTCTTAGGGTTGAGTGATCTTCGAGGTGCATAACCTACAGATCTCTGGCCAGGGCAACTCTCTGGTTGTCATCGATGACAACAACAACAAAAAAAATCAGCAAAAAGAAGATCTTCCTGCCTATAGCCTCAAGGTGAAGAGCCTGTCTGTTAGCTATTTCAAGCTTCTGCTTCCAATCTCCAAGGGGACTTATCTCTCTCCTCCTACTTTTACTTCCAAATCCTCTTATGCTCTGGGAAAAAGATTATTCTTGCCCTGTAGAAGGAGTCTTGGTGCCAGTAATGAGTTTCCCCTGCCCCTCATTTCTCTGGTTTTATCCAGAATGTGCACTCTGACTTAGTGTTTTAAGTCCTCTCAACTTTGAGGACTGCATTCTAGGAGTCCTTCCATCCTTGAAAGTTGCACCCCAATTTTGGGGACCCTCTCACTGGTTAATGTCCGTCAGAGCAGCTTTCCCGATTCTATGCCCTTGTGGACATTTGGGCCCCTTTTCTCCTGGTAGGACACTTAGAGGAGACTTGGGCACTGGAAACCCCTCCCTCAACATGGAACAAATCTCTTTATTCCTTTAAGACTCACCCCAGGCTACCCTTGTTAAAGAGAAACAACACTTCTCTGTAAAGTGGCCTGGCCAGCTTATAACAAACTGCCAGGGGGAAAGTTCAGATCTCAAAACAATGCTTTTTTTTTGGGGGGGGGGGTAAAGGGAGTACTGGTACTGGGGCTTGATCTCAGGGCCTTGAGCTTTGGCTCAGGTGTTTCACTTATGGTTGGTGTACCATAACTGAGCCACGCCTCCTGTATCAACTTTTTTTTTGCAGATTAATTGGGAGATAAGGATGTCAGACATTTGTCTGCCCAGCTGGCATGGAAGTATGATTTGCATATCTCTGCCTCCTGAGTAGCTAGGATTATAGGCATGAACCACCAGCACTCAGCTTCAAAGCAACACTCTTAACCATAAGACCATTCTAGAACTTGACCTCTTTTGCTGTTAACTCCTCTGATGATCCTTCCTACCCCACACCTCTTTCTTTCTAGGATATAGACTTCAGGGGGCAATGTCTGGCCTTATTCTCTGAAGCTGAAGACTCAGCTCATATTCTAAATGACCCTTAGCTTTCCTCTGCATCACCTATACAGTCTAATATGGGTCTCTTGCCCTCCTCCCCCTTCTTCCAAGTGCTCAGTCCTTCCCAGGAGCCTGAACCCTACTTCCAGCTTCTAACAGGCTTGTGCTCTTTCTTTAAATTTCTTCCAATCACTTGGAGTTGCCCTTCTTCCTTATGCAGGAAACTCTGGCCTTCTAGCCTCCTCAGAACACCAGGTCAGGTCAAACATTTAATACCTGAAAACAGGACCTTTTAAGACAAGCTAAGAAAGGTCTTTACCCTTTGGTCAAGGGGACATGTATGCATGTCACTTTTCCCCCTATCCGACCTAGATAAAAATCTCAGCTAGGCTTGTCTCTGTCAGCCAAGACTCTTCCACTTTTGTGAAAGAATTCAAAGCTCTTTCCTGGTGTGACATTTTGGCCATTTTAAACATATGTTGCACCCATGAGGAAAGGTCTAGAATTCAGTCACTTAGCTGACACTTGGGCTGGTGAGGCTTACATTCAAAACGTCCCTAGAAGAAATGCCTTCCCAAGAAAGGCTAAATGGGATTAGAGGGAAAGATCAAGGGACAGAGATCAAGGAAATCAGATGATTACTTGCTTCTTGAAGGACAGGCAGAGGACCTGTTAACTTAACAAATTAAGGGAAATTCCTCAAGGTCCCACTGAAAATCTTTTACTCCAGGGAAGAAATACCATGTGCAATTATATCTCTTTAAACCCTGAGATATCACGAAGTCTAGCAGTATTAACCAAGCATTTATCAGCCATCATCACCAGACATTAGAAAAACATGGCAAAAGTAGAACCCCAAATGATTGTATCAGGCCTCTAACTGCTTTCCCAACCTAACTAGAAACAGGCGTAAACATAGGCAGGTTAGAGCGGGGTGCAGGTGGCTCACACCTATAATCCTAGCAACTCAGGAGGCTGAGATCTGAGGATTGTGGTTCAAAGCCAGCCCAGGCAGGAAAAGCCATAAAACTCTCATCTCCAATTAACCACCAGAAAACCAGAAGTGGTGCTGTTGCTCAAGTGGTAGAGTGCTTGCCTTGAGCTGAAGAGCTGAGGGATGAGTTCAAACCCCACGACTAACAACAACAACAAAAAAGAAGTAGGCAGGTTGGACTGAGAGTATGGCTTAGTGGTAGAGTGCTTGCCTAGCATGTATGAAGCCCTCGGTTCAATTCCTCAGTACCACATAAACAGAAAAAGCCAGAAGTGTCACTGTGGCTCAAGTGGTACAGTGCTAGACTTGAGCAAAAAAAGCTCAGGGACAGTGCCCAGGCCCTGAGTTCAAGCCCCAGGACTGACAAAATAAAAGTAGGCAGGTTGACATACCACTCGAGCATCTACCCAGAACATTGTAAGTCAGGATACAGTAAAAACACTTTCTCAATGTTCAATACAGCCAAGTTACAGAAACAACCCAGACACCCCAGTATAAATGAGTGGATCAAGAAAATGTGCTACATATATATACTCATTTGCAAGGAAATAGATGGACTCAGAACAAATCATGTTCATGTTGAATGAGCTAAGCTAAGCTCAGTGAGACAGTACATATGCTAGATCTAAACTATAACTGGATATAACTTATACAGGGCTCTATGCATTTAGATACAAACTGACTAAAGAAGTATACCCTTAATGGAGGAACCCAATGGGGAACTGCCTGAACATCCAAAGTACTGTTTACCAAAACAAATTCCAGGAAATGGAAACATGTTTTTGTTGTTCATTGTTTTAGGGAGGGGGAAAAATGGGGGCACATGAATGGAGGGAAGAAGGGTAAGCAAGAGGGTATATATTGTACTCAATATATACTATGTAAAAAAGTGAACTATGCAATTTATAGGAAGGAACAGGAGAGGAAAAATGGGGAAAAGTATAAGATGTGGTAAACTGACCAAGAAGCACTGTACTCATTAACCCCTTTGTACAACTCTTTAATGATAACAATTAAAAAGAAAAAGAAAAAGAAAAGTGGGCAGGCTGAGAAGATGGCCTTGACAACTGCCAACTCCATTCCCACTCGGGGTACTGTCGGGCTCTGCATATTCACCCCCCTAGACTGATTGTGGGTTACTAACAGCCACAAGCTCTCTGGCGGCTCTCAATGGTCAGCTGTAACTGTTGCCGGCTGGGACATTTCGGGCACAACTGTCAAAATCATCAGGCCTACGTTCACACTGAAGGTAGGATTGTCTTGTTCTTTACAAAAGGAGAGGTCATCCCAAGCCTAGGACTCCTATGAACCATAGCCTAATCCCAAGGACCAGCAGATGCCTGCCTCCCTTCCTTCAACCCAGTTTCTGGGCCACAAGAAACCAACAGACAGGGGACACCTCCTATAGCTCAACTGATGGGGCTATAAAGGTGTCCAAGTTTTTCATCTCTATGGAAGAGCCCTGGGTAGCCCTAAATGTGCTGGGAGATTAAAAACCACCTTATTCATAGATATAAGTGCTTCATATTCTGCCCTAATTACTTCTCTGGTCCCACTTTTCAATCTCCTATCTTTTTTGGGGGGGGGTCGGTCATGGGGCTTGAACTCTGGGCCTGGGTACTGTCCCTCAGCTCTTCAGCTCAAGGCTAGCGCTCTACCACTTGAGCCACAGCGCCACTTCCGGTTTTCTAGTGGTTTACTGAAGATAAGAGTCTCATGGACTTTCCTGCTTGGGCAGGCTTTGAACCATGATCCTCAGATCTCAGCCTCCTGAGTAGCTAGGATTACAGCTGTGAGCCACGGGCGCCCGGCTTCCCATATCTTCTTCAGAGAAAAAGATGGACAACTTTGACAGGGTTGTTTAATTCTCCCAGCTGTTCAGCTTACCAGAAACCGCTGTCTTTACTCACTGTGTTGCTACTCTTACAGTCCTATCCTATTCCTGGGATGTCATGTCTCATCCAAACTGAGAGCTAGCCTCAGGGTCTAGGGAAGAGATAGTTCAGGATCCACTCTTTTATTGGTATTTCTGGTCTCACAGTTCCAAGTCACCCTTGACTACAAACTCCATACTTCACCAAGTTTTTCCTGAGGTCTAGAACACTAATTCTCCTCTTCACTTTCTACAACTCCAGTTAAAATATTTCTAAAAGATCCCAACTTCTTCCCTAGGCACCTCCAATATCCCCTTCAAGCTACAGGTAGAAAGAAAACTCCAGGGCTGATATTGCTAAATTCTTTTTTGGGGGGGGAAGAGGGAGGTTAGTTGTGGGGCTTGAACTCTGGGCCAGGGAGCTGCCCTAAGCTCTTCAGCTCAAGGCTAGCGCTCTACCACTTGAGTCACAGCGCCACTTCTAGTTTTCTGGTGGTTAGAGATAAGAGTTTCATGGACTTTCCTGCTCAGACTGGCTTTGAACTACAACCCTCAGATCTCAGCCTCCTTAGTAGCTAGAATTACAGGCAAGAGCCATACATGTTTACAATTCCCCCCTCTAATACACCTGTTCTGGCTAGCAGCAATGAAATCAGATGATGCTTATGGTACAAAATCTCAGTACCATTAATAAAGGCAGTTTTCCTCATCTACCTAATTATCCTAACCCATAGACTGGATTAAATCAAATCTTCATGAGGATTTCCTGGTTTATAGTGCTCTATTTGAAGGATGCCGTGCTGGGAATGTGGCTCAGTGGTAGAGCGCTTGCCTTGCATGCATGAGGCCCTGGATTTGATTCCTCAGCACCACATAAGCAAAAAGGGGGGAAAAAAAGCCAGAAATGGCACTGTGGCTCAAGTGGTAGAGCGCTAGCGTTGAGCTGAAGAGCTGAGGGACAGCGCCCAGGCCCAGAATTCAGGCCCCACGACCGGACCCAAAAAACAAACAAACAATTTGAAGGATGCCTTCTTTTGCAATCCAGTCCACTGGGACACTCAGTTCCTATCTGCTTCTGAGTGGAGAAGTACTGATAGCTGGGTTGCTGACAGCCCACTGCCATGGCATGGCATGGCAGGGAGATCTTGTCAGGGACAGCCCTTAGTTTTTGGTCAGGATCTAGGCAAAGGACCTTTCCCAAATAAAGATCTCTGAGTCTGCACAACATTCTTATTTGTAGTCCTAACAAAAAGGCCTCTCATTTAAATACCAACAAATACTATAGACATTGGAAACATAAGGACTTAAGGTTCCCCCAATAAGACCTAGATTTCCCTACAAAAAGTACAGGTCCTGAGACCAATTCTAACCCTTGTGATAATACATTTAACTGAAAAACAAAAGGAGTTAATTTTAAACCAACAATAATAATTGGGGGCCAGTGGCTCATGACTGTAATCCTAGCTAAGAGGTTGAGATCCAAGGATCACTGTTCTAGGGAAGCAAGAGAGAAAAATCTCTGAGACTCTTATCTGCAAGTGGTAGAGCACTAGCCTTGAGTGGAAAAAGCTAAACCCTGACCCCAATTTCAAGCCTCAACACAAGGGCACATCTGGATCCCACAGTTTGCACTTATAGCCTAAAGCTTCTATGAGGTTTGAGGAGGACTCAAAAGAGAGCCTCTATACTGGATCATTGAGTAAGCCGAGCTCTCCAGGCTCCCTATATATTCACAAGAAGGGGGGAATTAAATTGGGAGTCCTGACTCAGTCATCCAGTAGCATACCTGTCAAACATATGGTAGTTTCAGAGGTGGCCTTATGTCTCAGTGCATTAGCATCCATGTTCTAAGAGGCTTCCAAACTGATTCTGGGGTAAGGGATGACAGTATTCAGTCCCCATCAAGGGACAGATAGTCTAAATTCAAAAAACCAACCACTGGAAATCGGATAGCTGCATTCAAAAAAACTAAAGTCTCCTTTTAGGAACCTCCGACCATCAGATTCATCCCTGTCAAACCCTAAACCTAGCCAAATTATTGCCAAACCCAAATTCTGATCCCACACTCCAATATTCCTGCTTAGAAGTTATTGGTCTCACCTGCACTGCCAGGTTTGACTTCCCTGAACCACTTGTTACCTGCCTCGATGATGGCAGGAGCTACTAAAGAAATTTGGCCCCTCCCTGATAGCCCTACTTCAATCCAACAGGGAGAGCACTCAATCTGTCTTGCGCGTGCGAGAGGGGTGTGTGTGTGTGTGTTCAAGTATATGTTTATATACTAGAAATGGATGTGTGTGTGTGTGTGTGTGTGTGTTCAAGTATATGTTTATATACTAGAAATGAAAAGGACTTTTAACAGCCCCAAACATCCCAATCAAACATGTCCTGAGATCACACTCACTCAATCTGTCTTGCGCGTGCGAGAGGTGTGTGTGTGTGTGTGTTCAAGTATATGTTATATACTAGAAATGAAAGGACTTTTAACAGCCCCAAACATCCCAATCCAACATGTCCTGAGATCACAAACTTACTAGAGGCAACCAAGCCCCCAACAAGGATAACCATACTTCCTTGCAAAGCCGTTCGGAAGGCCACTAGGGTATCTTTGGGTAATTATCAGGCGATAAGACAGGGAGGTCAGCCCTCTTCTGCCTTCTCCCCAATATTCCTCTAAGGAAATGGGAAGGCAATGCCTAAGGTTTCTCGTATACCCCCAAGGGTTGTTTACAGGGACAAGACCATCATCTCCTTCTGCCTGAGTCCTTCTAACGGAAGGTACATTTTGTCTGGCCTTCAGTAATCTACCCACCTTCGAGACAGTACCCTACAAAACCTTTTAAACATGCTTTCTTTCACAAGAGAAGGGATGATCCAGACTGTGTTCTATCACTTAGTTTATCTTATCTGCTGCTATAAAAAACCTTGAGAAACCCATTTCTTCTCCAAACTATTCAGAGGCAAAAGACTTTACCAGGGAAAGATTGGCAACTTGATTTCTCCCATATACACCCTTGCAAAGGCCTCAAATACTTGCTTGTTTCTGTAGATACTTTTATACTAGCTTAATAAAGGCTTTTCCTGGGGCTGGGGGTTTAGCCCAATGGAAGGGCACCCGCCCGGCACGCACAAGGCCCTGGGTTCGGTCCTCAGCCCTGGGGGAAAAAAAAAAGGCTTTTCCTATCCAGACAGGTATTATATTGAACATACAAAACTTCATTTTGGCTTCCTTATATCTTTACAATTGGATAATGGTCCCATGTTCCTATCGCAGGGTAGGTTACTCAGGAACTTTGCCAGGCTCTTCATATTAAAATTTGCCTATATGCTGCCTGGTATCCACAATCTTCAGGTAAAGTAGTAAGAACTAAATGTACCCTAAAAGATACCTAAGCCAATTAATGCAGGAAACACAACAATCCCAGTCCACCCTGCTCCCAGTAACACTTCTTTGATCGCAAAGAGAAAAGCCTACCTTAGTCCTTCTGAAGTATTGTATGGAAAGCCTTCTCTTCCGATAGAACTAGACCCAGAAGCCCAGCAAAATTGACCCAGTATGTCCTATCACTAGGAGTAATCGACAGTGACCCAGGAGTACCAACAGGCTAAAAAATCCCGAATCAGACTCATTAGAAAAGTCTCCAAAAAAACCTACCTTTGGACCTGGAGATTGGATGTATCTTAAAATACTTCTCTCCAAGATAGAGCCTTAAAGTCTAACTGGACAGGTCCCCATCAGGCACTTTCAAGTGTTTTTCCATGGATTCCTATCTCCAGGATCAAGACACCACCTCCACCCCAAGACTCCCTGACTTCCAGTTACCACTGGGAGCCTACAGAAGACCTCTGTTGTTTTGACAACTCCAGGCCATAAAGTTACAAATGATGCTACAATGCAGCTTCCATCATCACTCTGTGACCCTTTATGGCCTCTTAGGCCCCTAGACAGACTCTTGTACATTTCATTTAGATATTCAATTAGATCCTGCTGTGTCCCTATGGACCACTTCATAACCTTCTTCCAAAACAACGAATATATAGGTAGGGACAGCTCTATAACTTACTCAACTCCAAGAAGTTACCAGATGATTGAATACCTTCCTACTAGCACCAGGACTGGTTTTATTGTTCTGGGAAGAAGCCCCATTTAAGATGATGCGGCAGATAGAAAAATGCCAAAGTCCAGGTAGGATGAGAAAGCAAGTCAAGGCCAGAAAATGGGACAGATATGAAAACAGAGAACTCAAACCACTGCTACCATGATACATGAAAGAAAGCCAATAAACAGGATCCACTAAATAGAATAGCCAATCAGCTGCCATGATACAAGAAAGAAAGCCAATAAACAGGATCCACTAAATAGGATAGCCAATCAAAAGTAATTTGCCCAAAGTTTCTCTTGACTGGCATCCTAACAAATTTTGCTTTTTTCCTATTCTCCTATCTTAATAAATTATTTTACTAGCCACAGACCTCAGTTCCAAATTTCCACAACTCTAAGCAACAGTCCCAACAACCCAACCAATTTAAAAAATTAAAATGTCACATTAATGTGAATCATCTGAATTTTTCTTTAAAATTATTTAAAAATTTACCCGATGTATGTAACTGTAACCCCTCTGTGCATTAGCTTTATAACAATATTAAAAATAAAAAATTCACATTTTTGTTTCCTTTTATGTGAATTTTTGTTTACATATTTTCCCTAAGATGTTCACTTTGTCAAATCCTGAAAAACCTTTTCTATTAGTACCTAGGAAAAATAAAAATATAAAGGATTGGATAGGGTAAGAACAAAGGAACTATTGTTAAAAAAAAAAATCTAGTTGTTAGGCTGGGAATGGGGCTTAGGGGTAGAGTGCTTGCCTCGCATGCATGAGCCCTGGGTTTGATTCCTCAGTACCACATACATAGAAAAAGCAGAAGTGGCACTGTGCTCAGTTAGCCTTGAGCAAAAAGAAGCTCAGGGACAGTGCCTAGGCCCAGAGTTCAAGACCAGGATTGGCAAAAAAAAAAAACAAACGTGTGTGTGTGTGTACACTCTAGGGCTTGAACTCAGGCCTGGGCACTGTCCCTAAGCCTTTTTGTTCAAGGCTGGCTATCTATCACAAATCACAGCTCCATGTTCAGCTTTTTAGTGGCTAATTGGAGATAAGAATATCATGGACTTTCCAGCCTGGGCTGACTTCAAACCTTTATCCTCCTATCTCAGCCTTCTGAAAGGCTGGGATTGCAGGTATAAACTACCAGTGCCAGGCAAGAGATTTTTTTTTTTTAATATAATGGATTAGAGAGTCTTTTGCTGACCATCATTGGAGAATCATTCCCACTGTTACAGCAAATAGTAGTTTGTTCTTTTGCATTGATATAGGATCCCATTGTATGACCTTTCCACAACCTATTACTCTTATTACTCTACTACTGACCACCCATTTATGTTATTTCTGGCTTTTTACTATTACAAATTATGCTTCTATAAACATTCTTGGATATCAATTTTGTTGAACAAACAATTGCATTTGAGAATATAGTTCATCTAGATATGAAACTGTTGGGTTATAGCAAGTTCGACTTTTGTAATTTTCCTAAAACAATGGTACTACTATATCCACTTGATTGTTACTCAAATCCCTAGCGAACAGTAACATGATCAACTTCTCTATAAACAAATACAATAAGACTCACAGGATTAAGAACAAGACTCAGGACACAGCACCTGCTTCTAGGACCGCATGAATAAATGACCTGATACAATACAGTTGATACAATATATTGATCTATCTCATTTCATCTTCATATTAAACACAAAACATTAAGTCAAACCTCACCATCTCTATTATTGTGAAGAACGGGATCCCTGTAGTTTCCAAAATTTATGTATCTGAGTCATAGCCATATCAGAAATAGAACTTACAAAACTTATTCAACTTCCTAATCCATTTTTATATTATTCTAAGTGGTTTATTCACAAACTAGAACCAGTGAAAGAAGCCAGAAATTCTAGAAAAAACTGAAATAAGAAGAGGAAGATCTAGGATCTAAACGTGACAGGCTCCAAATAGGCAGCAGATATGCCATGCAGAGTGTAACTTCAGGATGCAGTCTATCAGCATCTCTAAAAGGGGAAAGATGGAACAAAATATATTGCAATCTTCAAATAAATGCTATTTTAAAATTTTTCATTAGCTTACATTGGTTAGAGGGAGATTTCATTGTTACATATCCACATTCATATACAATATGTTCCAATCAATCTCATGCCCTCTATCATGCTCCTTTTCCCCTCCCAAAGTTTCAACAATAAATGCTAAATATTCAAGTTCTTCATGGTAATTTAAATGTGATATCTCAAGCTGCTTTCATGTCTAACTCTTCTTTCCATATCAGTACAATAAAGTCAACTTAAACACTTTAGCTTATCACTTTTAAATTTTTAACAAATCTACAAAATGATTTAAAAGTAAATCTAGCCCAGTGCTGGTGGCTAACATCTGTAATCCTAGCTACTCAGGAAGCTGAGATCTGAGGATTGCAGTTCAAAGCCAGCCAGGGGGGCTGGGAAGGTGGCTCAGTGGTAGAGCGCATGCCTTGCATGCCAGAGGCCCTGGGTTCGATTCCTCAGCACCACATAAGCAAAAAGAAAAAAGCCGGAAGTGGCGCTGTGGCTCAAGTGGTAGAGTGCTAGCCTTGAGCTGAAGAGCTGAGGGACAGCGCCCAGGCCCAGAGTTCAGGCCCCATGACCGGACCCAAAAAAAAAAAAAAAAAGAAAAGAAACTGAAGTTGGACACTTGTGGTTCATTCCTATAATCCTAGCTACTCAAGAGACTTAGATCTGAGGGTCACAGGTAAAGCCCAGCCCCACAGTACAAGCCCCACGACCGACAACAAAAAAAAAAAAAAAAAAAAAAAGGAAATCTAATTGGAAAGTATACAAATTCATACCCGAATCAAATACAATCAATGAATGAACTCAGGACTCATCTCTAGACTAAGAGGTGTACTGTAAGCCAGAATGCTTTATTCTTTCTTCAGAAAAAAGGTCTTAAGGCTTTCATCAGCACTTTTAGGTTATCTATGACTTTCAAAAGGAAAAAAAAAAAAAAACAAAAATCAAAACAACACCTACAAACTTAAAATGCACTATTTTCTACTCAATGAAGTAAATAACCTTTTTTTTTGAGAAACAATATACTATACTATGTGTTTAGTGTCCCCAGTGACAGTAAATATATGTTTCTGGCTTAGCATATTAAATCTAAATAGGATTCTTCTAAAAATAAAATGAAATTGAAATGCAGTGCTGGTTTTTGCTTGGTCTGACTGAGTGGACTTCCTAAGGAGAAAGAGCAGTAAAAGGGCACCTGTGTGCATGTTTGACTCACAGCCAAAAATGGTGTTTATGGAAAACTTCAAATGGAGCGGAGAGGCACTCAGCCAACAAAATCTACAGCTGTGAGACTTGGAGCTTACAAGTGCCCAATCTCCAAAAGCAAAAGTGGAATTATGGGACAGACTTTGAAGCTTGTTTATGTGCAAATTTTTGTAACAATTGAAACAGTGAAAGGGAATTCCATCCAACTGTTGCTATTTACTCCCAAATATCTCCAAATAAATACTTACAAATAAAATAGAGTGGGTAGGATAGAAAAGTTAAGTTCTATACCCACAGATTTGCAACTTTCGTCCCAGCCTAACCCCTGAGGAGATGCGTGCTCTGCTGTTTAACATGGTCCAGAAAACAGCCATGCCTGGTTGGAGAAGGACTGGAAAGGTTACAGCATGTCAGAACCTCTTTAAGAAACAAAACAAAAAACCCACCTCATCTCTGAAAACCACCTCCTACACTGTCTGCTGATGCATACTCAAAAGTTGTTTGAAATCTTTTGGGAAGGCAAATCAGTGGGGAGGCTTGAACATGCAAAACCGAAAGAGGTCTAGATCTTTTAAAAACAAAGCTAAGTACAAAGCAATGTAAGAAAGAATATGGAGGCCACAGCCTGGCATGATGGTTCTTATCTATAATGCTAACATTCAGGGAGACAGAAGGATCGTAAGCTTGGTGTCAACTTGAGCCACACAATGAGTTCTGGGCCCACCTGGACCACAAAGCAAGATCCTGTTTAGAAAAAAAAAAAAAAGGTGAGGGGGATGGAGGGGAAGAACCTGAAGACCACATCAGTGAGTGCCTGTATACATAGGCAGGGCAGCACTCTTCAAAATTGAGTATTATTTGTGGATTGTGTACTAGATTACTACAGCTGAAAGAAACAGAAATGGATTTATTGAGGAACAATTTATATACATAGCCTTAGCATCTGGCCTAATCACTGTAATTTTGAATTTAAAAAATCAATTAATGAAAAAGTAATCTCCAATTAACCTTATTGTGCTATCTTAAACAGAAATCAAAGATTACACTTAGATTGGGAGTCTATGTACTTTAAAAGTTGGCATATGATCTGTGCCAGTATCAGATAACCTGGCAACTTGAACCAGAAATAGCTTAGATGCTCAGGCTACTATCAAGGGACTATCATGCTCACATGACAGAAAGCACTTCAGAGCTGTCCCATCATATCCACAGTTAGTGATGAGGAATTGCTGTCTATGGCACACTTGCAAGTTGGAAAAATTTAGGCATTCAAAAACTTCATGTAAGAAGGGCATTTCTTTCTGAGAATTTTTTTGTGTGCGTGCCACTACTGGGGTTTGAACTCAGAGGCTTGCCCTCTTGCTTGGCTTTCTTGTTCAGAGCTGGCATCTACACTTGAGTCACAGCCTGACATTTTTGCTGGTTAACTAGAGATCGTTTCTCATACTTTTTTACCTGAGATGGCTTCATACTTGTATCTTCCAGGTGTTAGTCTCTTGAGCAGCCAGGATTACGGCATGAGCCACAGGTAACTAGCCCAACTGAGGATATTTACCAAACAATTTTTTACATATATTCTGAAATGGAGTACCTTACAGAAAGAAGCATCCAAGTTGAGTAAAAGCCTTTTCTAGTTTGCCTGCCTGCCTGTCTTCTCTAGTGCTGGAACTATAGAGATACACCACCATGCCAAGCTGTGGCCTCTACATTCTTATATTTCATCTATTCGATATCCACTCAAAACATGTGTCCTGAACACATCTGCCATCAGCAGGTCCATTCAAGTGTTTCTTCTTTCTGAAAAGCAATGCGCTAGCATTTTGGTTGGTTTGAATTTTTTTCTCCCCAAGCAGCCAATAGAAAATCTAATTTCCACTAGCACATTCAGGAAATAAGCCTCATACCACAAGTTCCTCCATGGCACCTTTACCCTCTCTAGTTTTTTGGCCTTTTTTTTCCTTTGAATATAACAAGTTAAAGAAACATAGCATGATGCCATGAGCACCTTCATCTGCTCATCTTCATCTGCTGCTCTCTTCAAGGGTACAGACATTGGCATTATGTTAAATAGGAAAAACTGGAGTCCGATGTGAGATATACATAGTTAAAACAGTCACTGTCACAAGCAGGTTCAGAGGTGGTATTAGGTAGTTTGATAGTCCATGGTCTCAGGATTGGTCAGATGGCACCTTGTTGAGATTCATTGGCCTCATAGGTTCAATGAGAGTTCAAGGCCTGGTGGTTGGTCAGGCCCTTCCAGGATGGCTGCAAAATAACTGCAAAAAGATTGGCTTGGGAACACTGTTAAGTCACTCCCCAGGGCCAGCCCATGGAGCAGTCACTGTCTAGGGGTAGGTAGTGGAGGTTTTCTGAATCACCTCTACGGCTTAAAGTTAAAGATCAGAACTATTTGTTGACCCATCTTAGGCTGGAAAGAAGCCTACCATTATTAATCCTTACCTTCTCCAGTCAAAGTTTACAAGGCTGTGTCTGAACTTGTACTGAAATGCTTGTCATTAATAAAACAAAGAAGGAATTAATGTATTTCTTAAGTTGTCAGGGAGGGAGGAGAGGAATCTACAAAGGCGGATTTCCCTTTCTAAGTAGCATTACATTGGTCTACATTAATAAGTTTCCCAGCAGGCCTTCCATGATTATACTTTGAACAATTGCAGCCTTTGTTTCTCAAATCCTCTTACATGTGCCATTTGATCAAAGTTTTAAAATTAGCAGCTAACAGAAGAAAAGTACTGCTCACTAACGCATTATACAAAGCCATACCTCAACTCATGCTGTCTCACAGACATTCTCAAGCAAAACGTGACTTAAATGTCTAGTTCTATATGCTTTCAACACTATGTTTTATTCTAGTTCATCATACTTATCAAGAAATCATCCCCTAAATAATACTAAAGCAAGATTTAAGGAAGCTCTTCAGCCTTTTCACACAGGTGTGTGGTGCAGAGATAGTACAAGGTATCAAAAAATTAATTTTATTCCTACCTGAGGTCTTATTACATAGCTTCTTATAAAAGTCCATCCCTTTTCAATTAAAAATAGGAAAGGTTTAAGGTAAATAAACTACCTATACTTACTAGTCATTCTAATGATATGGGATATAAAAAAAAACTAAGAAAATCAGCTATTACTTTATATCTAAACATCCTTATCTAAATAAATCTTCCCCCAAGAAATGGTGGAAAAAAAGATTAGTGAAGGAGATATCTCACACTTCAACATGCTATATAAGGAAAGACGGCTGAAAGGAAATCTTGCAGGGAATTTTATCCCTTTGAACTTTCAAATAAACTCTTAAGTAAGATTATGCAAACTTACTAAAAACCGGTCCTGATTAGAGGAAAAAATGCACCCGTTCTCCAAGTCAGCTCTGGAGGCTTTCTCCAGAGTTGTTAAGGTTTGTGTTGGGTAAAGAAAGACCTCCTAACAAACCAGCATTCTTTTCCACATGATCAGAGCTAATTGGCCCCCCTGCAGACTAAGTGACCAATCACATCATCTTCAGCTGAAACCAGCTCCCAGGACATTATAAACACAGGAATGTAAGCTGTAACGCCAGTCCAAGAAGAAAACCTACAAACTAGACTTGTAGGTTAAAACTACCTGATCAAAAAGATACTCTGCAAGCTTCCTTAGGAACCTATGCTACAGGCTGAACTTGCAAAAGAAGAGGTGAGTAAATGAAATAATATTCTTATTTCTCTCCTTAAGGGGGGCAGGGGAAAAATTAACCAGTAAACAAGGCCAAGGCATGATTACTTACAACAAATTTTAAAAAAATTAAAGATATTACATTTACAACCTTATTTTCTTGTTGTAAGACTGGGACTCAACCTCCATACCTGACACTTTTGCTCACTGGCTGGCCCTCTACCAACTGAGCCACGCTTGCAACCCCTATTTATAGGGTCTTAAATTAAGATGCTTTATTCTTTTTCCTTAAATTATAGGATTGGAATAACAGCCCTATTGAAAGCATTTCTGTAACTTTTGCTCCTTTTTAATGTAAACTTACTCTCCATTATTATATATAAATGCATATAGCAGAAAAGCCCTAGATAAAATTCTTTAAAAAATGTCTATTGGTAGGGATTAGATAAATCTATAATGAACATATGAAAATAAATGCAAAAAGAATGTGTTTTTCTCACTATGTTTTTCTCAAGAAAAAGGATCAGTATTCTAAATGAATTTTTAAGCATAGAATTACCACTGAAATCAATAGATGCCATTACAAGTAGTAAAAAAATAAATAAATATGAAAGAATCTGAGCTTACATAATAGGGCTAGAATCCACATCATTTGCCCTAATTACGGAGAGCAGGAGAGATGATTACAAGACTCTCAATATTATCTGAAAGCCTTTTACATCAGATGTGGACAAATATTGTGTTCATTAACCACTGCAAATACAGCCTCTATCTTAACTTTAACATGAACTATAGCACTACTTTAAAGTAGCAATACAAAAGAAATAACTTTGAGAACTACAACTTAATGAGTAGAATTAAACAAGTTATTTTGATCGCAAACTATCATTTTTATGATAAACTCTTTTTCCATCCTTTAGAGGCCACATACAAAAAAATACATGCAAACTTTTCTGCTTTTCTATTCTACTTTCTTTTAGGATTAGCTAATGAGAATAATATAAATCTAAATCAAGGCAAGTACATACAACAAGTACTCATATGTCTCTGGGGATATAAAAATTATTTAGTAATATAATAGTATGGACACAATGTCCATTAGATACTTTTTAAGTCTGATAGAAAAAGATCCTAAATATAAGGCAACAATAAGTTTTAAAGAAGCCATAAAACCATTTAGAAAGAATCATTTTAAAGGAAGCAGACATAAAACTATCTAGAAAAATAAAATTTCATAGAAAAGCTGTATCAGTTGAGGGAATTGAAAATAACGAAGTTGTAGAGCTTTAAAGGATCAATTTCTCTTTGTCCTACCTCTCCCTCCCCCCTCTCTCTCTCTCTCTACCTCCCTCCCTCCCACCTTAAAAAAATAATCTAAGAAAACCTGGCCAATTAAGAGCAGATGCCAGCAGATGCCCAGGTTCCCTATCATGTTTTCTTTATATGGGAAATGTGTAAGATATAGTTAGAGAAACAAAGGAAGGAAGTTTAGGACATTCATAAATACTGTAGGATGAAATCAAGAAAGGACCGTGCAGCTGTTTCTTCCTCAAGCTTTGTGAAACAACACATAGTAGCAGTCACCAGGGCACATTTCATATTACAAGAGGGATTTTCATATAGGCAGGAAGCAAGAAACAAAAGATATTCACACATCTTTATGAAAGAAAACAACTGTCCTTTCCTTTTTTTTCTTATATCCTTTCACTCTCACATCCTTCTTTCAGTGTCAGAATTTTTCCTTTGGTAAAATTATGCTGACAGTATTTTAAATTCTTCTTAACTTGGCATCTAAATTATGAATACTACATAAAAATCTCCTCTTAAACTAGAGGTGTGGCTTGGCAGTAGAGCTCTAGCAAGCACAAAGCCCTTACTGGCAAAAAATCTGTACTGCAAATTACAGACTAATTCTGATAGTACTAACCTTAAAGTCTTGAAAGAAGTCTTCCTTGACTGAAAATGTGTTTCTTATTTTCAAATAACCTAGTAAGTGTTACTGAAGAACAAATATTCTGACCAGGATCAAATGTCTGGTTTTGAAGCAACATAAGGCTGACTCTGGACTTGGAAAGCATGAAATTAATACCACTGACACTATCTTTGTAATCTTAGAAAAGTCACTGTGCCTCAGTCTCATCCTCCATACAATGGAAATAATAATGTACTTATTAATGTAAAAGTGAGAAAATATTAGTCACAGTAAAGCAACTAATATCTAGTGAGCACTTACTCTGCTAAGCAGTCTACTGATTTCACATGAGTTAATACTTGTGAAGTATTTGGTATGATTTCTGGCAAATAATAAACAATACTATTCGCTAGTAATAGTAATCACTATCATTGTCAGAGTCATATATAAAGTTAATAATGGTTGTATGCAACTTTCTCTTTTGTCCTGAGGCTACTTTAAGTTGCATATAACCGACTGGCCAACATCCAGTTCCAATACTACAGAAAGGCAATATCCAGAGTCCCTAAACAAAAAAGGACCCAGCAATCCCAAGCAACAACATTGCTGTGTACAAGTCTAGTGTCGTGCTTAAGTGTCATTAAATAGGCAGGACAGAGCTTAGGGCACACCTGTAATCACAGCAGTCTGGAGGCTGAGGCAGGAGGATCATGAGTTGGGAGGCCAGCCTGGGCTACACAGTGAGACCATCTTAAAAAGCATGAAAAAGATACGCAGCACTTTGAAAGGGTATCTACTTGTGAAGTAAGCAGCAAGAGTCAATTATACTAATGTTTAAGGCTAAGTTCCAAATGATTTCTATTTGTTCATATACAGTAAAATACTTAAACTTATTCCTCTTAATTACCCATAATTTTAAGAATTACTAAAAGCTATTATTTACACATAACATTTAATCAAATAATACCTGGACTTAGGCAAAGATGATTCAGGGATGTTAAACAGGCACAAATCATCTCCCTTACCTCCTCAGGAACTCTGAAATACACTTAGTAGATATAATGTTTTAGTAGCCAGGAAAATGGTAGCGACAACCTAATATAATACATAATTAGCTAACAAATAGATGACGTGGTCAATAACTGCCCCTGTATGTAAGCCGTTTGAGAAAAAGCCTGTCCAAATTGTAGTCACAGAACAGTTTCAAAAAAGCAAGAAAGGTGGTTTCAGAATTCATGAATACTAAAACAGTTAATGGCTGACTAATTTACTTTTAATTACAGAGAATCAAAGCATAAGATGGACAGCAGTAATTGCAAAGTTATCGCTCCTCTCCTAAGTCAAAGATACCGGAGGATGGTCACCAAAGATGGCCACAGCACACTTCAGATGGATGGTGCTCAAAGAGGTCTTGCCTATCTTCGAGACGCATGGGGAATCCTAATGGACATGCGCTGGCGTTGGATGATGCTGGTCTTTTCTGCTTCTTTTGTTGTCCACTGGCTTGTCTTTGCAGTGCTCTGGTATGTTCTAGCTGAGATGAATGGTGATCTGGAACTAGATCATGATGCCCCACCTGAAAACCACACTATCTGTGTCAAGTACATCACCAGTTTTACAGCTGCATTCTCCTTCTCCCTGGAGACGCAACTCACAATTGGTTATGGTACCATGTTCCCCAGTGGTGACTGTCCAAGTGCAATCGCCTTACTTGCCATACAAATGCTCCTAGGCCTCATGCTAGAGGCTTTTATCACAGGTAATTGTCTTTGTTCTTTTGAAACAATGCAAACTTTGAAAAGAGTATAATCAATTATAAGCAGCATTGAAATAATTTATTTCTATTATTATCAGGTGATGCCTAAGGAGGATGGCGATATGCCTAAAGAAGGAAAAAAAATTCTAGGGACAAACAATAGAAACATATAAGGAATCTAAGATTTATTGTTTAAATATTACTACTGGAACTCCTTAAAAAGGGGGGGAGCACTTTGATACTAACTTTTATGAATATTACAGTTGGTCTAAAATTAGTATTTTGTTAAATACTTAGTAATAAGCTCAAGGTATGCCTTACCCATCTATCATGTTACTAACAGGAACTTGATTTTTGTTTTTTCTTTTTGATGTTCTACAATTTTCTCCTCTGAAATCATATGATCAACATCCATTGAATGCAAGTAAGCATACAAGCATCATAGCACTATGTGTTAGAGAAAGTTTAACACAGTATGTTAGAGAAATATGTTCGTATCTCACACACACACACACACACACACACACACACACACACACACACACGCATGCACCTAGCAAAATGTATTAAAAATACAGCCACAACAATTGTGGAATTTTGCTACACAACTGATAATATCTAAGATTCTAATAGTTTTCTTGTTACATGAGATATAAAATTTAAAAGAAAAACAAGTAGAAAATTTGGCCTTAATGTATATCCAGTAATAGTCTAAGAGTGTAAGCACTGGACCACCTGATAAGTCATCTAGAATGAAGTCCCAGTGTGCTGCCAACTGGTTTTACAACTTTCCATCTGCAAGATTATCTACTGGGTCAGTTCTTAGGATAAATTTAGGGTAACTATTAAATTAAGTGGGGGAAATTTTTTACATGAACCCCTAACTGAATTTTGCATTTCCTAAAATGTATTCAATAATAACAAAAACTACAGCAGCATTACCAGTATCTTGGTCCAAATAGAAATGAGCTATTTTTTTTTTTATCAAATCACCATACTTCAAAAATCACAAAATTAAACCTACTATTAATTTTGTTATTTAATGCACTAATAAAGCAATATACTACTACGCATTATATTTTTTAAATGTTCAACTGAATTTGAAAATATCTGGTTTCCTTGGTTTGCATTTACATATTAACATTTAAAATATAATTCAGGTAAGGGCTACATAGGATCCACCAGCCTTCCAACAAGCTCTGTAGTGCATGATGGTTAGGAAACAAACCTTCCTCTATAGCTAGGCACAAGGAGGATGTTCTCACAAGGTAGACAGAAATCAACTTATTGCCAGTTTTCCCCAAAAGAACAAGGTGTTACCTGAGTTTCAATGCTAAAAAATTCTTCAGTGTATTATTCCCTTTAGCAAGTCCCCTCCCCACTAAATTATCCTATTCTCAAATTTCTAGCTCAACTTCAAAGTTATCTAGTTACAAGTACACTGCATTCATTTTCTGTAACTTTTCTGTGTGTGCTAGTCCTAGGGCTTGAACTGAGGACCTGAGTGCTGTCCTTGAGTTTTATTTATTTTTTTTGTTGGTCATGGGGCTTGAACTCAAGGCTGGGCACTATCCCTGAGCTCTTTTGCTCAAGGCTAGCTCTCTACCACTTTGAGACACAGCTCCATTTCCAGTTTCCCAGTGGTTAATAGGTTAAGAGTGCCATAGCCTTTCCTGCCCAGGCTAGCTTTGAACTATGATCTTCATATCTCAGTCTCCTGGGTAGCTAAAGGCATGAACCACCGGCACCCAGCTTCTATCATCTATTTTTTTTAAGTAAGGTTATAATATGTGTATGTATATGTGTATGTATGTGGCCTATCATGTGTGTATGTGTGTATATATATACATATATATACATGTATATATACATATGTGTGTATATATACACACACATATACACAAAGACCAACACATAGGTCTTTACATATATACATATATGTATATATGTATGTATATATGTGTAAAGACCAACTCTTTAACTTTGTATGAAAGTAGATTATTTTAGAGTCTATAGCAAAGTAATTTTTGCTTATACATTTGAAATAAATGGGTTTCTTGTAACAGAAATGTATGTATACTGACAATCCAACATTAATGAGTTTAATTCCTGACTCACTGTAAAGAATAGCACCAAGAAATGTACAAGTACTTGATATATTCTTCTCATTTGCAAAAGGTATTGATATATTGACATCTTCGTTCTAAAAAAATTCAATGGTTTCTAATTTAGGTGCCTTTGTGGCGAAGATTGCCCGGCCAAAAAATCGAGCTTTCTCAATTCGATTTACTGACTTAGCAGTAGTAGCTCACATAGATGGCAAACCTAATCTTATCTTCCAAGTGGCTAACATCCGACCTAGCCCTCTGACCAGTGTCCGAGTCTCAGCTGTACTCTATCAGGAAAAGGAAAATGGCGAACTCCATCAGACCAGTGTGGACTTTCACCTTGATGGCATCAGTTCTGAAGAATGTCCATTCTTTATCTTTCCACTAACCTACTACCATACTATTACACCATCAAGTCCTCTGGCAACTCTACTCCAGCATGAAAACCCTCCCCACTTTGAATTAGTTGTGTTTCTGTCAGCAATGCAGGAAGGTACTGGTGAAATCTGTCAAAGGAGGACATCCTACCTACCCTCTGAGATCATGTTACATCACTGTTTTGCATCTCTGATGACCCGAGGTTCCAAAGGTGAATATCAAGTCAAGATGGAGAATTTTGACAAGACTGTTCCTGAACTTCCAACTCCTCTGGTCTCTAAGAGCCCACACAGGACTGACCTAGATATCCGTATCAATGGACAAAGCATTGACAATTTTCAGATCTCTGAAACAGGACTGACAGAGTAAGACTTAACCATGCCATTCTATTTTTTAATGTATTAAATGTATCTCAGCCAGTTATGCAGTTACTATTCCTTCAGTGTATCTCATGTTTTCCTTTTTCAATGCTGATTACATCCATCTGATTACATCAAGGTAATCAATCATGCCTTTGTTCACAAAAAATGGCTGCACTATCAATACACATTTTGAAAACATTCTTACAAAGCTTTTATCTATGGTTATCTACTGAAATCAATACAACTCAACTTGACAGATACTCATAATAGAAATGTTGCTCATGAATTTATAAAGATTTGGTATGATACCCATAATGAAGGTAAAATGGACAGTGAAATTTAACATTGCTGAATTCCAAGAAAATCAAACACAAATCTCTCATTTTCATCTGCAAACTGAAGCAACAGTCTAGTTTTAAACATAGCTCCCTGGGTGTAAAGATGATTTCACAATATTTGGTGAACAACCTTTTACAACTGTTATTTTTTCAAGACAGCAAAGATCATTCCTTTGGCTCTTTAAACTACAAAACTAGGGTAAGTATTATTGCCTTAATTTTTTAACAGCTAAAAACAAAAAATCCCAACAGATAAATGTATACTTGCACAGATAAATGTATACTTATCCCTAAAAGCATTTGAGCATGACACTTAAATGTATATATGTGTTCATATGCCCATAGGAGAAAGTGATCAGAACAATGAAGTAAAGTTCTGTACCAACCTGCAGGATGATATATTCGGCAAGAATATGCAAAATTACATCTGCTTTAAAACTAATAATTAGTGATTTAATCATTTATAATTAGTGATTTATTATTGCCTAATAATTCATGATTTAAAAACTATAATCACCCAATCATCTGAATTATTTACAATTGAAGTAAAATCTTTCTCTTATTTATGACCCATTCAATGACATTAAAAATCATGATGGCTCTAAAAACTTCACATATACAAACATATTTAAGTTTTTATCGATTCAAAGGTTAGATATGTCAACTAGGAGAAAAATCCCCAATAGATAAAGCAAAAAATAATTAGGCAACAAAGTATTTTCAAACTCAAATTCCTGTTTCCAACATCAAATAGTTTTTTCTATAAACACAAAATGAGTGTTTATTCACCAGTAGGAGGTTGGACTAAATGATCTCTATTATTTCTTTTCAACTCTAATGCTCCATGAAAATTATTCTTTCTCTGCATGTTTTTATTTTATATAAAATAAGATGAACACTTTCTCTTACATCCAGTTTAATTTAAGATACTTTGGTGAATAATTCTTATTTCAATTAAAAACTTGAGACTGCTAGCAAAACAAAACAAAAACCCTATCCAGTTTCAAACAGATCTGTAGCTGTTCAGCTTTTCTGAAATTTCCCTTATTCAGGCTTATGTGGGAAGAATGAAAGATTGAGCTTCCCTACTGCTGGATGACCCAGGCAGGAATCATCTCCTGAAATAAATACTAGCTGAGTAAAGACAGGAAGTTTTAAAGAGCAGGGTACAGCAGCAAGTTAAAATTTTCTACTGTTTGACCAAAAGGAAAATAAAGAAGAATTTTGGCAAGGTCTAAGACTGATAAATCAGAAGAATATCAAGAACACAGAAACCTAATTTTTGTGAAAACCTGATGTTTAAAACCTTAACATTTATTCTTAAGTAGTAATCAAGTAAACACATTTTTTTCCAACCCAAGACTGCTGTAACACATGAAGCCAGAAGAAACTCTTCTATCTATAATAAATGAACAAGTCACATAACCTGTGAAAATAAAAGTAGTACCAAAGACTCACATGGGTATGTTTCTTCCTAAAATTGCTATGTCACTTACATAGATTATAATTTCAATAGTGACGTGAAGCTGCTCAAGGTAATACAAATGAACGTGTGAAGAGACTTGGGACTCAGTCTCCCTATAGATGCTTCATGTTCCCGCTCAGATGACTCGCATTTAGTATTCAGGCAAACTTGAAAAGTAACATTAATGTGAGAATTAAGTAAATGTGGAAACCAAGTATGACTCCCCTTCGATGTGCCAAAAAATAAAAACAACAACCAAAAATTCTTCTTAGTAAACTACTGCTGTTTAATAATTTACATAAAAGAAATATAACCAAAAACTTTTGTCCAGAGAATTGAATACTTGTAGGAATACTGTTCAGTAATACTTTCACTTATTCAAAGGATAAGTTTCTAGGATAAAAATCCTCCTGTGATACCATTATCCCCTCCAAAAAATAAAGTATGAATGGAAAAAGAAAAATTATTGAGAAAAATGGCGACTCTGCCTTCCTGGGCTGTGCAGCTCCTAACATGGGCCACCAAAGAACTCACATATGTGATCAGGAAGCTCACTTCAGAAATGATTAAGTACTCTGGGACACCAAGATAGACAGCATGACTATTTAACAAACTAAAGACAAATCATTCTTAAAAATCTTAAGATGCCTATATTTTTGCTTATTATGGCCTATATTACCAACTTCCAGAATGTCTGTAATCAAAATTGTCTGTGTTTTTTCCCAAGTATTTCATTTCAAAATGCACTAATCAATATCCAACTTGGCTCAGCCTACTGATGCCATATGGACATGGATACTTTTTTTAGTGGTAATGGGATTTGCACTCAAAATCTTGCACTTGTGAGACAGGCATTCTACCATTTAAATCATGCCACAAACCCCTTTTACTTTAGCTTTTTTTTTTTTTTTTTTT
>NW_012267217.1:63443947-63448626 GCF_000151885.1 Dipodomys ordii | reverse complement strand
TATCTCCAATAAACCACCAGAAAACCGGAAGTGGCGCTGTAGCTCAAGTGGTAGAGCGCTCGCCTTGAGCTGAAGAGCTGAGGGACAGCGCCCAGGCCCACAGTTCAAGCCCCACGGCCGACAAAAAAAAATATATATATATATACTTGTAGTTGGTATGCTGACCTTCTTAATATTTTTACATATCATGCCAAATTAGTTTTATGGAATTCACTTCTTCAAGTGAATTTTTACAGAGTGGAAAAGAAAAAAGTCTTTACTCCTAATAGAATCTGTCTAGAAAATAAATTGAATTAACATATCCACAAATAATGATAAAAATTTAACTTACCACTCATCTATTCAACATGTAAATATGTGTTTGGTTAGAATTAAGATATTCTACCATGGAACTGACCACTTCCAAGGCAACCCAATCATTTCAAACAACTCTAATTATTACATGTCTTTAAGAATGTGTAAAATACTTATCTCCCTAAGTCTTCCATCATTTCACTCTTCTGCCCTTGAAACTCTTTTATATCAAGTATTTCATATGACAGTTAAGCAAGTAAGTGCAAATAGTGATCCTATAAACCTTCATCTCCGGCTATGTCCTGCCCACGGTCTTCTCTCGCATCTATATTGTGTCATTTCCATTATGTAGTCCTCATCATAAGGCTTCAAAAGTGCCTTGACGCTAGTGTATGGGGACTCTTTCAAGATATAGCACCAGAAGTGTGCAAGATGCTTACCATATGACAACATGAAAGACAGTGGGATTCTCCATCACCTGACTCCCTAAGGACACTAAATCTTAGCAAATATGACTATTTTCTGTGAGGCAGCATTGTATTACTATATAACATGAACTTGCAGTCAATGAGAGGGCAGAATCTTTCCCCAGCTACTGTTACAAGTGGCTACTTTATACTTTAAATTCTGTATTGTGCTTATATAAGACTTCCTATTTTCTGCTGTTAAACCTTCACTTAATTAGATTCGGTTCACTTTAAATCTGATCAACTCCAACAAATTTTCCCATTCCATAAATATCCCTTTTAACATTGAATGATTTAAAAGTCTGAAAACACCCAACAATGTCCTCAAAAAAATGTCCAAAAAAGACCCTGCACTTAGGACTTAGCACCTAGCACAAGGTCTGGAACGTAATTCAAAATTCAATATTTATTGAATAAACTAATAAGCAAAGTCAGTGTTATTTAACATTATAAATTTCAGAAGGCAACTCATTTTATTTCAAAACTAATGAATATTTAAGAACCCAGAATACTCAAGCTCTTCTCATTCAAATCCTGTATATTTACTTTATGCTCAATGCCTCTCCATATACTCTGGCAAAACTACTGAATCAGTCAAAAATGGGAACAGAGGTCCTAAACAAGTGCCTCAAGATTATACGTAACTAATAAAGTGCAATGTGAGTAAAGATTACAATAAATTGGCTAGACACCAGTAGCTCATAACTATAATTCTAGCTACTCAGGAGGTTATGAGCTGAGGATCATTATTTGAAGCCAGACGAGTCTGGGTAGACAAGTCTGGGATTCTTACCTCCAATCAACCAGCAAAAAGTTAGAAGTAGAGGTGTGACTCAAGTGGTAAAGCACTAGTTTTGAGTGATAAAGCTAAGTGAGAATGTAAAACTCTGAGTTCAAGCCCCAGTACAGGAACCAAAAAATACAATTACTGATCAACATAGTCTGGCTCAAATTTCTTCATGCTACACTCATTTAATATCTTACCCTTAATATAAATAAACCAAGTATTCCCAATATGGTGTTAATGAATGAATTTGACTTACTGATATATTTAAATGAGTGTTATACGGAAACAGTAAAGCAAAACTAGTTGTTACAATCTACCAGTAAATGGTATTTATATACTTCACCTATAAGAAATGTTTATCACTATCAGACTTAATCACACTCTGGAGAACTCTTTGGGAACTTGCAGGAAGGTAGAAATTATAATTTCATGACTGCAATAACACTGTAAGTTGCATTTTTCTTCTCTCAGAAACTAATGTCTGCTGGCAGAAATCCCATCTTAACATAAATTCTTGTATAGAAATTACGATTAATTCTTCACGAACACTGAAATCTACTTCCCTTATTATATTCCTCATCAGTAACATCATTTTTAAAAATTTTTTTTATTTCTTTGTTAGGTTGTGGGGCCTGAACTCTGGGCCTGGGCACTGTCCCTCAGCCCTTCAGCTCAAGGATAGCACTTCACCATTTGAGCTACATTTCTGGCTTTTTCTGCTTATGTGGTGCTGAGGAATCGAACCCAGGGCCTCAGGCATGCTAGGCAAACTCTCTACCACTGAGCCACCTTCCCAGCCCCTACTTTAGCTATTTTTTAAAAAATAAATTAGTGTGTTAATTCCCAGACCAGTCTTCTGTGCAGCTTTAGCCTATCTGCACAGTGGCCAAGGCCACCATGTTCAGCACTTTTGTTTTGCACAGGTATAACCTGAATTGCAATCCTCCTAATTGCATCTGGATCATATTCATTATATATAGTTAATCGTATGTTATGTGTGTGTATATATATACATACACACACACATACATGTATATGTTTATTTACTTAGTTGTTGGTTTATTTACAGTGGTAGTCCTGGGATTTGAACTCAAGCCCTCATGCTTGATACCTAAGTTACTCAATTTTTGAGCCAACTCTTCAGCTTTTTGGGTTTTGTTTTTGGGTACAGGTCCTAGGGTTTGAACTAGGGGCCTAGGTACTGTCCCGAAGTTTTTGTGTTTAAAGCTAGCACTCTTAAGACTTGGGTCATAGCTCTACTTCTGGCTCTTTGTTGGTTAACTGTAGGTAAGAGTCTCATGGAGTTTTCTACTGGGGCTGACTTTGAACCTTGATCCTCAGATCTCAGCCTCCTGAGTAGCCTAGGATTACAGGTATTAGCCACCAGTGCCCAGCTTACATTAGTTATTTTTGAGATAAAATCTTGCTTCCAACCTGGGCCTATACCCTCCTTATCTCCATCCTCCTATGGTAAAGTCATTCCTACAGTAGCTGGGATGACAGGCACCTGTACCACACCAGGTTCACTGCTTCCACTGACATAAAGTTTACATACACTTTTTGCCCAGGTTGGCCTGGAAATTATGATCCTTACAATTTCATTCTCTCATGTAGCTAGGATGACAGGCACAGGCCAACCTACCCAGATATTAATTAAAGAACATTTTGTCCAGGCTGACCTTAAACTACAACCTAATCAATCTCAGTCTCCTGAGTAGCTAGGATTATAGGCATGAATAACCAATGCCTCTGTGATCAGTTACTAATGAATATTTCATTTCATCTTCATGGAAACAAACTACAAGATGATCATAGAAACTGATCTCCCTTGTACTTCTTGTTCTACTGAACAGAAATTTGAAATCCAGTATCAGAGGCCTTTTGCCATCTCTACATTCTCCCAGGGATCCATGGCATCCCAGAGGTTATATATGATTCTAATACAGATTTGTAATTCTATTCTTTTTTTTTCACATACAAAGCAAATATATATAGGCTGGGGGTACAGCTCAATGGTAGAGAACTTGCCTAGCATGAGCAAGGCCTTTGATTTGATTCCCAGGAATTTAAACGAACAAAAAAAACATGACATGAACCATCTCTAATTTTAAAAACAAAAAAAATCATTTTTTTTCTGCCAGTTATGGAGCTTGAACTCAGAGCCTGGACCCTGTCACTGAGCTTTTCTGCTCAAGGCTAGCACTTACCACTCTGAGCCACAGCTCTACTTCCAGTTTTCTGGTGGATAATTAGAGATGAGAGTCTCACAGACTTTCCTAGCCAAGCTGGCTTCAAACCATAATCCTCAGCTCTTAGCCTCCTGAGTAGCTAGGATTATAGGAATGAGCCACCAGCATCTGGCAACAAAAACAGTCTTAAATCATAATACTTTAATTATCCTAATTTGATATTGCAGATATCTCATAGTTGATCAATGTTCCAACAAACTAGTGCCATTATTCTTGTATAGTGTTAAGATATAATTATAAGCATTTTTAATCTATATTACTTTCAACAAATGTAACCACCACAAAACAAAAAAAACCAGAATCCTGAAGTCTTCTTATCAAAAAACATTTGATTAGCCGGGAGCCAGTGGCACATGCCTGTAATCCTAGCTACTCAGTAGGCTGAGATCTGAGGATCACGGTTCAAAGCCAGCCTGGACAACAAAGTCCATGAAACTCTTATCTCCAGTTAACCACCAGAAAACTGGAAGTGGCGCTGTGGCTCAAGTGGTAGAGTGCTCACCATGAGCTGAAGAGTGCAGGGACTCAGGACCAGAGTTCAAGCCCCACAACTGACAAAAAAATAAAAAATAAACATTGGATTAAAGCAATTATGACAAACTACACACACACACACACACACACACACATGCACACGCACACGCACACACAGAGAGTAAAAATTGCCCTGTCACTTAATATACTTGTAGTTGGAGGCCGGGCGCTGGTGGCTCACGCCTGTAATCCTAGCTACTCAGGAGGCTGAGATCTGAGGATCGCGGTTCAAAGCCAGCCCGGGCAGGAGAGACCCTGAGACTCCTATCTCCAATAAACCACCAGAAAACCGGAAGTGGCGCTGTAGCTCAAGTGGTAGAGCGCTCGCCTTGAGCTGAAGAGCTGAGG
>NW_012267217.1:63427040-63443897 GCF_000151885.1 Dipodomys ordii | reverse complement strand
TATCTCCAATAAACCACCAGAAAACCGGAAGTGGCGCTGTAGCTCAAGTGGTAGAGCGCTCGCCTTGAGCTGAAGAGCTGAGGGACAGCGCCCAGGCCCACAGTTCAAGCCCCACGGCCGACAAAAAAAAATATATATATATATACTTGTAGTTGGTATGCTGACCTTCTTAATATTTTTACATATCATGCCAAATTAGTTTTATGGAATTCACTTCTTCAAGTGAATTTTTACAGAGTGGAAAAGAAAAAAGTCTTTACTCCTAATAGAATCTGTCTAGAAAATAAATTGAATTAACATATCCACAAATAATGATAAAAATTTAACTTACCACTCATCTATTCAACATGTAAATATGTGTTTGGTTAGAATTAAGATATTCTACCATGGAACTGACCACTTCCAAGGCAACCCAATCATTTCAAACAACTCTAATTATTACATGTCTTTAAGAATGTGTAAAATACTTATCTCCCTAAGTCTTCCATCATTTCACTCTTCTGCCCTTGAAACTCTTTTATATCAAGTATTTCATATGACAGTTAAGCAAGTAAGTGCAAATAGTGATCCTATAAACCTTCATCTCCGGCTATGTCCTGCCCACGGTCTTCTCTCGCATCTATATTGTGTCATTTCCATTATGTAGTCCTCATCATAAGGCTTCAAAAGTGCCTTGACGCTAGTGTATGGGGACTCTTTCAAGATATAGCACCAGAAGTGTGCAAGATGCTTACCATATGACAACATGAAAGACAGTGGGATTCTCCATCACCTGACTCCCTAAGGACACTAAATCTTAGCAAATATGACTATTTTCTGTGAGGCAGCATTGTATTACTATATAACATGAACTTGCAGTCAATGAGAGGGCAGAATCTTTCCCCAGCTACTGTTACAAGTGGCTACTTTATACTTTAAATTCTGTATTGTGCTTATATAAGACTTCCTATTTTCTGCTGTTAAACCTTCACTTAATTAGATTCGGTTCACTTTAAATCTGATCAACTCCAACAAATTTTCCCATTCCATAAATATCCCTTTTAACATTGAATGATTTAAAAGTCTGAAAACACCCAACAATGTCCTCAAAAAAATGTCCAAAAAAGACCCTGCACTTAGGACTTAGCACCTAGCACAAGGTCTGGAACGTAATTCAAAATTCAATATTTATTGAATAAACTAATAAGCAAAGTCAGTGTTATTTAACATTATAAATTTCAGAAGGCAACTCATTTTATTTCAAAACTAATGAATATTTAAGAACCCAGAATACTCAAGCTCTTCTCATTCAAATCCTGTATATTTACTTTATGCTCAATGCCTCTCCATATACTCTGGCAAAACTACTGAATCAGTCAAAAATGGGAACAGAGGTCCTAAACAAGTGCCTCAAGATTATACGTAACTAATAAAGTGCAATGTGAGTAAAGATTACAATAAATTGGCTAGACACCAGTAGCTCATAACTATAATTCTAGCTACTCAGGAGGTTATGAGCTGAGGATCATTATTTGAAGCCAGACGAGTCTGGGTAGACAAGTCTGGGATTCTTACCTCCAATCAACCAGCAAAAAGTTAGAAGTAGAGGTGTGACTCAAGTGGTAAAGCACTAGTTTTGAGTGATAAAGCTAAGTGAGAATGTAAAACTCTGAGTTCAAGCCCCAGTACAGGAACCAAAAAATACAATTACTGATCAACATAGTCTGGCTCAAATTTCTTCATGCTACACTCATTTAATATCTTACCCTTAATATAAATAAACCAAGTATTCCCAATATGGTGTTAATGAATGAATTTGACTTACTGATATATTTAAATGAGTGTTATACGGAAACAGTAAAGCAAAACTAGTTGTTACAATCTACCAGTAAATGGTATTTATATACTTCACCTATAAGAAATGTTTATCACTATCAGACTTAATCACACTCTGGAGAACTCTTTGGGAACTTGCAGGAAGGTAGAAATTATAATTTCATGACTGCAATAACACTGTAAGTTGCATTTTTCTTCTCTCAGAAACTAATGTCTGCTGGCAGAAATCCCATCTTAACATAAATTCTTGTATAGAAATTACGATTAATTCTTCACGAACACTGAAATCTACTTCCCTTATTATATTCCTCATCAGTAACATCATTTTTAAAAATTTTTTTTATTTCTTTGTTAGGTTGTGGGGCCTGAACTCTGGGCCTGGGCACTGTCCCTCAGCCCTTCAGCTCAAGGATAGCACTTCACCATTTGAGCTACATTTCTGGCTTTTTCTGCTTATGTGGTGCTGAGGAATCAAACCCAGGGCCTCATGCATGCAAGACAAGCACTCTACCACTGAGCCACCTTCCCAGCCCTAGTAATGTCATTTATTTAATTGCTGACATCTCACAAAGAAAAAAAAGTACATAGCAAAAATAGTCAAATGTTGGTGACTTACAACTATAATTCTAGCCTCTCAGGAGGCTAAGACCTGGAGGATGGCTGTTCAAAGCCAGCCTGACAAGCAAGTTCATGAGACTCCATCTCCAATTAAACACACACACACACACACACACACACACACACAAATGGACTGGAGGTGTGACTCAAGTGGTAGAGAACCTACCAGCCATGAGCGAAAAAGCAAAGCAAGAACACAAAGTTCAAGCCCCAGTATTGGCACCATGCTTATTTATTGTAAAAAGCCAAATGGGTCTTGCACTGGCGGCTTGCATTTGTAATCCTAGCCACTCAGGGAGCTGAGATCTGAGGACCACAGTTCAAAGCCAGCCGAGGCAAGAAAAGTTCATGAGACTCTCATCTCCAATTAACCATAAAAAGCCAAAAGTGGAGCTGTGGCTCAAATGGGAGAGAGCTAGTTTTGAGCACAAAAGCTCAAAGACAGGGCCCATGCCCCAAGTTCAAGCCCCAGGACCAGCAAAAAAATAAAAAAGCAAAGAGCTAACAAGTTGATTTCTAACTTCAAACTTTAGTTCAAGGGCCCTAATGAAGAATATATATCTTTCAGAGAACATATAAACCTAAAATGTTAAGGGAAATCTTAGTGATTAGATTGATCACCCCTGGTTTCATACAATGGAAGCCTTAAAGAACCATGGAGTCCTAAATTAAAGCAATGCTACAACCCCATCTACTGGAGAAGTGCAGGTACCTGAGATTTTTAGTAAGAGTCCATATATTAGAGCCTCATTAGTTAACCAATACTACCACAGAGATCCAGGAAATATTTCAAAACAAGAACCTTACCTATATCTTTTCGCCCTGGTTTTTCAAAACGTCTATCACCCCTAAAAAAGACAAAATAAGTTTCAAACAAGGATGGAAAAATAATACAGATTTCCCATGTCACCCACTTGGCTACATTTCCTTTAATACCAGTTTTTTTTTCCAAGTTATATTAAAAAAAGGCATCTTCATTGCCTAGTATTTGGAACTACAGAAAAGCTCAAAGATGACAACAAAAACTCTACCATCTCACCTACCAAAAACTAACTTCTACTGACCTAGAATATTACTTAATTACATATATGACATATATAGTTTTACATAGTTCTTTTAGAATATGTTTTCCCACATCATTAAATAAGACCAAAACCATCCTAATGGTTATATGTGGTATCCTACAGTGTGGATAACCTTTATAAGGGCAGTATCAGTCCGTTCAGTTTGTTTCCAATTTTTTATATTGTAAGTATCAATATAGTGAACAACCTTGTAATTACCCTTCTTTGTGCAAATGCGTTCATTCATCTGGACAGACTTCACAAAAGTCACAAACAACAGAAAGAAGATGCTTTTCTAACAGCAACAAATAAAATGGTAATGCTTCCCCTGAAATGCTAACCAATTCAAACTGAACTAATTATCCACAGTGACAATAACATTTTGGTCTACTAGTTTATAATGCTTCAGCCTTTAAATAAGAATCACTTAAAATTTTCTTTTGTGTGTGTGTGTGTCAGTACTAGAGCTTGAACTTGGCCTCAAGCTCTTGTTTATTAACCTTTTTATACTCAAGATTGTTATTCTACCTTTTGAGTAACATCTCCACTTCCAGGTCTTTGGTGGTTAACTGGAGATAAAAGTCTTGATAGACTTCTCTGCCCAGGCTGGCTTTCCAAGCACAATCCTCAGATCTCAGCTTCCCAAGTAGCTAAGATTATAGATGCTCACCCACCAGCTCCTAATGTTCACTTAAAAATGTCTGATAAACATTGAATTTAGCCTGTTTTGATTAAACTTCTGCCCCCCTGCAAATAAAGCCTTTCTATGTTAACAAAAAAAAATGCCAACATACTATTTGATATTCACTAGTAGCACTTTAAAAAAAAAAAAAAAGAATGCCACAACAATATATAGAGGTTTCTCTGCAGAAACCAGAAAATAAGTTAGTTCTATTGTTTGTCTTTTATTAAACCCATGGCTTCTTGGATGCTGGGCAAGGACTCTACCACTGTTATATTCCCAGTCCTTTAAAAGAAAACTTCTATTTAACACAGTCTTGCTAGTTTGCCCAGACTGGCCTCAAACTTGCAAACACCTGCTTTGGTCTTCCAAGAATCTGGTTGGAGGTATGTACTACTGCATCTGACTTAAGTTTTATATACCAAGGTATCTTTATACCAACATCTGGGTCCTTTAATTACCTTTCCTCCCAGCTCTGTGATCTATGCATTTCTCTGCCACCTCCTCGACCAAACACACCCTCTACTTCATCAAAACTTCTTTGGTAGAAACCACATTCACCTCTACCTCTACCTAAAAATAAGAAAACAGAAAAAAAAATGATCTAGCACACATTCAACATGAAAGATTCATCTCTAACGTTCTGTCTCTATACAAAACATGATGTCTACATTTAAACACTTAGCAAGGCCTGAAGAATTTACCTGTGAGATCAATGATGGCACTGCAGTAGCTGGAACACAGGTTGAAAGAAAAAAATTTAAAAACGAATAGAAGAGTTCCAATGGTGAACAATACACAGAATCAAGATTAAGCTCTATTTAAAAAGCTCAATAGTAAGTTACTAAGATAGTAAGTAAATAATTATGTTAAATTAAGTGTTTCCAGTAAAATGGGAAAATTTTAATTTGAAGGAGTTTATGAAAAGAAACAATAAAAAGTCAACCACAAATGACAAAATACTCTACTCCCATGAAAAACGTGACTTAATTGAGTCTAAAACTTCTAGTATCAAGAACTACCTCCTTATAGGATAAAAGGCATTTTTTGCCCTCTATTAAAAACTTTAAGTAAGAAAAATGTCAGAATTAAATTCAAACTACATAGCTGACTCTCATGAATGGATGTAGGGGTTTAGAGGCTTTCATAGTTCAAATATGAACTGACCTTTGCTAAAGGCTATTCTGTAAAATATACAACTCCTGACTCTACAATTCTACTCAGAATTTATACCAATAGTACTTGCAAAAATTAAGAAAAGGTAGCTATGTAATGCATAACACTTCAATGACTGATTGTTTATATATTCATAGCTCCATCAGATAACAATGGAAATGAAAACGTCTATCAATTAGAAACGTTACCTAGATGTTTGCAATATAGTACCAACTTTCTGTACCACCAGTCATATAAAAATGTGATACTAACAACTATACACAGTACTTGATAAGAATAATGACGTTATTGATTCATGTATTTACCATATACCATTTTTATCATTATTTAAATTGTTCTACTTTTTTTTTCTAAGTTTACTCACACAAGATGAGTCTAAGGGACTATATATCAAACAGCATAAAGAACCTCAATGAAAGCTATTAATCACTTGGGGTATGAGGAGATAAAAGCTCTGTTGAGATAGGTACTAGCAAGAGAGGGCTGGGTTAATGAGGATGAAAAAGGATGACTATGGTCAAAATAGATGGTCAACATGTATGAAAACTGAACAATGAAACCTGCTGAAACTATAACAGCAAAGAAGGTAAGAAAGTCATAGAGGGGGTAGACTAGAATATATTATATACATGTATGGAAATGTAGCAATGTAAGTCGCTCTTATATAGCTAATGTATACTGACATAAAAAATGCAAGAAAATTTTACTGTAAAGCAATATGCCATATTATGCAGGGAGCAGCATCATACATCTGTAAGTCAAGTGACAGACCTGTGCTATCAATGTTTATGTAAATGTATTATTAGATTCACACAATAATGAAACTGAAATCATCTAATGAAGCATTTCTCAGAATGCATTCTGCTGTTAAATAAGGTATGATTTTCTATTTGTAGGAAAAGGTTCACTGCAATTTCAAAAATTAATAATCTATTGGCTACAAAAGTTCTAATTAAAATAACCTGTAAGCCCAATGCTGATGGCTCACATCTGTAATCGTAGCTACTCAGGAGCCTGAGATCTGAGGATCATGGTTCAAAGCCAGCCCAGGCAGTAAAGTCTCTGAGACTTATCTTCAATTAGCTACCAAAAAACCCCAAGTGAAGTTGTGGCTCAAGTGGTAGAGCTCTAGCCTTGAGTAAAAAAAAGCTCAAGGATAGTGCCCAGAACCTGAGTTCAAGCCCCAGGACTGTCATGTATACGCATGCACAAATACACACTCATGTATGCATGCATACACACATAAACAAATATGTAGAATATTAGGAAACACATTTAACTGAATCTTTAGATTCTGCTATTGAATGACAACAATATACTTTAGAACATTATTAAAAATATTCCATTTATGTAAATATTACTGCACAGTAAGGGTCAAAAAGGACAGACTTCCATATTGTGAGATCCGGAGGCAGAAAGCTATTTGCACTTTTAGTTTTATACTTTCTGTAGTTTTCCTAGATAAGGCACACAATTTGTACCCAATACACACATTAGAAAACTGGAAGAAGTATGGGTGTCTAAAGGTATATTTATGAAATCTTAGCCCTTATCCCTAGCTCAATTTCTCCCACAGTGTACAACTCAAAGGAAAATTGATTCATTTTCATTTTACTTACTTGTTTATGGTACTGAGAACTAAATTCATGATTCACACAAGCTAGACAAATGCTCTACCCCTCAACTACATATGTACCTCTCCAATGATGAATTTTCAGCAAAAACATTTATGCATTCTAAAACCAAATACATCAAAAGAAAAAGCCAGTCATTATTTCTACATCATTATCAAGAAATAACTCAGGCCAGCATCAGTGGCTCACGCCTGTAATCCTAGCTACTCAGGAGGCTGAGGTCTGAGGTCAAAGCCATCCCAGGCAGGAAACTCCATGAGACTCTTATCTTCAATAAACCACTCAGAAAAACAAAAATGGCACTGTGCTCAAGTGGTAGAGCTCTCGCCTTGAGCTGAGGGACAGCGCCTAGGCCCAGAGTTCAACCGACAGAAAAAAAAGAAAAACAAAGAACTCAGAATATAGCTGTATTTTTGTGACCATATTATAAAATACAGAAATAGTGCACAGAATTGTATGTGGGTAATCTTAGAAACAATGGATGCTCTCTTGACTAGTCTAAGTATCATTTCGTCTATGAGATGAAATAAGGACCATAGTGGAACTACTTCAGTCCTAAAATTATCTTCCATATCTCTTCAGTATCACTCTTAATTTTTTTTTCTGTTGTTATAAAGGTGATGTACAGAGAGAGGGGTTACATTATATAAGTCAGTACATTTCTTTATGGACAATGTCTCCCCTTCCCTCTGGAGAGCGCTTCCCGTTTTTCCACTCCCACCCCCACTCACAAGTTTTCAACATATGTCCAGTGAGTCTCTCCTCTTTAGAGGATGTATATATTTTATTTAAGACCCTAAAATAATGAAATACAAACTCTGATGCTATACTACAATGTTCCTTTTCAACAATGATTCCTTTCAGAGAATAATTTTCTCAGAACTCATTACATGAGTATCATCTGTAAGATAACAATTTATCCTAGAAACATATGAATACATAAAAAATATACCAGGAAAACATATGTAAAAATAGTTAACTGCCAGTATGGCAAGCATTGGTTCTGATTATGAAATCGCTGATGTTTACTGATGGAATATATTAAAAGATTACATTTTAGGACCTTCCAACACAAATCTGGATAAACAAAAGATCAGTGTGATTAATTTTTCATAACACTAAATCTGAAAGATTATTCTATTGTCTGAGATTTCAACCCACTGGTGGGCTCATGCCTATAATCTTACCTTAGCTACTCAGGAGACAAAAGACTGGGGGACTATAATTCAAGCTAGTCCAGGCAAAAAGTTCACAAGACCCTCCTTTTCAACCACTAGGTGGCATGTGTCTGTTGTCCCCGCTACATGGCAGGCTAAGGTCAGAAGGACTTAAGTTTGAGGCCAGCCTGGGGCAAAAAAAGTTCCTAAGACTCCACCAACATAAAAGGCTGTGTCTAGTTATACTTGCTGGTCAATCCTGGCCAGGGTGGAAAGCTTAAGAGCAGAACTACAGTCCAGAGATCAGCATGGGCAAAAAAGGAAAAAATTTTCCCCAAAAATAATCAGAGCAAAAAGAACCAGAAGCACAACTTAAATGATAGAGTGCCTCCCTAGCAAGAACAAGTCCTGACTTCAAATCACACAACTACCACCAAAAAATTACATATATATATATATATATATATATATACATACTATACTATACTATACACAAATATACATATGTATATACATTCATACATACATGTATGTTTGAGTATGCATGTGTATCTGTGCTAGTGACTCACACCTATACCCAGCTACTCAGGAGCTGGGTATCAGTAGGACTGCAGTTCAAAGCCAGCCCAGGCAAAAATGTTAATGAGACCCTTATCTCTACTAAGAGCTGGACATGGGGGTATGCACCTGTCATTCCAGCTATGGCAGGAAGCATAAAATACAGGAAACAAGGCCAGATGAGGCAAAAAAACCTAGACCTTACCTCAAAAATGACCAAAGCAAAACAAGCTAGAGGTATAGCTCAATTTGGTGGAGCCTAACAATAGTGAAGCCTTAGCAATGAAGTCCTGAGTTCAAAACTCCATTACTGCCAAAACTGTTTGTTGATATATACAGACACATTCCCTTTAAAACAATACTGAAGACATGGGTGACAGTTATGCGGATTTGCTTTATTTTAATTTTGGGGGTTTCTGAGAAAGAACTTCACTAAGTAGGCCAAACCATGCCTCTCGCATGACCCTCCTGTCTTAGGCTCCTAAGTGCTAATGTTACAGACACATGCCACCACACCTAGTTTTTGCTTTTTTTTTTTTGGAGTAGGGGCACCAGTCCTGGAGCTTGAACTCAAGGAGTGGGCACTATACATGACCATTTTTATGTTCAAGGCTAGCATACTACCACTTGAGCCATAACTCCACTTCTGGCTTTCTGTATCACCAAGATGCACAGATCCTGAAGAAATTCTACACTATTGAGCCTAACCAGGTATGTGAATCTAAGTCATCTCAATCTTTTGAAGAACAGACATACTTAGATGTCGCCATACAAATAACTGTGGCATTAGTATTAAGTTTACTCCTTACATTAAAACTTTCATTTTTTTGTTTTTTTTTGGTGTCGGTCATAGGGCCTGAGTGCTGTCCCTCAGCTCTTCAGTACAAGGCTAGCACTCTACTACTTGAGGGACAGCACCACTTCTGGCTTTTTCTGCTTATGTGGTGCTGAGGAATCCAACCAAGGGCCTCATGCATGCAAGGCAAGCACTTACCACTGAGCCAACTTCCCAGCCCCAGTTTTTTTTGTTTGTTTGCTTTTCCTGGTCCTGTGGCTTGAATTTAGGTCTTGGATGCTGTCCCTGAGCTTTTGTGCTCAGGGCTAGCACTCTACCCCTTGAGCTACAACTCCACTTCTGGTTATTTTGGTAGTTTAATGGAGGTCTTGCCCAGTCTGGCTTCAAACGACAATCCTCAGCTCTCAACTCCTGAATAGCTAGAATTACAGGCATGAGCCATAATGCTCAGCTTAAAACTTACTGTTTTAAATAAATAAAAGGGGGAAAAATATACAATTAGCTAACAATATCTAGAAAAACAGTAAAGAGGGATCTGTTACCCTTTGTTAGTCATAAAACACATTTTAACTGACTACTAGAAGAAATCTATTTGAAAATATTCTCTATAGATTGTATAAAAATCACTGTACTCATAAGACACAACCTTAAAAGTTGAAAAAAAATTCAATCACATCAATCTGCTTGTATGAGATGTGAAGATGATGGCCTCTATCCCTGTGAAGATCCAATTCTTAAGCAGCTCCAAGAGTATAAGACATGCTTAAACTAATGTTATGATTTAACCAACATAGGGATAAATACTCAAGTAGGTATACTGTAAACATCAAGAATGTTCTTATTTAGCAAAAAAAAGCAATTAATCCAAAATAGGAAGCAGTATCAAAGAACCAAGTAGCAGCAAATAAGAATTTTTCTGAGACAACATGAAACCATAAAACTGTATATTTATAAGTGACTGCTGTCTAATTATTTCTTGTTCTATATAATCCCACCAAAACATTGATATAGTTTCTGCTATAGTCCTACTATGGCTTGGGGTCACTTTTGGCTCAGAGCCCTCATACAGAAACTGAAGGCCATTGGGACATTACTGCTGCTCTATGAGTCAGAATGCTCTAGATCTCTAGGTTCAAGACTTCTTGTGGACAAGGATTGGAAAGAAGCATTTGCAGAAATTTAATGGGACTGTGTAGATCTCCTGAAACTCAAAATTATTCAGCTAGAATTATAAGCCTCTTCTCCTTATCAGGAGTTGTGATGAAGATAACCTTTAAGAAATGGTTAAGACAAAGAAACATAGGTCCCATGGTTTCCCTTATTTGCAATATCTAGTATATGTATGAGTCAAGCGGAAAAGGTCAGATAATGTGATGTCAGGAAAATGAACCCTTAGATATGTATTTTAATGTTTTTTTTCTTTCATGCATGTGTTTCTAACGCATTTATAAGATTATCTCTTTGTTGCTTTGTATGTCCCTCCCCCACAGTATAACCCCTGCTTTCACTATATTTGATGTCAGTATAACTTGTGGAGGAGATGGGGAAAAACCAGTTGTTTAAGGATACAGGTGGGCCTGTTGCAACAATGAGAAGTACAAGTTGTCATGTCCAAAACGAGCTTTACAACATGGGGGGGGGGGGAGAAGGATTGGGATTGGGGGGGGGGAGGCTGGGAAGGGATGTGAAGGAGGCTGCAATGCTTGGTGAGAAATGTATGCATTATCCTGCCCATGTAATTGTAACCCCTCTGTACAGTATGTTCACAAATAAAATTAAATTTAAAAAAAAGAATAAAAAAAAAGAAATGGTTAAGAAAATAAAGAACATTCAGTATGCGGTTAGCACAAAGACCAGGTTTTAAAAATAAAATAGAGTACAGCATTAAAATAAGTAACTAAGATCCCTGTCTTGCTCTGTGATTGCTTCCTTCATGTGGTAGCTCACCTCGGCCTCTTGAAGAACTTCGCCCTCGAGGAGCCCCCACCACTGTGCCGCCTCCTCCTCGTCCTGTCAATCGCAGGACAGCAGCACTATTTACAGACATGGAAAAGTTTCTCTGCCAAAAAATAAAAAACAAAGAAATGGATAAAAACAAATATAAAACTGCACACTTCCCATATTCCTGTGGCTATAAAATGGGAAACCACTGACACAGACATTTATCCAAAACCTGGTCTTACCAAATAATTTAGAATTGATATTTCTGATCAACAAAACTGATAATCTAATACCTTACATAATGCTACCTTTGTTGAGGAAATATTATATAAGCAAACAAACTGTTATGTTTCCAAAAGCTGATAGGGTAAATAGGCAACAACAAATTGTAAAAGAGAACGTCTGAGTAGTCCTTTAAGACTTTAGTGAAAAATGAGAGGTAGTCATAAAAAGATCTAAGAGTAGCTTAAAGAAAATCATTTTCAGCTAGGCGCTGGTGGCTCATGCCTGTAACCCTAGCTACTCAGGAGGCTGAGATCTGAGGATCGTGGGTCAAAGCCAGCCCTGGCAGGAAAGACCAAGAGACTCCTATCTCCAATAAACCACCAGAAAACCGGAAGTGGCGCTGTGGCTCAAGTGGTAGAGTGCTCACCTTGAGCTGAAGAGCTGAGGGACAGTGCCCAGGCCCAAAGTTCAAGCCCCACGACCGACCAAAAACAAAAGAAAAAAAAGAAAACCATTTTCAGCCTAAACAATATGAATTAGTAACTACAAGTAGTATTTGACAGTATGATGGCCAGGTACACACATGAAATCTCATCTACTCAGGAAGCAGAGGTAGGAGGATGAAGGTCCAAAGGCCAGCCTGAGAAAAAGCATAAGACTCTACCTAAAAACACTAAAAGAAAACAGGACTGGGGAATGAGGGTGATAGGGGAATGATTCAAGTGTGAGTTGTTTGCATAGCAAGCACAAAGCCAGTAAGATTCTACACAAGATCAACCACAAAAATACACAGGTAAAGAATAAAAACGAAAATGAAACTTGGGCCTGGCCTGGATAAACTGTGTTCCCTCCTGACCGAGGAATAGAAAACATTCAGAGTTGAGGTGACTAAAAATCTTGCAATTCAATTCATTTTTTAGTCTTAAGTGTTTCCCACTGATGTTCTATTTTGACTCTTAATTAGTTGATATATGGTATCTATACATCTCTCTTTTAAAACCTTCTTCCAATTCTGTACTTTTCCTTTTAATATATATGACATTTTCTCTTTATTTGCTTGTTGGTAGTTTTCAGAATTTATTCAATATAAGTTGTTCAAGAAAATTTTAGGATATGTATCAATGTTGGTTATTGAGTTTATAGCAGAAGATCATATAATCAAGTAACTACAAAACTGATGCCTTAAAATGTAACTGAAAGCCGGCACCAATGGCTCTCATCTATAATCCTAGCTACTCAGGAGGCTGAGATCTGAGAACTGTAGTTCAAAGCCAGCCAAGCAAAGTCTGTGGGACACTTATCTGTAATCAATCACCAAAATGCCAGATATAAAGTTATGGCTCAAACACTGTTGAAAATGAAGTTTACAACTTTGGGGGGAAAGTACTGGAGAGAAAAGGGATGGCAGGGGAAAAACAAAGAAGGGGGTAACAATGCTCGATAGGAAATGGACTCATCTTGCTCATGTAACTGTAACTCTTCTGTACAGTATCTTTATAATTACATATATACATATATATATATATATATAATTTTTTTTTTTTTTTAGTTATGGCTCAAGTGGTAGACTGCTACCCTTGAGCACAAGAGCTCATGTCAGCACCCAGGTCCTGAGCTCAAGCCCCAGGACCGGTAAGTAAGAATAGCAGAAAACCCCTCTAACCTTGAGAAGAATCATTCAAGTGAAGGTGGCTTACAGAACAAACATGCAAGGTCAGAGAAGAAATACCCTAGACATATTATAGATAATAGACTAAATATGCAAACACTTGTCAAAAACAGCAAAAGAGACAAGAATGGCAGGAACACTGAGATGAGAGTTTGAATTTACACAAAATTAACAATGTCTGTTTAACTTGAGGCCATAAACATCATTCTGATTTTGATACAAATTTTGTAGCTGGGTGCCGGTGGCTCACATCTATAATCCTAGCCACTCAGGAGACTGAGATATGAGGACTGCACTTCAAAGCCCGCTGAGCAATAAAGTCCGTAAGACTCTTATTTCTAATCAACCACCAAGAAGCTCAAAGTGGTAGGCCCTAGTACTGGCACACACCCAAAAAAAAGAACAAAAATGCTGGGTGCTGGCGGATCACATCTATAATCCTAGCTACTCAGGAGGCTGAGAGCAGCCTGAGCTAGCCCAGGTAGGAGAAAGTCCATGAGACTCCTATATCCAATAAATTACTCAGAAAAAGCTGGAAGTGGTGCTGTGATTCAAGTGGTAGAGCACTAGTCTTGAGCAAAAGAAGCTCAGGGCCTGCACCCAGGCTCTGAGTTCAAGCCCCGGAACTGGCAAAAAAAAATATAAATAAATAAAAATCACACGATCATCTCAATTTCCACATAAAAAGCTTTTCAGAGCATTTAACAATCTTTAATAAAGGTACTGACGAAACTAGAAATAGAAGGGATGTACCTGAACATGATAAAGACTATAGATGGACACAGTAACCTCAAATTAAACAGGAAAAAACAAGTCATTTCCCTTAAAGTCAGGATGAGACAAGGGTGTCCACTCTCCTCACTCTTATTCAATATGGTACTCAAGTTCTTGCTAGAACAATATTTAGGACAAAGAAAAAAGGGGATATAAGGAAGAAACCAAATTAACCTTATTTGAAGATATGATTCTATACTTACTGCCCTACAGAGTCTGAAGGTGGTCAACATTCAGAAAACAGCAGCTTCAATCACTCTGGCCAACAGTCTGGAGGTTCCTCAGAAAACTAAACAGATTTTTCCTATAACCCAGCCATACCACTCTTGGGCATCCACCCAGAACATCACAAGCCAGGATATCATAAAGACATTTGCACATCCATGTTCACTGCTGCACTATTCACAACAGCCAAGTTATAAAAACAGTCCAGATGCCCCACAATAGATGAGTAGATGCAAAAAAATATGGTACCGGAACACAATATAATTTTAGACAGCCATTAGAAAGAATACTATTATGGCATTTGCAGGGAAATGGATGGATATAGAACAAATTATGTTAAGTGAGGTAAACCAAGCTCAGAGACACAAACTACATGTTTTCTCTCATATGCGGAAGTTAGATCTAAAATACACTGGGACATGATAAAATATACAAGACTCTAGGCATTCATAGACAGTGAGACCAAAGGAGGATATTCTTAGGAGATGAACACAAAGGTACAATGCCTATGTGCAACTGTTCATATGCAATCATATTCATCTAAATGAATACCAGGGGATGAAAGTGAGCAGTTTGTACTTCATTGCCGTTTTTTCTGCGCTTTTTGTCTTTTTTTGTGTACTTACTTGTCTTTAAGAGGGCAATGGGAGTACAGAAATGGAGGGACAAAAGATGAACAAATGCAGCAGTGATACTCACTAGACACTAAGTTGAAAAATGAACTATACAACTTGTAGGTAGGGATAGGAGGGAAAAACTGAGAGGAAGGGAAAAGCTGACATTGTCCAAAAAGAAATGTACTCTTTACCCAATTTATGTAACTATAGTCCCTTCTGTACATAATCTTTATAATAACAAAAAAATTAAGAAAAAGAAAAATGCAAAAAATAATAATAATCAGGAGCTTTTCTATATACTAGTAATGAACAGGCTGAAGCAATAAGGAAAACAATTCCATTCATAATAGCCTCAAAACAATAAAATAGTATTAACTTGAGGCAAAGAAGCAAAAGACCTAAAGACTAAATGATGGAAAGAACTCCCATGCTCATGGATTGGCATAATCAATATTGTGAAAATGACCATTCTGCTAAAAGCAATCTACAGATTAAACACAATATCCATCAAAATCCCAATATCATTCATTCCTCACAGACATAAAAAAACAATCTAAAAATTTACATGGAACCATAAAAGACACTGAATAATCAAAACAAATCTCCATAAAAGGAGCAAAACTGGACATATCACAATACTAGCCTTCAAATTATACTATAGAAATACAGTAACAAAACAGCACAAAGATCACTGTAATGGTATGGAATGGATGGTCCAGAAGTAAAACCACAATTATACTTATCTAATTTTCAACAAAGAACCTCAAAACATACACTTGAGAAAAATAGCATCTTCAACAAATGATGTTGGAAAACTGGTTATCTATTTGGAAGGGGCTAAAACTTTTTATGTGTTTGTATGCCAGTACTGGGCCAGGGTACTGTCCTTTAGTTTTTTTTACTCAAGGCTGGTGCTATAATACCAGAACTACAGTTCCATTTCCAGCTTTTTGGTGGTTAATTGGAGACAAGAGTTAGCCTGTCTGCCCAAGTTAATTTTTCGATCCTCAGATCTCAGCCTCCTGCATACCTAGGATTACAGGTGTGAGTCACCAACTCCTAGCAGGATATTGAAATGTGAAGCCTATCATTCACTCTGTAAAAAAAAAAAAAAAAATCAACTCCAAATAGATGAAAGAACTCAAAGTAACTAAAACTTTAAATCTACTAAAGGAAAACATGCAGAAAACTCTGAAAGTTAAAGGCACGGGTAATTATTTTTTGATAGTTCAACTGCCCAGAAATGAACAAGAATTGACAAATAGAATTACATCAAACTGAAAAATTTCACAGCAAAAGAAACAACGATCAGAATTAAGAGACAACACACAGAATAAAAGAAAATCATAATCAATATATAAAGGATTAACATCCAGAATATACAAAGAATTCAAAACACTCAACAGCAAATGAACAAGTAATTAGTAAAAGGAAAGCAAATTGAATAGAGTTCTTGGGAGTACAAATTGCTAATGGATATGTAAAGAAATGCTAAACATCCTTAGCCATAAATAAAATGCAAATCAAAACTACATTAAGCTAATGGAAGAAGAACGGGTGAGCAAATGCAGCAGTGGTACTCAGTTGAAAATGAACTATAAAACTTGTGGGTGAGTATCACTGTACCAAGAAGCTAGACTTAACACCTTTATGACTTAAAAACATATCCTAATTGTAGAACATCATTGAAAGCAAGTCACATTATACAAATAAACTTTAAAAAAAAAAAACTTGTGGGTGAGGACAGGAGGGAAAAACTGGAGCAAGTGAAGAAGGGGTGACACTGTCCAAAAAAATGCTGGGTTTTTTTTTTGGGGGTCCGGTCATGGGGCCTGAACTCTGTCCCTCAGCTCTTCAGCTCAAGGCTAGCACACTACCACTTGCTATAGCACCACTTCCGGCTTTT
>NW_012267217.1:63412772-63426395 GCF_000151885.1 Dipodomys ordii | reverse complement strand
CCCAGAGTTCAAGTCCCACGATGGGCAAAAAAATAAAGAAAGCACTAAGTTCAAGTCCCACAACTGACAATCAATCAATCAATCCTTTAGTAAATAATAATTTAAAAAAAGCTGTGAAGAAAGAAACAGCATTTTATTATGTATGACAAAGATTCTAAAACAGTAACAATGGTATTAAAAGGACAGGGTGCTGGACAACAGCATAAAGCCAACAGAATTTGCCTAAAGGGAAAAGTGCAGGTGCCATTATTTTAATAAAAAAAAATAGTGCTTGGTATCATTCTCCAATCATATATATTCATGATACCAAGCACTTTTTTTGTTGTTAATTTTTTCAAAATTAACAAAACTGGGGGCTGGGAAGGTGGCTCAGTGGTAGAGCGCTTGCCTTGCATGCATGAGGACCTGGGTTCGATTCCTCAGCACCACATAAGCAATAAGAAAAAAAAAAGCCAGAAGTGGCACTGTGGCTCAAGTGGTAGAACACTAGCCTTGAGCTGAAGAGCTGAGGGACAGCACCCAGGCCAAAAGTTCAGTCTCCACAACCGGACCGCCCCCCCCAAAAAAAAAAAATTAACAAAACTGAACCAGGTACCATCAACTCATGTCTGTATTACTAGATACTAAGGTGATGGAGAGCTAGCCAGGGCACAAAAATCCAGGAGACTCCAATTGCCAATTCACCAGCAAAAAGACAAAAGTGAAAGTATGACTCAAATGGTAGAGCACCAGCATAGAGCAAATCTAAGAAAAGCGTGCAAGGACCAGGTGCTGGTGGTTCTTGCCTGTAGCCTGCTACTCAGGGGGCTGAGATCTGAGGATCATGGTTCAAAGCTAGCCCAGGAAGAAAAGTTCTGAAAGACTCTTTAATCACAAAAAGCTAGAAGCAGAGCTGAAGCTCAAGTGGTAGAGTGCTAGCCATGAGCAAAATAGCTCAGGGACAGTACCCTGGCCCTGAGTTCAAGCCCCAATACAAAAAAAAAAACAAAACCACAAACCTGAGGTCATTATAAACACCAAGAAAAATACTGTTCACAATATCCAAAATATGGAAACAACCCAGATGCCCCACCACAGATGAATGGGTCAAAAAATTGTGGTACCTATATACAATGGATTATTACACAACCATTAGAAAGGATATTTCAAAATAATGACAGTCCTAGGGAAATGGATGAAACTAGAACAAATCATGTTGAGCAAGATAAGCCAAGATATGCAGATATTAGATTCAAAAGAAATAAAAGGACCTGTTCTTAATTTGTCATGGAGTTTCTAGATGAATCTATGTTCTGGACCCCATATATGGTATATACACGTGCATACCTGACAGAAGCTAAGAGGAAGGCATAGAATTAGAGGAAAACAGGTGAAAATATGTAGCAGAGGGCCACAGTGATGAAAGTGAACTAAGCAACTCAAGGGCAGCAATGGGAGGGAGGAAATGAAAGAGAAAGAGGGAAAAGATGACACTAAGCAAAAGGAAAGAAATGTATAAATCACCCAATTTGAAAGAAATAGTTTACTGTTAAAGTTTGTAGAGTTCATGGGGCTGGGAAGGTGGCCCAGTGGTAGAGCGCTTGCCTTGCATGCCTGAGGCCCTGGGTTCGATTCCTCAGCACCACATAAGCAGAAAGAAAAAAAAAAGCCAGAAGTGGCGCTGTGACTCAAGTAGTAGAACGCTAGCCTTGAGCTGAAGAGCTGAGGGACAGCGCCCAGGCCCAAGAGTTCAACCCCACAACTGGACTAAAAAAAAAAAAAAAAAGTTTGTCGAGTTCATAAGCTTTATAGATCAAGGTGACAGTTTGCATTATGACGGTTAAAATGTGTTTGTGACTTTAGCTAAGTATCACTATGCCACAGTACTGTGAAATTTATGTAATCACTTAATCTCGATAAAGGGAAAAAAAAATCCACAAACCTGACATCATTATAAAACCAAGAAAAACAAGGTCAAAATCTAAACTAAAAAAACTATACTAAGATTCCACTCACTCCAGTCAGAATGCTAATCATCAACAAACAACAAAAAAAATAAACAACAAATAATGCTGGTGAGGATGCACATTGGTGAGGATGTAAATTAGTGCAACCACTATAGAAATCAATAATGTAGGTTCCTTTAAAAAACTAAAAACAGCCTCATGCCAGTGACTCATACTTATAATCCTAGCTACTCAGGAGGCTGAGACCTTAGGATCACGGTTCAAAGCCAGCCTGGGCAGGAAAATCCGTGAGACTCTTATCTCCAATTAACCACCAGAAAACCAGGAGTGGTGCTATGGCTCAAGTGAAAGAGCTCTAGCCTTGAGCTGAAGAGCTCAGGGATAGTGTCCAGGCCCAAAGTTAAAGACCCATGACCAACCAAAAAAAAAGCAACAACAAAAAAAACCCAAAAACTAAAAATAGATCTATTCTATGACCTCACCATATCACTATTCAACATTTATTAAAAGAAAGTCAATAAAAGATACCTGTGTACACATTTATTCCAGCACTATTCAAAAGCAGCCAAACTGGAATCAACTGAGGTACCCAACAAGAGACAAGTGGATAAAGAATATATGGAATATTACACAGTCATTAAGAAAATCATTTGTTTAAAAATAAAAAGGATGAAGGTGGGAAGGTAGCTCAGTGGTAGAGTGCTTGCCTTGCATGCATGAGGTCCTGGGTTCCATTCCTCAGCACCACATAAGCAGAAAAAGCCAGAAGTGGTGCTGTGGCTCAAGTAGTAGAGTGCTAGCCTTGAGCTCAAGAGCTGAGGGACAGCACCCAGGCCCAGAATTCAAGCCCCACAACCAGCAAAATAAATAAATAAAAAGATGGAAGTGAAGATCACCATGTTGAGCACAATAAGCCAAGCTCTAAGAGCCAAATATCCTAAGATGATTCCCCTTCACAGCACCAGTGTCTATCTGTTCCTTGGTTAATCTGTTTCTGCAAAGTACCAGTTTGTGGGCCCATGAGACTTTCTAGGCTTTTTTTTCTTTCTTGCAGCCTTACTGGAGGAATATTCCTTCCCTACCGTATGTACTTAAAACTCTTTGTACATTTTTTGTTTCTTTTATAAATCTGAAGTTCAGTATTCCTCTGGTTCTACTGTTTACTGTTCCCTTGACTTGCCTAGCATACTACCCTGATATAGGTATGCAAGCTGATGGTGTTTTTTTTTTAGTTTCATGGAGAAACTGAAAGGTACTGTGCCATCTTTTCCAACTTCAACTGATTTCTCTTGAGGAAGGTACTAATAATATATCTTAGGATATGCTTACTTTTAGAGTCATGTACATATGTTCACTTTGTGTTTATGCTATATCCAGGGATTGACTGCATACTGGCTAGTCACAGTAACATTCCATCAGCAGTGTACTGTCTATCCCTACTTTCATGGCATAACGGATCATCTTCATAGTATTTCCACCTATCAACAGGTTTTTTCTCAAACATAGATAAGGAGATATTTTGCTGTACTGCAAAAATGTGTATATAGCAGGACACCGGTGGCCCACACCTATAATCCTAGCTACACAGGAGGCTGAGATCTGAACAAAGGTTCAAAGCCAGCCTAGGAAGGAAGTCCATGAGACGCTAATCTCCAATAAACCACTCAGAAAACTGGAAGTGGTGCTGTGGCTCAAGCAGTAGAGCACTAGCCTTGAGCTGAAGAGCTGAGGGACAGCACCCAAGCCCAGAGTTTATGGTGACAACCAACAACAACAACAAAACCAGACTCTATTGGGGAGTTAAATACCAGTGTGAGAGGGGAGAGCAAACAGAAAAGATGAATAAAGATAGATATGGTTAAAGTAGTTTATCTGTACACATTAAAGTAAGAATAATAAACCTGTTGACACTGCTTTAGAAGGGAGAGTGATAAGAGTGAGTTTAATCGCATCATACTGTATGAGAGAATAAGTATCACCATCAACTTCCCAATGTGGAACTTACGTATGTTAATAAAAGAAAATATCACATGGCACCTGTGGGGCTCAGACCTGTAATCTTAGCTACTTAGGAGGCTGAGCTCTGAGGATTCAGGTTAGAAGTCAGCCCAGGTAGAAAAAGTCTATGAAACTCAAAAATACAGAAGTAGAGTTGTGGATCACTCAAGTGGTAGAGTGCTAGCTTTAAGCAACAAAAGCTCGGGGACACCACCCAGGCCCTGAGTTCAAGTCCCAGGAACAGCATCAAAATGCATACATACGTATATACATATATATATATATATATATATATATATATATATATATATATATCTTTTTAAATAAAAATATCTGCTAATGACCCTACAAGATATCATGTTTTGTGAATAAAAACAGAACAAGTTTGAGCCAGGTGCTGATACGGTTCATATCTATAATCTTAAGACACTTTGAAAGCTGAAAAGTCTGTGAGAACCTTTCTCAAACCATACCTGGGTACAGTATCTGGTGCCAGTTGTTCCAAGCTACATGGGGAGGCTGAAATTGGGAAGATCATGGTGCCAAGCCAGCCAGCCCAGGCAGAAAAGTCCATGAGTTTCCATCTTGTGGAAAGAAAGCTAGAGACAGTAGCTCACACTTATGATCACAAGCAATAATATAAAGCCTAAAAGGCAGCAGATCTCAGCTCAAGGGCATGATGGGAAGGAAATGAAACCTTATCCTAAAAAATAATCAGTGAAGACATAGCTCAAGATGTAGCTCAGCAGCATCTTAATGGAACTAGTGTGACTTCCAAGAACCTATGATCAAAACTAGTTGTATAAAAGATGCCAACACTATGTTGAAAACGAACTTTACAACTTGGGGGGAGGGGAAAGAGTTGGGGAGGGAAGGGATGGTAGGGGAAAAACAAAGGAGGAGGTAACAGTGCTCGACAGGAAATATATTCATTACCTTGCTCATGTAACTGTAACCCCTCTGTACAGTATTTTTACAATAAAAAAGAAAAAAAAAAAAAAAGAAAGATGCAGGGCGCTGGTGGCTCATGCCTGTAATCCTAGCTACTCAGGAGGCTGAGATCTTAGGCTTGAAGTTCAAAGCCAGCCTGGGCAGGAAAGTCCATGAAACTCTTATCTCCAATTAATCACCAGAAAACCGGGAGTGGTGCTGTGGCTCAAGTGGTAGAGTGATAGCCTTGAGCTGAAGAGATGAGAGACTGTGCCCAGGCCCAGTTCAAGCCCCACAACCAACAAAAAAATAGTTGTTATAATTCTTCACTTAGAGCAACACTGCAGCCAGGTACAACAGCATATACCTGTAAAACCAGCACTAAGGAGAGGCAAGCAGGATGATCATGTTCAAAGCTATATAGTAAAACCCTGTCTCAAAATGAAGTGGTATTCCAAAAAAGCTTCATTTTTCCACTGTTAGTAGAATCTGATTTTAAGAATCAGAAAAGTTTAACTTTGCCCAGAACATATTGAATGAATGGGAAGAGAACAAAATCTGCCACTTTCTAGCCTAGTAGTTCTCTCTCTCTCTCTCTCTCTCTCTCTCTCTCACACACACACACACACACACACACACACAAATGGATAACAGAAGAACTGTAGTTATTTCAAGATGAGTATCCACATTTTCCTCTAGTGGTAAAAATAAATGCACTTGGTGAAAATTCATGTGGACAATTACTTCTAAAAAACGATGTTTTTCTGCATAGATGTTCAATCTTCCACAGTCTCTCAGAAAAAATATTTGCTGAGTAAGTCAGAAGAGATAGTTCCTTAAGATTCCAGAAGCATTTCCTCATCTCTACCTACAGGTAAATGGCTTCAGATACAAAAGCAAAACGTAGGCCACTCAAATGCAAAAAGGAAGAAGATTTGGGAGAACTCAACATAATCTTTAGGGCCTAAGTAGTAGCTTCCTGACTTCATTCATCAGAGGAAGAATAATAATACTTTGCTCTGAGATCTAGAGCAGGCACATACCTGCTCTTCTTCTGTAAAGGGTACTAGAGCCAATGGTGGCAGGGGCTCCTCCTGTAGGATAGGTAGAAATTCTTTATCCAGAAGATCTGAAGGTATCTGTACAACAAACACACAGCCCTAAGATTAATACTATTCCTCCAATTACAAAAAGGAAAAAACCAAGGAAAAAATATTTGCTCACATATTACTAATTAGTATAAATGTTAATCTAAGCTTTTCTAACTACAATTAACTTGTGATTATCTGGTAGTTATATATATGAAAACAGGCAAATGTTAAAAACTAAGGTCATCCTCCTCCTCCTCCTCCCATTGGTCCACCACTTTGGATTCAGCATTAACTCTGATATTCCAGAAAACACAGTGGAGGAGTAAGAGTCTCCACATTTAACTCAAAGCAGATGGTAAGGAGAGTTTCATAAGCAATTATCTATCCTTAGCAACCATCACTAAAACTCAAGATCCTCTGTTAATAAATTAATAACAAAGTATATTGAGAAAAACAGAAAATGTCTCCCTAGTCAGATACATCTACCTTGTATTTTCCAGTTTGATTTTTTTTTTTTTGGTCAGTCACAGGGCTTGAATTCTGGGCCTGAACGCTGTCCCTCAGCATTTCAGTTCAAGGCCAATGCTCTACCACTTGACCATAGCGCCACTTCCAGTTTTCTGGTGGTTAACTGGAGATAAGAGTCTCATAGACTTTCCAGCCTGGGCTGGCTTTGAACCACGATCCTCAGATAGCAGCCTCCTAAGTAGCTAGGATTACAGGTGTGAGTTTGATCATTTATAAGTGAAACAAATATGTTATTTTTAAGATTTCTAACAAAAATTTCATATTTAACTTAAAAAGAGAAAAGGGTAAGAAAGTTCTCTCATTCTTTCCTTCTGAGTAGAATAAAGGGTTAAATAAAGAGAACGGAAGCCAGGAACTAGTGGCTCACACCTGTAATCCTAGCTACGGCTGAGATCTGAGGACCATAGTTTGAAGCGAGCCGTGGGCAGAAAAGTCTGCAAGACTCTATAGTCTCCAATTAACTGGTAAAAAGTCAACAGTAGGCCTATGGCTTAAGTGGTAGAGCACTAACCTTGAGCAAAAAAGCTCAGGGACAGTGCCCAGACCTTAAGTACAACTGGCACACACACCAAAAGAAAAAAGAAGAGAAAAAAAAGAAATTCTTCATTTATCAGCTATCAAACTGGAACAGAGAGATCAGAAGGGCAGGATGAAATGAAGTGATGACTGTCCTGTTGCCAGGAAGCCACCTGCTTCTATAATGACATCATCAGTTTTCTTTAAGGAGAAGGCATTACACTTACACCCACTGTTAACTACAGTTATGCTTCAGTACAGGAAAAAGGTAGAGGAAAAGAAAACATAAATCAACATATAGACAAAAGATACATTTGAGATATATATTCATTTTATTAATAGATCATTATAAATATCACCCTAAAGTCTCAGCCAAAATTCTGACTTCTTTTCCTATTTTTTTACCTTGTTGTCTTTAAGGAAAAGTGCTAACATTTCTTCTCTGCCATAGCGATAATCAGCTAATTTATACTTCGGCAGTGCTGGAGAAAGAGGAGGGGATGTGATACTCCCACCACTGGACAGAGCTCGGAGCCTAGAATAGGAAAGAAAACAATATAAAGCAGCAGATATTGTAGCACTATGAATTTCTCATATACTGTAAGAAAAATTTGTTTTAGTTCCTGAGAAAAATTAGGAAGAGCCCCATTATCTTAAGGGAGTAAAGTTTTTTCCTCTAATAGCACACTATATGACAAGTTCACTGCATGGTACACAGCCATGTGACAATCTCACCACTTAATCTATCATAGTATATCCCTGAAGGCTTGGGAGTTAGGGAAGGGATGTTTTTTGTATCAAATTATAGAAAAGTGCACCAGGTACCAGTGGCTCATGCCTATAATCCTAGCTACTCAGGAGGCTGAGATCTGAGGATTGCAGTTCAAAGCCAGCCCAGGCAGTAAAGTCTATTAAAACTCCTATCTCCAATTAATCACAGAAAAATCTGGAAGTGGTGCTGTGGCTCAAGTGGTAAAGTGCGAGCCTTGAGCAAAAAGAGCTCTGGGACATTCCCCTGGCTTTTTAGTAGTGCTTGCCTAGCATGCATGAAGCCCTGGGTACCATTCCTCAGTACCACATAAACAGAAAAAGCCAGAAGTGGCACTGTGGCTCAAGTGGTAGAATGCTAGCCTTGAGCAAAAGCAGCTCTGGGACAGCACCCAGGCCCTGAGTTCAAGCACCAACACTGGCAAGAATAAAAAAAAGTGAGGTGCCACTTTTTACCTATGAGACTAATAAAAAGTATTAACAATACTGCTCATCAGTAAGGATGTAAAACAATGAAAACTCCAATGTAGTATTTATGTTATAAATGGGCTCACTTACTTCAAAAAATAATTTGGTAGTTACATAAAAGCTATTTGGCTATTTGGTAATATATACCACATAAAATAAAATTTAAAAGCTTATAACAGATATCAAAATGTATAAATCACAAATAGGTTTGAATTCTTTATAGACATACAAAAGATGGTAAAAGCAGAATGAATCATGGAATAATAAATACATCATTAAAGTATAGGGTTATATCATCCCCAAGAGGAAGTATAAAAAGAACTTTAATTGTACCTACAATACTTTTTTCAGCTTGGTAAAAACTATGCAGGTGTTATATAATTTTGTTTGTATTATTTCATAATCTATTTTAATAAAACATCAATAATCAGTGTAAAGAATTAAAGTCAATAAAGTATGGGACAAAAATAATCATTTATTACTCAGAAGAAAAAACTTTAAATGTACTACTCCAAGCTAACAAGACGCATTCAAGAACAGAAATGGGGGTAAAGGGACTATTCTCTGTGTATGCCAGTCCTGGGACTTGGAACTCAGGGCCTAGGCACTGTCCTGAGCTTTTCTGACTCTACTTGAACCTTAATAGCTCCATTGCCAGATTTTTTGGTGGTTAATTAGAGATAAATCTCAGGTACTTTACTGCCCAGACTGACTTCAAACCACAATGCTTAGATCTCAGAATCCTAAGTAGCTTGGATTACAGGTCTGAGCCACCAGCACCTGTCTGGTTCCAGTCTTGGGGCTGAATTCAAGACTTGGGCACTGGAGCTGGGAAGGTGGCTCAGTGGTAGAGCGCTTGCCTTGCATGCATGCATGCCCTGGGTTCGATTCCTCAGCACCACATAAGCAAAAAGAAGAAAGCCAGAAGTGGCGCTGTGGCTCAAGTGGTAGAGTGCTAGCCTTGAGCTGAAGAGCTGAGGGACAGCACCCAGACCCAGAGTTCAGGCCCCACAACTGGACCCCCCCCAAAAAAAAAAAAGACTTGGGCACTGGCTCTTAGATTTTTGCTAAAGGCTAGTGTTCTACCACTTAAGTCACAACTCCACTTCCAGCTTTTTGGTAGTTAATTGGAGATAATCTCATGGACTTTTCTGCCTCGACTGGCTTCAAACCATGATCCTCACATCTCAGCCTCCTGAGTAGCTAGGATTAAAGTGTGAGTCACAGTGCCTGGGCTCCTTTAATTTTATGCGTATCTGGCAGAAACAAAGATCTGGGCTCCAACTCCATTACTACCAACAAAAAGGGAGTGGTGTTTTTAAAAGAAAAAAGCAGAAAAAAAAAAGTTAAGAAGCCTACTTGCAGGACTATACCAAAGAACTAATACTAGAAAAACTAATACTGAGATTAGCTAATAGTCTAGGGCTACTGGAATTTCTTTAATACCAAAGCTAACAGAGACCACTGAACCTTAATTCAGTTGTACTCAGCTTAATTGTGATGCACTGAATTTCCCCATAAGCCTAGGGAATTTTCTAGGGAAAGTTCAATAAAAGCACTAAAATATATATCCAAAACTGCTATGGTTTTACTCATAAAAACAAGAAGATAGGAATGATGTATTAAATGATTACACACAAAAAAGCTGGTATGGGCAGGCACAATGGTTGGTGCTTATATGATTGCTTCTCAGGAGGCAAAGATCTGAGAATCAAGGTCTGAAGCCCACGTTGGCAGACAATATGAAAAACTTACCTTCAATTAACTAGCAAAATGATGGACTGGTAGTGTAGCTCAAGTGGTAGCAAACTAGTTGTGAGTAAAAAAGCCAAACAAGAGCTTGAAGCCCTAAGTTCAAGTCCCAACACAAAATAAAAATGTAATAGGAAGGCAGCTAAAGCACAGTAAATATCTGCAGATTATTATAAAAAATGGCAAGTGACTAATAATGTGTAAGAATATATGTAAGTAGGGCTGGGAAGGTGGCTCAGTGGTAGAGCGCTTGCCTTGCAAGCATGAGGCCCTGGGGTCGATTTCTCAGCACCACATAAGCAAAAAAAAAAAAGCTGGAAGTGGCGCTGTGGCTCAAGTGGTAGAGCGCTAGCCTTGAGCTGAAGAGCTGAGGGACAATGCCCAGGCCCAGAGTTCAGGCCCACGACTGGACCCAAAAAAAAAGAATATATGTAAGTAGCCAGATGCCGGTGGCTCATGTCTATAATCCTAGCTACTCAGGATGCTGAGATCTGAGGATCTCGGTTCAAAGCCACCTTGGCAGGAAAGTTCGTGAAACTCTTATCTCCAATAAACCATTCAAAAAAATGGAAGTGGCGCTGTGGCTCAAATGGAAGAGCATTTGCCTTGAGCTGAAGAGCTGAGGGACAGTGCCTAGGCTGAGTTCAAGCCCCACAACCAACAACAAAAAAATACATAAGTGAGGCTATAGATTTTTCCAATTTATCTTCTACAGCTGCAATTTTAGCATATCATAAACAATTATATTTATTACATATCTAAAAAGAACATTAAGAAACTCATATACAGATCATTCAGCCCCCAAATCAGCAATCTGTGGCAATGTAGCTCTTTTTAGAGCCCCAGCTAACCCTCTCTTGATACTATTTTGAAGGAAATTTTTGGCTTAATATTACACCTGTACATAATATTATCACTAACATGGACATTTTTTGAAGTCTGGATTTGCTGGTTTATCATAGTGTAACTTAAAATGTTTCTATATCCTCTGCATTTCATGCAAATTGGCAACTGGGTATAGATTCTTGATGAGATGTGGGTTAAGAATACTTCCCGGACAGTGGTGTATTATTCCATCAAAGGCACAGAGTGTCGGCTGTTCTGTGATACCACTAGCTACTGATGATCAATGCTTGGATCCCTAAGTTCACTAAAGTGGTTGTAAAGTGTTTCTATACTATCATTCTTTTTTATTTGCTGGAACATTTCTGCAAAGAGAAACTTACCTCTTAAACTATTTGGTACAGTTACCCAGTGATACAGTTTATACAGGAAAGGAAGGAAAATAGCTTATTTGTTTTCAAAATAGTAGCTTGGCTCACTAGCATCCTTTAATAGTACAATTTGTTATTAATGTATTCCAGTCCACTGCAATTATTCCTAACAATCTTGAAATTGTCTCATCTTTGACTAGAGGAAGACTGGACTGGCTCCTGGTCCTTTTGACATGATCCTAGTTGTCTTAGGCATCATCTTTACTTTGGTATGCCAAACTGTTCCTGGTTATCTTATTTCTTGCCTCATATCTGGAATCCACCATTTTTCTAAGGAGCCCTGATTCTCTCTAGTATACACAAAGATTACGTTATGAGTGCTAGAAGTGCTCATTACTACTGGGTTGATCATTTCAAATGACTCCTAAGTTTACACATTAAAACAAGTTCAACAACCAGAAAACAAAACAATAGGTTGAGCTATCCAACCACTGCTGAAGAATCTTCCAGGAAACTGCTTCCCATCAATCCTGTAATTTTCTGAAAAAGTGGAATTGACATCTCCTAAGAACTTAAGTTGGGAATATTACACACGTTAGCTCGATTCATCTCACTTAAGTTTCATAAAAACTCCAATATAACAGGCATGAAAAGTGAAGTTTCAAGGGCTGGAAAGGTAGCTTAGGGTTCAATCTCCTGGTATCAATCTCCAAATCACAGATCTATGTGTGAGAGCGCGCACACACATGCACACACACACATGCGCGCGCGCACATACACACACACACACACGAAAGAAAGGAAAGGGGAAGAGAAAAGGAAAGGAGAAAGAAAAGCAAAGAGAAAAAGCAGAAGCTGAGGGGTTAATAAACAACTTGCCTAGTCATGCCCAAAAAACTAAGATTCAAATCTGGGTTTTTATGACTAAAAGAACTGACCATTCCAACAACAAGGTCTCAACACTACTATATTTAGAAGAGCCACAGATTACCAAACATTTACTTGAAAATGTTCCTATATTTTTATTAGAAATTATTATAAAGTATCTTCTTTATGCTCAGCCAATGTGCTTCTCCATAGTTTCTACTACTGAAGGGCCTAGCTCAGTCCTCTCTCAGATGAAAATCATTCTAGTCTTGGCAAACAGCTATTATACCTTTACAGAAACTCCTTTCCATGACATAACATCATCATTTTCTGGAACTACTCCTCACATTAAGGTTTTAAACTGGCCCCAGACTCCCAATGGCTAACCAATATTCAGGACTGAACACTTTCTACAAGCACCAGATCTACTGAGTAACATGATCAGAGATTTCTCCTACTTCTTTTTTTTTTGGCTGGTCATGGGGCCTGAACTCTGGGTCTGGGCACTGTCCCTCAGCTCTTCAGCTCAAGGCTAGCGCTCTACCACTGGAGCCACAGCACCACTTCCGGCTTTTTCTGTTTATGTGGTGCTGAGGAATCGAACCCAGGGCCTCATGCTTGCAAGGCATGCACTGTACCGCTGAGCTACCTTCCCAGCCTGATTTCTCCTACTTCTATGAAGAAACTGAGCCAATTAAGAAGAGGATTGCCTGTGTTAGAATGATGGGTGTGCTGACTCAACAGGCAACAAATTCTACTCAAAGACCCTCACCCTACAGATACTTAGGAAAGCTGAAAGCCCATCAGTGATCTTTACCTCCTCCATACAACCTTCTCTTCTAAACATTCATTCCCTTACCATGTACTTTGCCCTCCATTTCTAAACACACTTCAGTAACTTGTTTAGTGCAGCATTCTACTTCTAGCTATGCTCAACTCTGCTCTTTATTACAAAAGTATTTTACATCCTCATTTTCCTGTCACTTCAAACCCAGTGTTACCTGGTATTCGCTACTCTGCAAAGTGATTAATAACCTTAACATTAATAACCTTAACACAGAAAATTCAAGAGAATTTTTCTATCTTCGTGGTCATCATCTCCCTGGCCTGCACTGAAATCTGCTAACACAGAAGGCTCTGTTATACTTTTTAGTAGTAATGAATGGTACCACTAAGACTCTTAAAACCTCACGATGGCTCTCAAACTTTCACTTAAGTGCTGCTCAAGCCACAAACTTCAGCTTAAGCAATTTGGGTCTAGTGCTAGTGGCTCATGCTACTGAGAAAGCTGAGATCTGAGGATTGAGGGTCAAAACCATCCCAGGCAGGACTCTTATCTCCAATTAGCCAACAAATAGCCAGAAGTGAAGCTTTGGTTCAAGTGAAAAGTGCTAGGCTTCAGCAAAAAGGCTAAAGGAAGTTGGGCAACAATGGCTCACACCAGTAATCCTAGCTACTCAGGAGGCTGGGATCTGAGGATCACAATTTGATGCCAACCCAGGCAGAGATGTCCATGAGACTCTTATCTCCAATAAGCTACTCAGA
>NW_012267217.1:63398658-63412722 GCF_000151885.1 Dipodomys ordii | reverse complement strand
TGGCTGGTCATGGGGCCTGAACTCTGGGTCTGGGCACTGTCCCTCAGCTCTTCAGCTCAAGGCTAGCGCTCTACCACTGGAGCCACAGCACCACTTCCGGCTTTTTCTGTTTATGTGGTGCTGAGGAATCGAACCCAGGGCCTCATGCTTGCAAGGCATGCACTGTACCGCTGAGCTACCTTCCCAGCCTGATTTCTCCTACTTCTATGAAGAAACTGAGCCAATTAAGAAGAGGATTGCCTGTGTTAGAATGATGGGTGTGCTGACTCAACAGGCAACAAATTCTACTCAAAGACCCTCACCCTACAGATACTTAGGAAAGCTGAAAGCCCATCAGTGATCTTTACCTCCTCCATACAACCTTCTCTTCTAAACATTCATTCCCTTACCATGTACTTTGCCCTCCATTTCTAAACACACTTCAGTAACTTGTTTAGTGCAGCATTCTACTTCTAGCTATGCTCAACTCTGCTCTTTATTACAAAAGTATTTTACATCCTCATTTTCCTGTCACTTCAAACCCAGTGTTACCTGGTATTCGCTACTCTGCAAAGTGATTAATAACCTTAACATTAATAACCTTAACACAGAAAATTCAAGAGAATTTTTCTATCTTCGTGGTCATCATCTCCCTGGCCTGCACTGAAATCTGCTAACACAGAAGGCTCTGTTATACTTTTTAGTAGTAATGAATGGTACCACTAAGACTCTTAAAACCTCACGATGGCTCTCAAACTTTCACTTAAGTGCTGCTCAAGCCACAAACTTCAGCTTAAGCAATTTGGGTCTAGTGCTAGTGGCTCATGCTACTGAGAAAGCTGAGATCTGAGGATTGAGGGTCAAAACCATCCCAGGCAGGACTCTTATCTCCAATTAGCCAATAAATAGCCAGAAGTGAAGCTTTGGTTCAAGTGAAAAGTGCTAGGCTTCAGCAAAAAGGCTAAAGGAAGTTGGGCAACAATGGCTCACACCAGTAATCCTAGCTACTCAGGAGGCTGGGATCTGAGGATCACAATTTGATGCCAACCCAGGCAGAGATGTCCATGAGACTCTTATCTCCAATAAGCTACTCAGAAAATGCCAGAAGTGGAGCTGTGGCTCAAATAATAGAGTGCTAGCCTTGAGCAAATAGAAACTTGTGGAAAGCACCTGAATTCAAGCTCCATGAACAGCAAAACAAAACACAACACCACCACAAACAGTACTTCTGTATAAACTCATGATTCTCAAATCCAGCTGATTCTTCACACAGTGACAGGTCCATCAAGCCCCAAATGTCCCAAACCTTGTTCTCGTCAGTCTATTCATTCCAAACTCTACTGCTTCTATTTCCAGAGGGAAGGACACTACCATCTATTCAACCACTAAATTAAAGAGTCTGGGATTCGGCCTTCACTTCTCCTATTCCCATTCACATCTTACTGAATCCCAAATCTCAAGCCATCTCTTTATCTAGTGACCTAATTGTTGCTATGCTTTTATTTCTGTAACAGTATCCTTGATGATATTAACTAGTCTTAGTCTATCTTCACATTACAACAAATTACTTATTTAAAATGCACACCTGAAAACTCTAATCCTTCACCAACACACCATGACCAAATAAAACTCAAAGATTCTTCAGCCCCCAAACACATTTCTCCCACACTTCGTATTACAGTAAAGGCAAACATCTGAGTCCTTTTACATCTGCAGCTTCTTGATAATACGTCTTCAAACATGCCCTTTTTGCTGTAGAAACATTTTCCAAACTTTCTTTTCAACAATGCAGAGTACAGATGCTAGGGAGAAGAAAGCTTAAATGGGAAGAACAGAGAAGTGGAAGGAGCATGCAAGACAGAGTGAGACTGGGATCTAGATATTGATACAGAATGTAGCAAGCATTTGGTAAAATGTTTTTCTGAACCAGTCTTAATATACTCTTCTAAAACATACTCTTGCATAATATCTACTTTACTGCCTCTTTAAGCTTACTACCCTCTCACCCTTTTGTAAACTAAGAATTATAATGTGTTCTATGCTCCAAAACTTCTCCATTTTCTCCACAAAAATTCCAGATAGTAAGCTAGCAATCTCAGGTTTACATGATCTTATCCCCAACACACTCTCCCAAAGGCCTTCATTCAACAAAATTTAGTGTGTCTACTTCTGACTAAAGCACTAAAGTAAACCACCAACTTACTAAATGGGGAAATACTATGTTTTCGTTTTTTTACAGTATAGCTTTCCTAAAGCAAACACATATACGAAAGAGATAAACCACAAAAAGGTGACCATTTTAACAGGTATAAACTAAGTGCTCTGGGGAAAATAGAGTAAGTCCCTCTTTTTGACAAGAAAAGATCTGGGAAGAATTCCTGAAGACCATGGATATGTGATACAAGAAACCACCTCAAAGAAGCATCCTCTGTAGCCAGGTCACTATAATAATGCTCCCTACAATTAAGTCTTTGTCTAGGCCAGACATCGTGGTACATGTCTGTAATCTCTGCATTCAGAGGCTGAGGCTGGAGCAGGGAGTTTTAGGCCAGCCTAAGCTACACAGCACCACCATATCTCAAAAGTCCTCATCTAGACTAAAATTGAGGCTTCTGATTCTCAAAAAAAAAGCCAGTATTGGGGCTGGGAAGGTGGCTCAGTGGTAGAGCGCTTGCCTTGCATGCATGCATGCCCTGGGTTCGATTCCTCAGCACCACATAAGCAAAAAGAAAAAAGCCAGAAGTGGCGCTGTGGCTCAAGTGGTAGAGTGCTAGCCTTGAGCTGAAGAGCTGAGGGACAGCGCCCAGGCCCAGAGTTCAGGCCCACAACTGGAAAAAAAAAAAAAAAAAAAACTGTATTAAACAAGAGCCATTTGTTGGTTTCTTGTATGCCTTAAAGTACACATTTGCAAAGAAACAAGATGAAGGATAAAAATCAAAACCCTAGCAAAGGCTCTTGGGATATAGTATTAAGGGTAATTTGGATGTTTTCTTTTTTCTTCTGTACTACTATAATTTCCTCCCAGATTATCAGAATGGGTAGATTTGTTACTGTAAATAACAATGTAAGATCCATAAGCACATACAAAAAAAAAAGTTCCATTAATAACCACTTAAGTGTTTCATCAAACATAAAGTAAACACACAGGATGGAAATCAGGTTCATACAATCTTTCTGGTGGCCAGTCTGCACATTATCTTCCAAAAACCCTAAAATGGAAGTTTTGATTTAACAATTCTACCTCCAAGAAATTTTTTCAAGGAAAGGACTCAAATACAAACAAACCATTCAGAGGCGTGTATATACATATCACTTTCAATAGCAAAACATTAAAAACAAGTTTACTTTCCAACAATTCACTTATTCATTTAATAAACATTTATTGAGTGCCTAACTATATGCCAGGCACTGGAGATACAGTAACGAACAAGCTATACAAAAATCCAGTCCAGATACCTGCCCTCATTGGAGCTCACAGTCTAGTGGGAATAGAGGATGAGCTATCAATAATAAAGAAAATATGTGCACAGGGTATTTGGCATGTAACATTTTCTACAGACCACTGAAGGAGTTATGATAGGGAGTAAGAGGGACACAGGGCAAGTTGTACAGACGGTCAGGAAAGTTCTATGGTAGTAGCATTTAAGAAAGGCTGTAAAAAGTGACTAATTCATACGTAGGAGTGATTTACTTCTCCATTAAATCTATCACATCCTTTTAAGTTGTTTTGATGGTTCTGTAAAAATTTCTTTATCCAAATATAATCTGTAGCCTAGTGATTTTATCGATTGTCAGGTCTAAACCTACAGGTGTGTTCTAGCCCCACCACAAGTTTCAGTGTTCTCCCATCTTCACAACTGCCCCCACATACAAATAAATCTCTTTATTTTATCAATCTCTCATTAAACATATTTTACATTGTTCATTACAAGAATGATGACCTTCCTGGAAAGAACATCACTAAATGTTTCTGTATCATTCAGAGATACACATTCAATTCAATGCAATCACTGAAATCCTTGATACTTCCCTCAGATCCATAATGAACGATTACATGTAGAAAAACATGACAATAGTCCCTATCATACTGTGCTTTCTAGCTCAGGGTCAATGCTTTAAGAGCTTCAAGAAATTTTGATACATGACACCAATAAAGCAGTGTCCACTTATACTTTCATTCCTCAGTTTATTAGCAATTTCTGTGACTTAGGGTAAACTTGCAGGGTAACAGACGTAAAACCAGATAACACTACTGGCTTTAGGAAGGGATCAGTTACTGCCCACTGCTAAAACTATCTCAATTCAAATTTTGCCTAAAACACTAGGCTGATCAAACAAAATACCATCAAACAAAACTTCAGAGAACCAATGAAAATGAGAGTGTGTAAGAGACTACTGACAGATGGTTCAAAGACACAGAAATACCTAGAAATGACTTGCTGTTTAGGAATGCATGCTGTATGGCAGGAGCCAGCCAAATTATTCTGTTTAGGGTCAGAGAAATTACTTAAGCCCTGAGAAGCTAATTTAACTACTAGACCTGTCAAAGTAGCATAAAAGTAACCAGGTAAGATAGAAACAAATGGGAATGGCTGCCTTCCAGTAACACTTTACAAAATTTTACAAAAGCTTTACTTACAGTCCCATGGACTGCAGTTTGGCAACCTATGATGTAAAACATCAAGCTAAATGTCAAATAACAAATATTACCAATTTGTTTTGTTTTTCTTAATTTCTGGTGTTGCTATTTTTACCTATTGACAAGACACTTTAAAAGATGTTTACTATGTTTTTGTAAAGAAAAAGACATAAGGTTTATAAATGAATACAAGAATTATAAATTCAAGTAACAGCAGAAGAGCTGCACATGAAGTGCTTTGCAAAGTGAACTACATGAATTTAAATCCACCTGGTAAAATAAGTAAGGCGTGAATAAAGATTCAACTATTAAAAAAGCTCATTAAAATATTTTTATAATAATGAAAAACTGACAACAATCTCTACGTACTATATCTGGAGGACTAGTTAAATAAATGATAGTACATCCATACAATGAAACTATTTAACAAAACAGAAATATTTATTGATTTTAAAAAATGATGGCTTTGATTTAGATTTTTTTAAGTTACAAAATTGAGTTACAGTATGATCCCATTTCTGTGAAAATAAGTGTACATATATATACAAGTAGATACATAGAACCACCTGGAAAGATACACCAAGATATTTACAGAGATTACCACAGATGGTGAAATTTTGGCTATACCTTCTCTATTACTTATAATTTTTTATTTTTGTAAATATTAATTTGGTAGTAAAATGCTCTTTAAAATAGAAAGTACTAATACAAGTGCAGCATCACTTGGGTCAGTATTTTTTAAAATAAACTCAAACTACAGAAGTTGCATCAACCCTCAAATAGTAATTTCTCCTCAGTCTCTAAATGTTAGCTAGAAAGGTTAGGGAAATCTAGGAAATACATAAAAAAGGAAATGTATACCACTGGGTAAGTATGCATAAGAATCCTCAAATCAGGAACTACTACAGAAAGTCTTACCAAATTGCCTTCACACCTCAATAATCATGAACGTTTAAGGCACTAATCCAGCTCATCAACTATAAATACTGTCTCTGACATTACCCAAGGGGTTGTTCGAAGTATGAATGGAAAAAGTAACTATCATTATTCACGCCACTGAAGAGAGGATCTTCAATCATCAACTTTTGGGGAAAAGGAAGAAGAGGGGGGAAAAGTCACACTACAATGTGATGGATCTCAAAATTCCATGAGAATTCCATATTCGGGTCCAAACAATCTGTAAGAGACTCAAAGGTCAATTAATTGTTATTATGGCAAGTGCTAACTCAATTCTAGCTGGGCTACTGCTAATAGCCAGTATAATTCTGGACCACCTGTCTAGCCCACCAATAAAATAAAATTTAAATAACACTTCAATTAAAACTATTTTTTCAAACAAGTCTATGAATAGCAATTACAAAACAGAACTGTAGCAGAAAACATATAGATATTAAAATGTTACAATTTTATTTATATAAACTTATATTTACCTAGACAAAGACTTAAAACATAAACAATGTTCTAGGATGGTGGATTATGGTGAGTTTTAATTCCATTACCAACACATAACCAGACCAAGAAAAAAAAATCAATAAAATAATAGAATATAATCATTTACCAAATATAATTTTATTACTGACCTAGCCATGTTATTTTGAACTAGGCACATAAAGCAAAATTTCAAAAACATGCACATTTATAGACTACCCAGTACCTGTATTATTAACTTACTACATACTGCATTATCAAATAGGATGAGACTTAAAACTCACCATTCAGGCCCAAAGTTCAGTGTCTGAGTTTCTGCTGCCATTCTTCTCCGTATTTTTACAAAGAATTCTATATGTGAAGAAACCTGTTGAAGAGAAAAATAGCTCCATAAAATTAGTCAAGATGAAGTGTAAATTTCAAGCCAGAATGTACAACAGAGTATGTTGTTAGTGCTTTATTTTCTCTCAACTGAAATCCTAAGAACGAGATTTTTTAAATTCCTATTTATAGCAATACAGCAAGCAAAGTGAAATTAAATCTACCCTACTCTCCAAACTAATCATTTTCTCATATTTATCTGAGGCAACAAGATACAGAGTCAGGGTCTGGGAAGGTAGCTCAGTGGTAAAGTGCTTGCCTTGCATGCATGAGGCCCTGGGTTCAATTCCCCAGCACCACATAAGCAGAAAAAAGCCAGAAATAGCCCTGTGGCTCAAGTGGTAGAGTGCTCGCCTTGAGCTGAAGAATTAAGGAACATATCCAGGCTCAGAGTTCAGGCCTCATGACCACTATATATATATATGATATAGAGTCAACTAGTGAAGCAAGCAGAAGCAGACAAATTAAAGATTTTTCTCTATTAGCTTTAGAGCAATAGACATGAATAAAACACATTTACGTTTCTCTTACTGACTTGGAATAGCCCATGTTACCCTGAGAGACAAGGATTCTTGGCATCTAACTGGAGATTCTCCAGTATCCACCTCCCCTCTGAAATTATAGGCATGCACCATTTTATTATCAAGGACCTCCTCACATATCTCAACAGCATCTGCTCTACCTCTTCCTCACTTCCTGGTTAGCAATTTGTACACTGGAGATGCTTTAAAAAAAAATTACCTTGGGTCAAGTTAAAATGATAAAGCCAATGCATTTCAAAAGTAACATTTCAGAAGCAATAATAAACCAGGTATAGTGGCATGCACCTGCCTGGTATGTACAATACTCTTTAAAAAGGAAGGAGCTAACAATAGTAGTAGCTTACACCTGTAGTTCTATTTATTCAGGAGAATGAGATCTGAAGATAAAGATTCAAAGCCAGCCCAGGCCGGCAAATCCATGAGATTGGTATGTCCAATTAATCACCAAAAATTCCAAAGTGATTTCTTAAATAGATGGCTTACGTGGCTTAATTAGAAAGCCAGCTAAGCAAAAAAGCTAAACTCACATCTGTAAGCCTAGGTACTCAGGAGGCTGAGATCTGAGGATCATAGTGCAAAGCTAGACAAGGTAAGAAAGTCTGTGAGACTCTGATCTCCAATGAACTACCAAAAAAGCTATGGCTTAAGTGGTAGAACACTAGCCTTGAGCACAAAAGCGCAGGCCCAGACCTGGACCAGACCCAGGAGAGAGACACACAGACACAGACACAGACACACACACACAGACACACACACACACACACACACACACACACACACAGCTTAAGTGGTAGACCGCTAGCCTTGAGCACAAAAACCCAGGCCCAGAGTCAGCCCCAGGATACAGATACAGATACAGATACAGACACAGACACAGACACAGACACACAGACACAGACACACACACACACACACGGCTTAAGTGGTAGACCACTAGCCTTGAGCACAAAAGCCCAGGCCTAGAGTTAGCCCCAGGACACAGACACAGACACACACACAGACACACACAGACACACACACACACACAGACATACACATACACACACACACACACACCCCCCAAGAACGTCTCTGAGTTCATGCCACAGTACCAAAAGGGGGGAGGGGAAAAAGGGAAGGAGGGAGTGGAAGAAATAGAAAATCAAGGTATATTAGTCTCCATAATCAACTATTTGATTATCTATCCTCTTACTGGAAGATAATTTCTGGCCTTCTGTTAGTGGACTCCTCGGAGTTTTCTACACTTCCATCAGATCTCCTCCCTGCACAGAGCTGGGGTGAGACCCTGGACTCAAGGAGGAGACACTTAGTGCCCTCTTCACTTTTAAGCAACTGATGATTTTTTTTTATTTTTTTGGGGGGGGGTCCGGTTGTGGGGCCTGAACTCTGGGCCTGGGCGCTGTTCCTCAGCTCTTCAGCTCAAGGCTAGTACTCTACCACTTGAGCCACAGTGCCACTTCCGGCTTTTTTTCTTTTTGCTTATATGGTGCTGAGGAATTGAACCCAGGGCCTTAGGCTTGCAAGGCAAGCGCTCTACCACTGAGCCACCTTCCCAGCCCCTGATTTTTTTTTTTAAAGAGACCAATTTTCTTTTTTATATTTTAATTTTTCTGGTTAGACTGCATCTTAAATAAATATCATGTTACAATTGCCACTGCTGGGATATAGCTGGCTAACTTGTCTGCACATGGGCAATTTTGGTTCTAACTACTGCCTAAATACCTTCAAAAATTATGAGAAGAGGAGCTGGGAAGGTGGCTCAGTAGTAGAGCGCTTGCCTTGCATGACTGAGGCCCTGGGTTCGATTCCTCAGCACCACATAAGCAAAAAGAAAAAAGCCAGAAGTGGCGCTGTAGCTCAAGTGGTAGAGTGCTAGCCTTGAGCTGAAGAGCTGAGGGACAGCGCCCAGGCCCAGAGTTCAGGCCCCATGACCAGACCAAAAAAAAAAAAAAAAATTATCAGAAGATTCTGCATTAAAACTTAGAAGCAAAGAAAGGGGTGACACTGTCCAAAAAGAATTGTACTCACTATCTGACTTATAAAATAGTAATCCCTCTCTATACAACACCTTAATAGTAACAATAAGATTCTTTTTTTTTTTTTGGTCGGTTGTAGGGCTTGAACTCTGGGCCTGGGTGCTGCCTCTGCACTCTTCAGCTCAAGGCGAGCGCCCTACTGGCTTGAGCCATAGCACCACTTCCGGTTTTCAAGTGGTTTATTGGAGGTAAGAGTCTCACGGACTTTCCTGCCCGGGCTGGCTTTGAACCGCAATCCTCAGATCTCAGCCTCCTGAGTAGCTAGGATTATAGGCATGAGCCACCAGTGTCCAGCTAAGATTCTATTTTTAAAAAAGAAAATTTATTATATAACACAAAGGAAGAAAATCAGCAATGGGATATAAGTGACATAGCTATTCATTAATGGCAGAATAATCCCAAATGCTAAAAAAAAAAAAGGGGGGGAAGAGGGAAGGAGAGTGAGAAAGAGGAAAGGAAAGAAGAAAGGGAAGGCGAGGGAAAAAAATGATTAAAAATACAGGAAGAGAGAGGAGGGAAGATGGTGAGGGAGAGCACAATGAAGATCATTAAGTTACCACTCCTATATGACACTGCACAATCCAAACAGTCACATGCAGCCCACTGAAATATTCAAAGGGGTTAAAAAATTACCAGGCTTAGTAGCAGCTCTAACCCAGAACTTCAGGAGTTCAGCGCAAGCTGAAGAAGTTATAGAGACTAAGACTTTTAAGAAAGAATATAATGAAGAGGTTAAAATTAAGCCATTTAGGGCCGGAAAGGTGGCTCAGTGGTAGAGCGCTTGCCTTGCATGCAGGAGGCCCTGGGTTTGAGTCCTCAGCACCACCTAAACAGAAAAAGCCGGACGTGGCGCTGTAGCTCAAATGGTAGAGTGCTAGCCTTAAGCTGAAGAGTTGAGGGACAGTGCCCAAACCCAGAGTTTAGGCCCCACGACAAAAAAAATAAATACACCATTTATACATACACACATATGTATATGTGTGTGTGTGTGTGTGTGTGTGTGTGTGTATATATATAGCTGTTAAGGCTTACTTGTGAAACTAGTTCCTCCTTTTCCTTCACTTCTAGCACTATCCTGATATTGTTTCATTTTTTCTTTATTTCTCTTCCTTCTTGCCTCACAGCACCCATGATACATTATATTATAAATTCTGTTCTATTTTTCAACATTTTATAGCTATAGTAGTGCTCTTTACTAATTGTAGAGTAGCCACTAGACACTGTTGAAAATGAGAATGAGGGAAGGGGTAGCATGTTCAAAAAGAAATGTACTCATGCCAGGCGCTGGTGACTCACACCTGAAATCCTAGCTACTCAGGAGGCTGAGATCTTAGATTTGAGGCAGCCCAAGCAGGAAAGTTCAAGAGAGTCTTAGCTCCAATTAACCAGAAGTGATACTGTTGCTCAAAGTGGAACACTAGCCTTGAGCAAAAGAGCTCAGGGATAGCGTCCAGGCTGAGTTCAAGCTCCACAACCAACAATAACAACCAAAAACATACTCATTACCTGACTTCTGTACTGTAACCTCTCTGTACATCACCTTTATCATAACAATAAAAAAAATGGTGGAGGAGCTGGGAAGGAGGCTCAGTGGTAGAGTGCTTGCCTTGCATGCATGAGGCCCTGGGTTCGATTCCTCAGCACCACATAAGCAAAACGAAAAAAGCCGGAAGTGGCGCTGTGGCTCAAGTGGTAGAGAGCTAGACTTGAGCTGAAGAGCTGAGGGACAGCGCCCAGGCCCAGAGTTCAGGCCCCACCACTGGACCCCCCCCCCCAAAAAAAAATGGTGGAGTGGCAGAAAGGGCATTTTAGAAATGGGAAAATACTATTAAGAGCAATGAAAAATTCTCCCACAAATTTCTAAAATGGCCCATTGAACGGAAAGGGAAGTAGTAAGTATTGAAGGAAACATTTTTCACCATTATATCGGTCAACCAGGCTCAAAAGGGCAGCGTCAACTAAAACTCCTTCCTTCTGTTTTCTATCCTTCGTCTAGTCATTTTTCCTAAGATCCGGTTAAATCCCAAGATTCTTCTTGCATACTTCATTATAATTCTAGCTCTTTCATCTCTTGTTTACTAGGAGTGATAGGTAGGGTGGTACATGCCTATAATGCCACCACTGAGGAAACTACTGAATTTGAGGTCAGCCTGTGTTACATAGCCAGTTAAGGCCAGTTTGTTTGGTCTAGATACGTGAAACCCTTTGTGGGGAGGAGGAATCAAACCTAATTTGTTTCCCTGACTCAGCCTCAAGATCAACTTCATTCTCTATTCTTTTTTTTCTTTTTTCTTTTTCTTTTGTTGGTCAAGGGGCCTGAACTCTGGGGCTGGGCACTGTCCTCATCTCTTCAGCTCAAGGCTAGTGCACTACCACTTGAGCCACAGCGCCACTTCCAGCATTTTCTGCTTATGTGGTGTTGCGGAATTGAACCCAGGGCCTCATGCATGCAAGGCAAGCACTCTACCACTGAGCCACCTTCCCAGCCCCCTTTGTTTTGGTTAAAGAAAAAAAGTACAAGACCAGGACTCAAACTCCATACCTGACGCTTTCACTCTACCAACTGAGCCATGTGTGCAGCCCCAACTTCTTTCTCTAAAATACCAGTCTGGTCACAGCCTATCTCTAAAAACATATTATGCATAGTCAAATCTCTTTCTTGAGTATGTCAGATTCCCATCACTCACAATCTATGCCTCCCAACTCAATCTACTGTTTTTTACCTCCCAACTCAACACCAACGAGAGCTTTATATTTCATCCATTGCATTTAACTTGTTTTGTTGATGCTTACAACATTCCTTTATCACAGAAGCCAACCTCTGGAATGGTCTGTGCAACACCAAGGACCCATTAACTTAGTCCAAAAATACTTATTTCCCACTTGGGCCATACCTCCACTTCCAGCTTTTGCTGCTTAATTGAACATAAGACTCACAAACTTTTCTGCCTGGGCTGCCTCTGAACCTCCGTCCTCAGATCTCAGCCTCCTGAGTAGCTAGGATTACAGACTTGAGCCACTGGTGCCCACCTTTGTAAGTACTTATCACAATTAACATATTTAGGAGAGCTAAAAAAAATGTCAATTTATTTTCTAAAATATTTAGAAAAATTTACTTCCATAATTATCATGTAAATTACTTTTAAGAAAAGGATGGCAAGGGCTGGGAAGGTGGCTTACCTTGCATGCATGAAGCCCTGGGTTCTATTCCTCAACACCATATAAGCAGAAAAAGCCCAAAGTGGGGCTGTGGCTCAAGTAGTACAGTGCTAGCCTTTAGCTGAAGAGCTCAGGGACAGCGCCCAGCCCCAGAGTTCAGGCCCCACTGACCAACAACAACAACAACAAAAAAGACGGCAAAAATTCAGAAAATGAATCATAAAAGTTCAGTTGAATATTTATGTTCTTCCATGCTAAATAATACATTTACAAGGGGCTGGGAAGGTGGCTCAGTGGTAGAGTGCTTGCCTTGCATGCCTGAGGCCCTGGGTTCGATTCCTCAGCATCACATAAGCAAAAAGAAAAAAGCCGGAAGTGGCGCTATGGCTCAAGTGGTAGAGCGCTAGCCTTGAGCTGAAGAGCTGAGGAACAGCGCCCAGGCCCAGAGTTCAAGACCCACAACCGACAACAACAAAAAAATAATAATAATACATTTACATTTAAATAGCTGGTTTCATGGACATTTATAAATTCAGTCACTACCCCTGGTCAGTTTTGTATGGTAGAATAAAAAGTTTTCTGCAGTGTAATTATAGCACACTATCAACTTATTTTTCTTAAGGTACACAGTAAATGTATAGTCACAGGCTACTGTTTTGTAACATTTTTAAAAGAACTGAATTTTTCTAATGATCTATAAAATTATGTTACCTTCTACAAATAGGCATTCGGAATAAAACTTTTTAAAAGAGAAAAAGAAATTAGGGGAGAAGAGTTGTGGCTTAAGTGGTAGAGTTACTAAGCAATTGTGAAGTCTTGATCTCAAATCCCGTTACAATAAAAAAAAAAATTTTAATGCTGTTAAAAGCCAACTACAGGTGGCTCACACCAATAATTCTAGCTATTCAAGAGACTGAGATCTGAGGACTGCTGTTTGAAGCTATCCCATTCAAAGATGCTTATCTCCAATTAACAAGCAAAAAGTTGGAAACGGAGGCATGGTTCCAGTGGTAGAGCTCCAGTTCTAACAAAAATATTAGTGAAACCGGGTGCCAGTGGCTCACAACTGTAATCCTAGCTACCTAGGAGGCTGAAATCTGGGGATCACAGTTCAAAGCCAGCCCAGGCAGGAAAGTCTGAGAGAGTCACATCTCTAATTAGACAACAGAAAACCACAAGTGGGGCAGTGGCTCAAGTAGTAGAGTGCTCACCTTGAGCTGAAGAGCTCAGGGACAGCCCAGAGTTCAAGCCCCACCAACAACAACCAAAAAAAAAATATCTCAGACAGCAAGGCACAGAGTTCAAGATGTAGAACTAGCACACACACAAATACGTATGTGCACATATGCACTCATATTCACATGCACTACAACATGAAAGTGTTAAAGATCAAGCTAATTTGCAAGATCTCCAATACTCAAGGGCTATGGAACATCTTTATTTTCTTTAACATGCTCCCAACTGACTTATTTACAAAACTACAAAAGGTTGAAAGCTGACATTAGTACTATCAGGTACCTCAAGGAATGGAGGACTTGGCCCTACATTTTCTATACTACACTTCACGTACAGAAATATCTAAGATTAGGAGTTCTAAAGAAAATCCTATACTAAAATATTTTGTTTCAATATAAAAATCTGATGGATGCTAGTAATATTATCTGGCAATAGCTAACCCTATTATCTGTTAAGGCATCTAGCCAGACCCATTAAGAACAAGGAATATGAGCTGGGAAGGTAGCTCAGTGGTAGAATGCTTGCCTTGCATGCATGAGGGCCTGGGTTTGATTCCTCAGCACCACATAAACAGAAAAGCTGGAAGTGGCACTGTGGCTCAAGTGGCAGAGGGGTAGCCTTGAGCTGAAGAGCTGAGGGACAGTGCCCAGGCCCAGAGTTCAGG
>NW_012267217.1:63393885-63395093 GCF_000151885.1 Dipodomys ordii | reverse complement strand
CACCACTTCCAGCTTTATTTGTTTACGTGGTACTGGGGAATCGAACCCAGTGCTTCATGCATGCTAGGCAAGTACTCTTCCACTAAGTCACATTCCCACCCCAGTTTCCTCTATTATTAGCCACACTACATCCCTCAAAAGTAAGAGATCAAATTTGTACAACACTATTGACTGAAGTTCTGAGTTTATTCAGATTTCACCAGTTCTAACAATGTCCCCTTTCTATTCCAGGATCCAATCCAAGACACCTCATTGCATTTAGCCCATATGCAGCGTTGCAGTCTTCTTTCTCCAACTTGGTAACCAAAGTATAAAAGAATGAAAGCTAACAGCCAGGGTTAAGATTTGGTGAGTAAAAGAGTGAAGTATCAATACTGACAAAAGCGTGATCTAGACACATTGGGAAAGGAAGTAAGAACAGACAAATCTGAAATTCTAGTCAGGCCAAAAGATAGGCCTGTGGGGCTGGAAGGTAGCTCAGTGGTAGAACGCTTGCCTTGCATACATGAGGCCCTGGGTTCGATTCCTCAGCACCACATAAGCAAAAAGAAAAAAGTCGGAAGTGGCGCTGTGGCTCAAGTGGTAGCACGCTAGCCTTGAGCTGAAGAGCTGAGGGACAGTGCCTAGGCCCAGAGTTCAGGCTCCACAACCGGACCCAAAAAAAAAAAAAAAAAAGATAGGCCTGTGATAAAATGAAGCAGTTAAGGAATTTGAGGTGGATATGAAAGTCAAGAAACCAGGAGCCTAGGACACTGAAGTCATACTTCAGAATAATGGCAGGAAAGAGGGGCTGGGAATGTAGCTTAGTGGTGGAGTGCTTGCCCAGCATGCATGAAGCCCTGGGTTCCATTCCTCAGTACCACATAAACAGAAAACACGGCAAGTGACACTGTGGCTCAAGTGGAAGACTGCTAGTCTTGAGCAAAAGAAGCTTAGGGACAGTGCCCAGGCTCTGAGTTCAAGCCCCAGGACTGGCAAAAAAGAAAAACAGAAAAGAAAAAAGAAAAGAATACAAAAGACAGTAAATACAAAAGTGATATTACAATATCTACATCTTATAATAAGAACAAACACTGTATTGTCACACAGCATGAACTCCATAGGAAAAAGGGTTCTGAACAAAGATGATTTATGGCTAAGATCAATATATAACCCTTAAAACCAGAAAAGTATGTGTGACACAGATATTACTAACAATATAGATACAT
>NW_012267217.1:63391177-63393380 GCF_000151885.1 Dipodomys ordii | reverse complement strand
AAAGGTTAAATTAAAACAAATGGTATAGCTAGAAAAAAATAGTACAATTAACAACATATCAACATCAGGCATAGTGGCTTACCAATAATGCCAGCTACTTAGAAGGCAGAGAACTGTTTGATTGCCATTCAAGGCCAGTCCAAGCAGAAAGTGAGACTATTTCAATAAATAAGCTGGGTATACTGGTATACTGCTATAATTCCAGGTACTTGGGAGGCAGGCAAAAGACCTTGATCTGAAGGATAGCCCCAGGCAAAAATGAAGGATTCTTCCAGAAAAATAAATAAAGCAAGCAAAGTGCTAGTGACTCACAACTTGTAATCCTAGCTACTTAGAAGGCTGAAATCTGAGGATCACAGTTCAAAGCCAGCACCTGCAGGAAAATCCTTGAGACTCTTATCTCCAATTAACCAACAGAAAACAGGAAGTGGGGCTGTGGCTTAAAGGGGTAGAACACTAGCCTGTAGTAAAGAGGGACAGTACCCAGTCCCAAAATTCAAGCCCTACAACAGAACAACAACAAAAAAAAAAGAACAAGAAAAGAATTGAAGCAAAAAAAGGGTTGAGAGAAAGCCTCATGTGTGTCAGGGCCCCTTTCTAACAAGTAGTTGTAATATTAATAATAATACATGAGACGTGGATGAATCACAGATGTTAAGTTAGGAAAAAGAAACCAGATACAAAAAGAACACACACTTAAAGATTCTGTTTACATGACATTCCAGGAGACAAAATTGGAGGACACTGGTGGCTCACACCGAAATCCTAGCTACTCAGGAAGCTGAGATCTGAGGATCCTGCTTCAAAGTCAGCCCAGGCAGGAAAGTCTGATCTCTCCAGTTAAACAGCAAAAAGGCAGAAGTATAAGAAAAAAGAAATGTACTTATTACCTAACTTATAAAATAGTAACCACTCTGAACAACACCTTAATAACAACAATAAAATTTAAAAGCTGGAATGGACAGCCAAGTGAGAGCATAGACCTGAGTTCAAGCCTCAGTACCAGAACCAAAAATAAATTAATTAATTAAAATCTATAATCACAGAAAACAGATTAGCAGGAAGGAGGAGAAATGACTTTAAGAAAAAAGGCAACTAATGGGGGGAGTAATGAAAAGGTTATTTATCACTACACAAATATTTATCAAAACTCATCAAAATGTACGAGTATACTTAAAATGAAGATATTTTGCTATATGTAAATTATAACTCAAAAACTTTTTTTTAAAGACTAAGCTTACTAAAATAAATAGAATTTCTTCTCCAAAAAAGGTTTTAAGCCAGGCACAAGTGGCTCAGATTGTAATCCTAGATATTCAGCAAGCTGAAACCTGAGAACTGAATCTTAAAGTCAGCCAGGGCAAAAAAGTCTGAGACACTCTTATCTCTAATTGCCAGTAAAAAAGACAGAAGTAGAGGTGTGGCTCAAGGGGAAGAGCACCAACCTTGAGTGAAAAGGTCAAGCAGGAACCCTAGGTACAAGTGCCATACAAAAAAATTAAATTCAGTTCTGCAAGGGACAAACATGACAAGGATCCAAGTTTATCAACTGTATCAATCATGCCCATAGTACAAGATCTTGATATGATGTAATAGAAATGTCCTTTGCCCCATCTAGGATCTATCCCAAAACCCACAACCCCAATCTATTGTGAGAAAAATATCAAATAAACTCTAAGAGAAAGAAAGAGGTATTCTACAAAATACTTAACCTGCAATAGCTCTTAAACTTAAGGATATCAAAACGAGGCAAAGTCTCAAGCCAAAGAAGGCAAGGATACATGACTAAATCTAATATGACATCTTGGATGGGATCTTCAAAAAGAAAAAAGACACAAAGTAAATCTAAGGAAATGTGAGTCAGTCGAGTCAGTCGTGGTGGCTCAAGCCTATAATCAGCCTCAGGAAGCTGAGGCTGAAGTATCACAAATTCAAATCCAGTCTGGACTACATAACAAGACCTTGTCTCAAAAATTTCCTCAATCAAACTAGCCACATCTCATATGCTCAAAACCGCACATATATACACACTTATAGCAGTTAAGACAGTGGAGACTGAGGGGACATATTAACCACAGCACAAGTTTGATTGAGGTGGCATAAATTACTTTTAAAAGGAATTATAGTTGATCACAACTTCCTTAAATCCTTATCTCCTAAGCACTAAAATCCTCCATGAAGGTTCTCAAGATCAATGGCAAAG
>NW_012267217.1:63379955-63390217 GCF_000151885.1 Dipodomys ordii | reverse complement strand
GTTATTCACAAAGTATGGACTCCAGACATCAAAATTCTTTCAGAGCATATGTGATACCCAAATGATTTTCATCATAACCCTATTCAGAAATCCCTTGCCTTTTTCATTATGATGGCTCTGACAGTGATCATATGATAGGTAAAACTGCTGGCACTTTAACATCACTTAAAGTTAATGATACCACATGATATCAGTATTCTATTAGTGCTGTACTCACAAAAAGAAAAAAAGGACATTCAGAATGCCCTTGGTGCCAGGCACCAGAGGTTCACACCTGCAATCCTAGCAACTCAGGAGGCTGAGATCCCAGGATCTCAGTTCAAAGCCAGACCAAGCAGGAAGTCCTTGAGACTCTTTATCTCCAATTAACTACCAAAAAGAAGAAGAGCCATGGCTCAAGTGGTAGAGCACTAACATTGAGCTATAAAGCTCAGGAACAGCATCCAGGCCCTGAATTCAAGCCCCAGTACCAGCACCCCTCCCCACCTCTCAAAAAAAGAATGCCTTTGGCATCTCAATAACCAGTATTAACTGCACTAATCTTATTCCCTGTACATAAGCATTTCCAATGGGAAGTAAAGAGGAAAATGAACTATGTAATGTGTAGGCAGGGATGGGACAGGGACACTGGGGGGAAGAGAAGGGGTGACATTTTCCAAAAAAAAAGAAACATATTCAGTACTTGACTTATGAAATGGTAACCCCACAGTATACCACCTTAGTAATAACAATAAAATTATATTTTAAAAAATAATAAATGTCACTAGATACAATGTTGAAAATGAACTATACAGGCTAGGAATGTGGCTTAGTGGCAGAGTGCTTGCCTAGCATGCATAAAACCCTCGATTCAGAGTTCAGGCCCCAAGACCGACAAAAATGGAAACAATGATACCCTCCATAGCCAACTATTTTTCAAGTGTTTGAGAAAACAAGTATTTTCATAAAAAGGCTTATAGGGTCAAATGACAGTAAAAATGCCTGTAATCCTAGCTACTCAGGAGGCTGAGATCTCTGAAGATTGTAGTTCAAAGCCAGACCAAACAGGAAAGTCTGAGACTCTTATCTCCAATTAACCACTAAAAAAAAAAAAAAACAGGAAAAATGGAGATATGACTTAAGTGGTACACACACACACACACACACAGAATGAAGCTCAGTAGTACAGCTTAGTGGTTCAGTGCTTGCCTAGCATGCCAAACTAGAAGTGGAGCTATAGTTTAAAGTGGTAAAGCACTAACCTTGAGCAAAAGAGCTCAGGGACAGCACCTAGCCCCACAACTCACACACTCTCACTCACACACACACAGGTCTAAAACATGACACTTACTCACAAACTATATAGGATAGGGTTTGATACTGTATCTTTTCTACGATCAGAAAGTCCTCATAGTGGAGGACTTACTCATGTGACTATTTGAATCCTCTCTACTGGGGCTCATGAAGATAAAACAATGTATGTTTTGCTCACCACTTTGCTAGTCTAGAACCTGGCACAAAGTAAACAGTCAAATATTTGACTAAAATGAAAAAAAATTAAGCTATCACTAAAAGCATATTTATCATACAGCAGGCATTTGTTTTTGAGACAGGATCTCACTACAAAGGCTGAGTGGAACATAAAGTCTGTTTCTGCCTCTGTCCCCCAAGTACTAGAAGTCACAGGTATATATTAGCTACATGGGCATTTTAGATTGAGGGGAAGAGGACTGTGTGAGTGTATGGGTCTTAGGGCTTAAACTCAGGTCCTTGGAGCTTAGGCTAGTGCTCTACCATTTGTGCTGCACCTCCACTTTCAACTTTATGGTAGTTAATTGGAGATAAAGAGTCTCATGGACTTTCTTCCTCAGGGCTGCCTTCTAACTGTGATACTCAGATCTAAGCATCTTAAGTAACCAGGATTACAGGCATACGCACATTGCCTGGCCTTCATTTTAGTTTTTTTAAACCCTCCTATAATCCTAGGATAAACTTGCTAAGTAGGAGAATTAGGCTACCAGAAATTTACCTTGTCTAAAACTTCATGTACTAAATGACAAAACAATAAACCTACATCTCTCTTCCTCAATGAAGTCCACACATTTTTTTTAACTATATATTGATATATACTGTTCAATGCTGCTTTGCTAACTTTCCATTTCTTGGCAATTTTTAGAGGAATTTGTTTTGTGAAAAGTGACTCTATCATTTCCCAAGCTTCCATTCTGTTCTATTACCCCCAAAATCCCATTCCTTCACATTAATACAGCAAGAGTATCATGTTCTTGTTAACATATTACCAGAAACTTAATCAATAATGGGAGAAGTGGGCTGGGAATGTGGCTTAGTGGTAGAGTGCTTGCCTAACATGCATGAAACCCTGGATTCCATTCCTCAGTACCACATAAACAGAAAAAGCCAGAAGTGGAGCTGTGGGCTCAAGTAGTAGAATATAAGCCTTGAACAAAATCAGCTCAGGGACAGTGCCCAGGCCTTGAGTTCAAGCCCCAGGACTAGCAAAAATAATAGTAATAGTAGTAGTAATAGTAGTAGTAGTAGCAGCAGCAGCAGCAGCAGAAGCAGCAGCAGCAGTAGAAAGAGGCCAAGTGGCTCATACTGTGATCCTAGCTCCTCAGGAGACTGAGATCTGAGGATTACAGTTCAAAGCCAGCACTGGCAGGAAAGACTATAAAACTCTTATCTCCAATTAACCATCAAAAAGACAGTAGTGGGGTTGGGAAGGTGGCTCAGTGGTAGGGTGCTTGCCTTGCATGCATTAGGCTCTGGGTTCGATTCTGCAGCACCACATAAACAGAAAAAGCTGAAGTGGCACTGTGGCTCAAGTGGTAGAGCGCTAGCCTTGAGCTGAAGAGCTGAGGGACAGCACCTAGCCCCAGAGTTCAAGCCCCACAACCAACAAAAAATAAAAATTGGAGCTGTGGCTTTAAGGGGTAGAATGTTAGTCTTGAGCACAAAAGCTCAGATATAGTGCTTAGGCCCTAAGTTCAAGCAGCAAAAAGAAAAAGGAACACACACACACACACACACACACACACACACACACACAGAAGGTGGCTCAGTGGTAGAGCACTTGCCTTGCATGCATTAGGCCCTAAGTTCAAGCAGCAAAAAGAAAAAGGAACACACACACACACAGAAGGTGGCTCAGTGGTAGAGCACTTGCCTTGCATGCATGAGGCCCTGGGTTCCATTCCTCAGTACCTCATAAGCAGAAGAAAAAAAAAAAAGCCGGAAGTGGCCCTGTGGCCAAACAAACGAAAGAGTGTCTATAAAAGAAAATGAAGGTCAGTGCCAGGCCCTGAATTCAAGCCCCAGGATTAGGGGTACATGGGGGAGGAGGGTTACAAAACAATATTACTGTTATTTCAGTCTCTACAAAGAACTAAGAAGGAAGAATTCCAGAGTATGGACAAGACTTCCTCCAGGACAATTTGAAATAAAGTCAGGTCTCCAAATAACTGGCCACTAAAGATGACTCTAATAAGGAAAGGTATTATTGCTATCTTCCCCGCTGCTGTAGAAAATTAAGAATAAGCAAAGATGAACCACTTTCAGAAAAATTACAATGCGATAAGCACTGCTGTTTTGTATTATAATCTCAACACAAACATGTTTTCAGAGGAATCCAAGACTCTGGAAGGTTTTTACAAAAATGATACAGAATTGTTTGTGACTTTAAGTAGCACTATCCCACAATACTGTGAAATTTGTAAAAGTTATATAATCACTTAATCTCAATAAAAAATTATTTAAAAAAATGATATACAACATGTACACACACTCTACAAACAAAATAAACAGTACTTCAAAAATATAAACTTTTGGGGCTGGGAAGGTGGCTCAGTGGTAGAGCGCTTGCCACACATGCATGAGGCCCTGGGTTTGATTCCTCAGCACCATATAAGCAGAAAAGGCCAGAAGTGGCGCTATGACTCAAGTGATAGAGCAATACTAGCCTTGAGGCTGAAGAGCTGAGGGACAGCGCCCAGGCCCAGAGTTCAGGCCCCACCATCAACCAAAAAAAAAAAAAGTATATATATATATGTGTGTATATATATGTATATATGTGTGTATATATGTGTATATGTATGTATGTGTCTCTCTCTATATAGACACATACATACATACATACACACACACACATATATATAAACACACGTGTGGGGCTGGGAAGGTGGCTCAGTGGTAGAGCGCTTGCCTTGCATGCATGAGGCCCTGGGTTCAATTCCTCAGCACCACATAAGCAAAAAGAAAAAAGCCAGAAGTGGTGCTGTGGCTCAAGTGGTAGAGCGCTAGCCTTGAGCTGAAGAGCTGAGGGACAGCACCCAGGCCCAGAGTTCAGGCCCCACGACCGAACCCAAAAAAAAAAAAAAAGAAGTAGATAGGCATGCTGGGGCACACCAATCATCCCAGCAATTTAGGAGGCAAGAAGATCTCAAGTTTGAGGCCAGCCTATACTACAAGCAAAGACTGTCTCAAAAAAAGGAAGTCTACTTCAGGGACTAGGAATGGAGCTCAATGGTAAATAATATGCTTACCATGTACAATGTTCTGGATTCAATCTCCAGCACTATATAATAATTCTAGAATATAAAAATGTAATTTCAGCCAGGTCCTGTGGCTCATGCTTATAATCCTAGCTACTCAGGAGGCTGAGATCTGCAAATCCCAGTTCAAAGTTAGCCCAGGCAGCAAAGTCTGAGACTCTTATCTCTAAATAATCACCAACAGCTGGGAAGGTGGCTCAGCTGTAGAGTGCTTGCATGCATGAGGCACTGGGTTCAATTCCTTAGAACCACATAAACAGAAAAAGCCTGAAGTGGCGCTCTGCCTCAAATGGTAGAGTGCTAGCCTTGAGCTGAAGAGGTGAGGGACAGAGTACAGGCCCAGAGCTCAAGCCCCACAAACGACAAGAAAGAAAAGAACAAAAAACAAAAAACACCTGCTAAGTCCTAAAGGGTACTTGGTGAAATATGTGTATATATTAACTCTTCAGGACACATAAAACTATAAAATTATACATACAGAATGCTAGAAAAGACAAAAATTGCCTAGAAACTTCTACAGAATTCTGTTTCTACCTTTTTGGAGAAGGACCTTTTCAGCTATGTTTGCACAACTAGACCCCAAACTCACGCTAACACTAATTACACTACTAAGAGAAAACTGAGCCAAGTATAATTCATCAAATTTTCCTTCCCAGAAATAGAAATATGAACACTGAGCTGGCTAGTAACAATCAGCTGGCTAGTAACATGAGAGCTTGGCTTCATGTGAGGCTTCAGAAATGAAGCAGCCATGTTCTTCCACGTGTTTGTTGTGCCACACAACAGAAGGTTCACAAAGACAGGAACAAAAAAGAAACAGAGAACACATCTAACCAACTGGGAGAGCTATCTAACTATCTAACTATCTTGCCTTGAGAATGCTTTAGTTTGCTATTCATGTCCATCATACAGTCAACTGCTCTTGGGTTCTCTTACAATACTTTGGCCCTTCTGCACACTTGCCTTCAAAGCACTTCTTTTCTTATTCCTTGCCATCAAAAAGTAACATTACAGTCTAGATGCCAATGGCTCAAGCCCATAATCCTAGCTACTCAAGAGGCTGAGAACAGTTCAAAGCCAGCCTGGGAAGTAAAGTCCTTAAGGCTCTAATCTCCCATTAACTACTAAAGCCAGAAATTAAGCTGTAGCTCAAAGTGGTAGAGTACTAATCTTGAGCACAAAAGCTGAGGGACAGTGCTCAGGCCCTGAGTTCAAAAGCTAGGATCAGCAACAAAAATAAGTCACTGCAATAGGTTGACACAAATTCATACCACACTCATTCCAAGAAAGGTCATCTATTTGTCTGGTTCATAAAGAATCTGAGACACCAGAAAAGAAGTTTCTACTCACTATCCATAACTTCACGAGGAATAACAGTATGAAAATAAAAGCAAAAAAATCTCTGTGAGAACTGGATTGCAACTCAAAGTACTTGCCTAGTTTGTGAAAGGTCCACAGCACAACCAAAAAAATTTTAAATGTTATTTCAAATCACATATTTGCATGTGCCTCCAACTTTGTGCTTCTCTTCCAACTTACCTGTTCAAAAGCTCTGCTGGTTCACAGCAAGAGGTTAGAGTAGACTGTTCAGGTCCTTTTAACACTGTAAATAAAAAAAGCATTACATGTAAATCACCTAGCACTCTTTTAGGAAACTGAAAGCTTTTTATCATGAATATATTTTATAGGAAATAGTTCCAAACCTTGTTAAAATACTAGAATCACCTGGTATGTTTATAAACTAGATTTGTTGGCAGCACAGTGAAACATGTCAGCAGTTCCAGCTACTCCGGAGTCTAAGGCAGGAGGATCATTTGAGCATAGAAGTTCATGACCTAGGCAACATAGCCCAGAGTCTAGATTCACTCTCATCAAAAAACAGAAGAGGAGGGCTGGGAAGATGGCTCAGTGGTAAAGTGCTTGCCTTGCATGCATGAGGCCCTCGGTTCGATTGCATGAGGCCCTCGGTTCGATTGCATGAGGCTCTCAGTTCGATTCCTCAGCACCACATAAGCAGAAAAAGCCAGAAGCGGCACTATGGCTCAAATGGTAGAACGCTAGCATTGAGCTGAAGAGCTGAGGGATAGCGCCCAGGCCCCAATTTCAGACCCCACGACCAACCAAAAAAAAGAAACAGAAGAGGGATGAAAAATGTATTTTTTTTCTTTTACAAAAAGCCTAACTGATTCTGATGATGCTGATTAACACTACAGTGCCTCGGAGAGATTGTTATTTGGGATTTTATTCAAAACCGTATATTACAGGAGTTTGTTATTATTTTGTTGTTAACTCTTTTGTTCCAGTCCTAGGGCTTAAATTCAGGACCTGGGCACTGTCTCTGAGCTTTTTCGCTCAGAAATACCACTTGAGTCACAGCTCCACTTCCAGCTTTTTTGGTAATTCACTGAAAATAAAAAGAGTTTCATGGACTTTCCTGCCTGTGCTGGCTTCAAATCACAAGCCTCAGATCTTAAGCCTCCTGCGTAGCTGGGATTCCAGTCATTAGCCACTGGCACAAGTTATTAACTGTTACAGAATATCTGACAGAAAAATAAAATAGAGTAGCATCACAGCAATGTAAATCCTCTACATGTATCAAGTACCCAGAAATTTGACTACTACCAAAATATCCAAAGAGCAAAGCTCCAGATGTGCTTCCTGCTGCAAAATCACAACCTACTGATAATGGTATGTTGACAAGAATCATCTTAAAAATCCAAGATAGAGGGGCTGGGAAGGTGGCTCAGTGGTAAAGCGCTTGCCTTGCATGCATGAGGTCCTGGGTTCCATTCCTCAGCACCACATAAGGGGAAAAAGCCGGAAGTGGTGCTGTGGCTCAAGTGGTAGAGCACTAGCCTTGAGCTGAAGAGCTGAGGGACAGCGCCCAGGCCCAGAGTTCAGGCCCCAGGACCGGACCCCCAAAAAAAAAAAAATCCAAGATAGACAGATGCTAGTGGCTCATGTCTACAATCCTAGCCACTCACAATACTGAACTGTTAAGGGTCAAGGTTGCAAACAAACCTTGGGCCAAAAAGTTGCAGACTCCCATCTCTAGGCTGAAGATGTGACTCAAGTGGTAGAGTGCCAACTATGACCAAGCAAGCTAAGCAAGTATAAGGCCTCTGAGTACAGGCCCAGGAACCAGGAAAAAAGAAAAGAAAAAAAGAAGGGGGATGGGGGGGATGTGAAGAAGGAATCCAAGCACAATGGTTCATGCCTATAATCCTAGCTACTCAAAAGGATCAGAGCTGAGAATCAAAGTTCAAAGCCAGCCTGGACAGGTCCTTTTAACAGTCCATAGATTCTTATCTCTAATTAGCCAGCAAAAAAAAAAACAGAATTGGAGCTGTGTCTTAATTGGTAGAGTGCCAGGCTTAAGCAGAAAAATATCGCCCATGCCTTAAGTTCAAGCTCTAGTATTGGTACATGAATAAATTAAATAAACAAATAAATTTCTGCAAGATGGTGACACTTCAAATGACAAGGCTGTAATATAATAGCTGCAAGTAGTTTCTTAGCGAGAATCAAATAATGTGTTGGATATTTTTAAAATAGTAACTTAGGCATGATGGCATACACCAGCACTAGGAGGCAAAGGCAGGAGGATGGTGAGTTTGAGACAGGGATGGGATAGACAGCAACACCGTCTCAAGAAAATAAATAACTGGAACTCTTTTTTGAGCCCCTCTCCACATAGAGAAGGCTTTCCTTTCACTTTTAAATAACTTTACTATTTATCTGTTTTAAAAAAATAAGTAATACAAGTTGACAATTTAATTAACAAAAACAAAAGCAACTTAAGAAAGTCACATGGCTGGGTACTGGTGGCCCATGCCAAAAATCCTATCCACTCAGTAGGCTGAGATCTGAGGATCACTATTCCAAGCTAATGCTAGGCAGAAAACCCATGAGATACTCATCTCCAATTAACTACCAAAAAAGCCAGAGCTTGAGTTGTGGTTCAAGCTCATGGACAGTGCCTAGGCCCTGAGTTCAAGCACCAAAAAAGACTTATACCTTTGATTTAATTTTGCAAAAACTAGTCATCATGTTTTCTAAAAGTTCATCCAATTATGGCAGAAGGAAAAGCGGGTAAATCAAAAAAATTCTCCTATGGGCCTAATTCACGAGAACTAGCTCCAGGGTACTTTCTATTACAAAATAAGTTCAAGTTAATAAAACCTTATAGTTAATAAGACAATATATAATTGTGTTCCTTAAGTACTTTAGTTAGGGAAATACGTTGAAAACACTTTTTATAAAATGAAGTTGGCTACTAAAGGGAATAATATTTCATTTTTCAAATTTCCTCTTCTCCCAACCTCACATAAAATTAAAGGCAATTCAACATTATCATTTTCCATTCCCATTTTCCACTCATGGTAAAATTTTAGAAGAATAATATGGTCAAGAATAGTGAAATTCTGGAGCTAGGAACCAGTGTTTAACGCACATAATCCTAACTACTCAGGAGGCTGAGACCTAGAGTATCATGGTTCAAAATCAACAAGAAGAAAAGTCCATTAGACTCCATCACCAATTAACGAGCAAAATGCTGAACTGAAGGTATTGCTCAAGTGGCAGCACATTAGCCATGAGCAAAAAAGCTGAGGAAGAGCATGAGACCTTGAGTTTATGCCCCAGTATCAGCACACACACACAAAAAAGACAAAAATCTTCAGAGCATCCAAAATTGATTAGAAATCTTAAAACACTAGTGAGGGTTCAAGGAGAAGAAAAGATTTAGGTTCAGACTTTTGTAACAATGACTAAATAATGTTCAGGCAATTCAAATTGTTAAAGAAAAATGGACTTGTAACTTGCCTCTAAGTTATGTGGATTAACACCAACGTAGGCTGTTGATTCAACCTAATGAGACTGGTCCCCACTATAGAATAAAACAGAAAGTATGGAAAAATTTAATCAGTAGAAGCTAATCGAGTTACAAAGTCAGTTTTTAAAAATAGCACACATCAAAAGATTAGAAGGGCAAGGGACAGTAGTACTCTTTTCACCCAGAAAGTCCTCCCAAACAGCAATCACTTTCAGTAATATATCTTTCATTGTAAAGATTAACGAAGAGAACAGACATATGGAATATTAAAATGCAGAGTCATGAGATGAAACAAGCTGATATAACATTGAGGACATTATACTTCATTTCAAAATTTCAACAAAAGAACAAGAGGGAGAAATGTAATTAGTTCAAACACTACCTCATCACTATCATCATTATGTCCTCTACAAGCCAGAACTCCTTTCACATTCTGACTTTGTAATTTCCATCTTTACCTGATTTTGAGGCAAGTCTGCTACAAATTAGTTTCCATATAGACAATTCATCAGCAAAAATGCTTCAAAACCAAAAAATTATATTCAAGTAAACTAAAATGAAAGAGGACACTTAAAAGAAACTGGAGACAAAGTAGAAGGAAACAAAAAGTAATTCCCTAGTTTATTAAGCATCAGATGAATTTAAGGACTAGTCTAAAAGGTAACAGTGGAAGAATGTAAAGGAGAAGAAATACTATAAAGGATATTTAAAACCTAGGAGAGGACTGGGAATGTGGCTTAGGGACAGAGTGCTCGCCTCCCATGCATGAGGCCCTGGGTTTGATTCCTGAGCACACATAAACAGAAAAAGCCAGAAGTGGCACTGTGGCTCAAGTGGTAGAGTGCTAGCTAGCGTTGAGCTGAAGAGCTGAGGGACAGTCC
>NW_012267217.1:63377935-63378305 GCF_000151885.1 Dipodomys ordii | reverse complement strand
AAAAAAAAAGGTATGGTAAGGTGCACCTTCCAGCTAGAGCAGGAAGTATAAACAGGAGGACTGTGGTCCAGACCAGTACCTGCTTAGCAAGCAGAAAAAGCCTTAAGTTCAAACCACAGTACTGCCCCAAAATAAACCCTTCCGCAACTCCCTATCCTATTTTTTTCCCTATCACTATACAGATGGTCGCCAACTTGGACTGTTCAATTTTGAATTTTATGTACTCCGCAGAAACCATTCTTTGAATTCTGACCCTTTTCCAGGCTAGCAATATGAGGTACAATAGTCCCTGGTAATGCTGGCCAGTGACAGTATTCACAGTTCCCAGCCAAGAGATCCTAAAGAGAAATAGCCAAGACTCTACTGTAGA
>NW_012267217.1:63371006-63377439 GCF_000151885.1 Dipodomys ordii | reverse complement strand
AGGAATCGAACCCAGGGCCTCAGGCATGCAAGGCAAGCGCTCTACCACTGAGCCACCTTCCCAGCCTCAGTAAATTCATTTTTTAAACTTGAATATTTTCAACTTAAAATGGGTAAAGGGGTGGGAAACCATATAAGGTCCACAAAATCATTTGGTTACGTGACAGTACAGACACATAATGCTTCTTCTTGGCTGCCCGAGGCCCATTTGCCTGTATTGGTAATTTTGTACGGTCCGGAATGATGTTATAAATATCCAATGGCCCTTGGCAAGAAGAAGAAGAAAGAAAAAAAAAAGGCTTCCTACCACAGGAACATAGCCTCATCATTATGTCAAGGAGCATCTGTTTATCTCACCTATGAATTTACTTTCCTGTCTAGAAACAAACTTCATGGAGACAGGAGTTTTGTTTCTTACTCAACAGTTATGTATAGATAAGGACTCAATGTTTGTCAAAGAGTGAATGAATGGAAATACATAGTGCCTTCCCCCTCCCCAATCTCAAAACTCTAAAGTGCTTTGTCCAGTACCAAAAGAGTGTGAAGTCTTTTCCTTTCTAACAAATTACTATCATCACCTGTGCTGTCAAAGGATCACGTGCCAATTTCCCAGCTACATGCCACTTTTAAATTATTTTTCCAATGTCCTCTTCTGATGTAACATCTGATGTAACAAAAAGTACATATTCCAGTTTAAGCAATCCAAAAGCTGCTACACTGACTAGCAAAACATAAAAATAAAAAAACATCAATGAATGAGAGCATTTGTGTTCTAACCAAAAAAGCCACACTCTTCAAGGCCAGATCGGCCAATAGGATTAAAGTTAAGGTACCGAAATGATGACCATAAATAACTAATAAAAATCTCCTTCCTAAATCTAGGTAGTCATTAGTCTCCAAAAAGGAAGACAGTACTTAAGGAAAAAACATCTTCCCAGAATACAACACTGGGGACTAAAATTGCTTGTAATCCAAGTTACACAGCACTGGGTAGAAGCCCATTCGGAGGTTCTAGACCGTTCATTTCTTACAAGTTATATTGGATATACTTACCATCTTTCTTACAGAGAGACTAAATGTGTTTAAGTGCTTTGACTTTCAGGAAACTGACGGGGGACGGGAGGAAGGAGGAGCAGGACTAGATAAATGCAAAGCACAGTCACTGCTTCCCAAACACGGGCATCCAATCTGTTTCTTTAATACACGACTGCCGTGCTCGCTTGATCTCTATTTCAGCCACACAAAACTGCAGTGCTCGGAGTGCTTCGTGGGAAAACTGCTTTACACCTAAGGCTGACAATAATGCCCGCTTCAACCTGCCGAGAACGTTCGGATCCCAAAAGCTTCCAGGGGCTCGACGCTCCCCGCCCGTCCTAGGATCCCATCATGGCTCCACCTTGCCTCGGGCCTGGTCCAGACCCAGTCCGCTCACCACGGAAGCAGCCTTCCCCCCACGTCGTGCAGATGCTGGGTGGGGGAAAGCCGGGGCGCACCTCCCGCGGGCCGGCCCGGGGCAGCTGTCGGCCGCGGCAGCTGTTACCCGGCGTACCCCGAGGCTGGGCGGGCTCCGGGGGCAGCGCCAGGCGAGCGCCGGGGCCCGGGGCGAACCGGCCCGACGCTGCCCACCGCCCTCCGCCCGCCGCCGAGACCCCCGCGACGCCTCGGGGGCCCCGGCAGAGGGGCTCCCCCGAGGCCGGCCCGGGCCCGGACCCCGCGGCGCCCCTCGCCCGGGAGGCAGCCCCCTCCCGCCCCTCACCTGACCTGTCCCCTCGCCAAGACGCCCCAAGCCGGCCGCGGCCGCTGGCTGGGCAGCCCGGGGGGTGTCCATGCGGCCGGCTTGGGCCGGAGCTGCGGGGACGCGAGTGAGGCTCAGGCGGCCCGGGACGCGGCGGCAGGGCCGGGGCGCGCAGCGGAGCCAGGCAGGGGAGCGGGACAGAGCCACTGGTTACCTGCGGTCCGGGACAGGGAGTCTCTCAGAACCCAAGTCAGCCCTCAGCCTCAACAACACAAGATGGCCGACACGTCGCCACGCACGTCACGTGACTGCGCGCGCTCCGCCACGCCCCCGGCCCCGCCCACTCCCCTGGCCTGCCTCCCTCCCTACTCTCCAGCCTCCCACGACGCGCTTCCTTTCCGCTACCGCCCACCCCTCGTCCAGACCCGCCCCTTTCCGAGACCCGGATGACGTTCTGGAAGAGGGCGGGATGGTGGCGACACGCAGGCGCGCGTGGGCTCCGGGCTGCAGCTCCTCGCCTGCCCTTGAGTGGAGCCAGTGTCCGGGCTTGGAGCCCGGCCAGGGACCCTGAGGACTCGCCGTCCTGTGCTCCCGCGCGGGGCCAGCTCGCAGCTCAGAAAACTCCGCATCGCTTATCAGCTGGCCTTCCAACTGCAACTTTTCCCCAGCTTTTCGTCCAGCAGACTCGTGGAACTGGGGGTGCATTTTGGAGTGTTGGAACGTGACCTCCGGGAAGGACTTCAGGGGTGTCCCCTGGTACAGCTGGGTCTACGAAGCCCTCCTGGTGTCGGGGGGCCACGTAAAATACCAGAACTCAGCAATGTCCGGGACACACCTTGCATGTGTGACATTCACATCCAGCTGGGCTTCTTTGCTTAAGCTGCTAGGGCTGCCTACCTTCTAAGGTCGTTCTTTACATGTCATCCTTACGTGTCTTTACATGTTCTTTACATGCCATCACTCCCTCCCTCCCCGCCCCTCCGAGCTGGGCATCCAACCAGGGGCTCACACGCCAGGCAAGTGCTCTACCATTGAGCTCCACCCCATGCTCTCAGTCTCTCGGTTCGTCTTTACAGGATCCAACTACACACACACACACACACGTCTGAAAATTCGATGTAAGAACTAGTGTCACTTAGTATAATTTTTTTCAAGTCTTTCAATTTCCTTATGAATGGTACAGTAGCACTCTTTCTGAGGGGTGAGTAGAATTTCATTGTGTGTATATATACCACATTTTCTTGATCCATTGGTCGGTCCATTGAGGGGCATCCGGGCTGATTACATTAAGTGAAGTAAGCCAGACCTGAAGAAACAAAAGTTGCATAGCATCCCTCATTTGTGGTAGCTAGACTGTACCTATAAATCTATAAGTAAACACACTGGGTGGTATACAAGTGGTTACAAATGAATGAACAGACAAATGAATGAATAATAGACTCACTCAATGGAGAACTCAAATACTTTAATTCTTTAGAAAGTCTAAGTCAACGCCCAACAAAATAAGTACCAGGAAATGGGTACTTGGGGTGCGGGCACACGGGAAGAGGGGTAGGTGAATAAAAGAAAAGTATTCAAAAAAAGAAAAAAGAACCACAGTTTTCCCTTCTATCTCTCAACTTCTGTGCTTCCTTTCAAAGCCAAACTGCCAAAAGAGCTCTTATTCATCTCCAACTTACCTTAAGGACACCTTAACCTACAGGTTGATAATGAGATTTTTGTCTTCATCAATATGATTAACCACTTCCCTTGACCTTTTACTGCTCAAAGTAGTCAAGCATCAGCATCACTTGACGGCTTGTTAGAAAAGCAGATTCTCATGCAGTGCTAGTGGCTCACACCTGTAATCCTAGCTCCTCAGGAGGCTGAGATCTGAGGATTTCAGTTTGAAGCCAGCACGGGCAGGAAAGTCTAAAAAAGACAGAAATAGATCTGTGGCATAATTAGTAGAGCACTAGCCTTGGAGGAAAAAAGCACAGGGACAGCACACAGGCACTAAGTTCAAGCCCCAGGACCAGCATTAAAAAAAAAAAAAAAAAGCAGGGCACCAGTGGCTCACACCTGTAATCCTAGCTACTCAGGAGGCTGAGATCTGAGGATCACAGTTCAAAGCCAGCCCGAGTGGAAACTCTGTGAGACTCTTATCTCCAATAAACCACTCAGAAAACCAGAAGTGGTTTTATTTTATTTATTTATTTATTTATTTATTTATTTATTTATTTTTGTCGGTTGTGGGCCTGAACTCTGGGCCTGGGCACTGTCCCTCAGCTTTTCAGCTCAAGGTTAGCCCCCTACCACTTGAGCCACAGCGCCACTTCCGGCTTTTTCTGCTTATGTGGTGCTGAAGAATCGAACCCAGGGCCTCATGCATGCAAGGCAAGCACTCTACCACTGAGCCACCTTCCCAGCCCTAGAAGTGGTTTTATGACTCAAGTGGTAGAGTGCTAACATTGAGCTGAAGAGCTGAGGGACAGCGCTCAGGCCCAGAGTCAAGCTCCATGACTGACAATAAATAAATGAAAAATCTCAAATCACCATCCTACCTGTATGATCCATACTGCCCCTCCCCCACCCTTGTGTTCTTACTGCAACTGTGCACCAGCGCCCTCCCACATGACATTCAGTGTTAGTGTTTGCACCTGCTATTCCCTTGCATTTTAGTGCCAAGTCCAACACATTCCCCTTCTTCCCAACAAATAACTCCTGTTCAGCTTTAAAAGCCTACAGGATCAAGCCCAGGGCCTTGTACATGCTAGGCAAGCAAACTACCACTGAGTTACATCCCCAACCCTCAGTGATGATGTCTTCAATCTCTTCCATAAAATCAGTTAATCCCTTGAACTATACCCTTTAAGCAAGAATAAAAACACATGGGTCATGTGCTAACCACCTCAGTAATGGCTTTGTTTGAATCCTCTTGGAATACTGGTGACCAAGCTAAGGAGCACTAGGAAAACCACCTGAGCTTCTGAGCAAAGTGCTTTTGGAATCTCAACCAGGAGTGGCTGATGGCAGAGCCACAAGCATGTGAAACTACCATCAAATCAAGGTACGGAAGTGTCTTCTTTTTTTTTTTTATTTTTTTCCAGTCCTGGGGCTTGAACTCAGAGCCTGGATACTGTCCCTGAGCTTTTTTGCTCAAGGCTAGCACTCTACCACTTGAGCCACAGCACCCTTATCAGCTTTTTTCTGTTTATGTGGTACTGGGGAATGGAACCCAGGGCTTCATGCATGATAGGCAAGCGCTCAACCACTAAACCACATTTGCAGCTCCTGGAACTGTCTTTGTATCACCCCCATTTGTTCCCCAGATGACCTTGGAAGTCAGCCCTGACTGCCCCTCCCAGCTGCTAGTTTCTATCCTTACCTTATTCTTAGCCTTCTATTATCATCTCATGACTGTCACATAGAACAGTAAAATCCACAGTTCACACTTTCGCTTAGCCCAATGCATGATTCATCCATATTGTTACTTTTTAAAAAATTGCTGAATAGTATTTCATGGGATATATGCTGATCCATTTCTTAGTTGAGAGACATTTGGGGTTGTTTTCAGTTCAGGAAGATCATTCACAAAGCCTCTATGAATAGTCACATAAAGGCATTTGTGAGAACACAAGTTTTTGTTCTACTTGGGTCAATATCTAGGAATGGGATTGGTACTGTGTATTGATTGTTTGACTTCATCAGAAACCGCCAAACTGTTTTTCAGCGTGTCTTAGGCCTACATTATAGGCTCCCAGAAAGCAGGAGCCAAATCAAAGGAAGGCTTATGATAGCAATCTAAAGTGACCAAACTCCATGTTTTTCCCATTATATATACTGCATCATTCAACTTTATATCCTCAGCCACTGTCAATAAATGCTCAATAGATACCTATGGAAGCAAATTCTTAATTACATAGTTTTTCTGTTCTGTTGTCATTTTATTTTGTTTTTTGTTTTTGTTTGTTTTTGTTTTGTGTATGTGTGTGTGTATGCTACTATTTTTCCACTTCTGACTTTTTGGTGATTAATTGAAGTCTCATAGATTTTTCTGCCCAAGGATGGCTTGGAACCATGATCCTCTGGTCTCAGGCTTATGAGTGGCTAAGATTACCAGAGTGAGCCAGCAGTGCCCCACCCTTTTCTAGTTTAGAAACAAATTTCCCTCCCCCTCAGCCCTTGTAATAGACAGTGTTGGTAGTAGTAAAAACAGCTGACTCACCGTGCCAGAAGAGGAGGGATGACACAGCTTCCACCACGCTTGACTAACTGGGTGCCAGTCCTGGGGCTTGAATAGAGGGGCTTGGGCGCTGTCCATTAGTGATTTTCCCAAGGGTAGCACTCTACCACTTGAACCACAGCTTCTCTTCTGGCTTTTTGGTGGTTAATTGGAGATAGTCTGATAGACTTTCCTGTCTGAGCTGGTTTTGAACTGCTAACATGATCTCAGCTTCCTGAGTAGCTAGGATTCCATGTGTGAACCCCACCACCAAGCTCAACTTTTGTTTTTGGAAACAAAGAAAATCCAAATGTCCTGTGGCTGCTTGAAGCCCAGCCAACAAGGACAGGCCCATGTGCCTCGTTGTCCCCTCAAGAGCCAGCATCCACCGGCAGACATCTGAGTGCAAAGGCCACTGAGAAGTTTGATTAGAAGCCAGGACATCCTGGAACAAGCACCTTCACATGACGCAGTGTCTGGATTTTTTTTTTTTTT
>NW_012267217.1:63358957-63365036 GCF_000151885.1 Dipodomys ordii | reverse complement strand
ATGAGCTTCTCCTCTCCTTTGGAGACATTTGAAATGGTAGTAGAAACGCCCCCATTCATTTTCCAGCTCCCTCCCACCGCTGGGTGAGGTAACCCTAGCTAGTAAAAGAGACTGGATGTGAGAGCGCATACCTGTAATCTCAGCACTCAGGGAGCAGAGGCACAAGGGAGTCAAAGCCAGCCAAGGAAAGGGGAAGGAGGAAGAAGAGGGAGGAAGCAGGCAGACAGACAGGCAACGGGTCTTTGGTATGTACAGAAATAAAATGATTCTGGGGAGAAAATTGTTCTTACTGGAGGCCCTTACATGGGTCTCCCAAACATCCTGGGATTATATGTGTAGACAGAGGCACTGGCCCTCACCTAGGTTTAAGGTGTCTAGATATAAAAGAAATTAACTTTCTTGGAGGGTGAGGGTGGAAACAGAGTCTTGCTATATAGCTCAAGCTGGCCTCGAACTCTCAGTCCTTGTACCTCAGCAGCTTCCCAAACGCTGGGATTATGGACATGAGCTACCTGCAATAGCAGGTTGCTGATGGCTCATGCCTGCAATCCTGGCTACTCAGGAGGTTGCGATCTGAAGATCTCAGTTCAAAGCCAGCCCAGGCAGGAAAGCCTTTGGGACTCTTATCTCCAATTAACCCCCAGAAAGCCAGAAGTGGAGCTGTGGCTGAAAAGTGATAGAGCCCTAGCCTTGAACAAAAAAGCTCAGGGACAGTGGCCCTGAACTCAAGCCACAGAGCTGACAAAAAAAGAAAAGAAACTCCAGATGTAACCAGTAATTAAGAGCATCTCACTGTGAACACCAGAAGGAGAGCAGGCTCCAGTTCCTATTCCTACCTGTGGCTTTGACGCCCAGGGCCTCGCTCCACTCTCTCCCAATTCAAAGATGACCAGAGGCACACAGAGGTGGATGGCCAAGTTCATTTGCACAGTTTATTGAAAACCAAACAGGTTAAGGTAGAAAGACAGATGATTTCTTTATTGTAAATACAGCGGTTACAAAAGAGAAGTAACAAATCTGGTATTAGAAATTTCTTTTAAAAAAAAATCACTCAACAAACTCCAAGTATGTCTGAGCAATCCCAAGAACTTACAACACGCCAACCTGTGGGTGGGAATGGCCTTGCCTCACCGCCTGGAGCAGATGCTGGGGACAGGCGGGGGGGTCCGCATGGCCATCACTTGGGACGTCACCTGGGAACACCAAGGGCCCAGGGGATATTTGTATAGGACCAGAGTTAACATGAACCTTTCTGCTTCGGTCTCTTACTTCTCATGATTCATTGTTACAGTTCTGTAGCGCAGTATTTAGGAATGGAAGACAAGTGCTGAATGGGAAGACATGGAGGAGAGGGAAGGAGAGATGACAGGACTGAGGGGCACTTCCTCCACCTAATGGAGTTGGGGATGGGTCATGCCCCGCCCCCCACGCCTCCCACCAGCATCACAGAAGACAGAACCGAAGCAGCTGGCAGACTGACCAAAAAGAGAACAAAAGGAGAAGCACAGAGACAGCCCAAGGAAAGGGCACCATGTGCGCTGAGGACCACGAAAGAAAGAAAATCTGTACAAATGAACCCAACAGATTACTGGTTGACCAGAAACCACGAAAGGGTTGAGGGAAAAAAAGTGTAGGTGGCCAAGAAAAGGCAGGTCCTGGCTAGAGAGCAGGACAGAGGAGTAAGCCTTTGAAAGGAAGGGCCAAGGCACTGGGAAACTTCAATGTAGCCTCTGGCCACCCCTGAGAAGCTAAGGAGGAAGATCTAGGGGTCCTTGGAGTAGGGGAGGAGGCATAAGAGGGGGGACTGGCAGGGGTCCTCTTTCCCTGGGAGACTGCAGGGCACAGCGTGGTTATCGGTCAAGGTTGGTAGCATTATGTGCTGAAGGCAGCCTTGAGCTCCTTGAAGGCCGCTCGGCGTAGCCGCCTCTCCTCCTCCTCCCGCTTCCGTTCTTCTTGCTCAGCTTTTAACTCTGCTTCAAATTTACTGGAGGATGACAAGGCCTGGGCCTGCAGAGAAACAGCAAACACAGATGGATAGATGAGTAGGAGGGGGAGATGGAAATCCTCACCCACTCAGGCCTTGGACAGGTGGAGCTGGTCCTGCCCAGGGCATAAGCCTGGCACCGCTGTTTCCTTTAAACTTACAAGCTGAACGCAAGTTAGTGGCACAAACACTGTTGCTGGTTTACACAAGCGCTCTGTGGGTGTGTGTGCGTGTGCACACACACGCATGCTTGTGTTGCTATACTGGCACTAGCATTCAGGCTCTGGGTGCAGTCCCTAAGTTAATTCACTTAAGGTTAGAGCTCTAGCACTTAAGCCACAGTTCCACTTCCAGCTCCTTTTTTTGGGGGGGGGGCTGGTTAACTGAAGATAAGAGTTTCAGGGATTTCCCTGCCCTGCCTGGGTTTGAATTGAAATTCTCAGTCTCAGTAGTAGTTAAGATTACAAGGGTGAGCTGCTGGTGCCTGGCCATGCCATAAAATTTCTAAACAGCACATTGAGTTTTTAATAAAAGCTGTTAAACTGCTCTCAAAAGTAGCTGTTCCTCTGCCTCCATCTTGGATTGGAAGTACTCATTTCCCCCTAATTCAGCCAAAGCTTATCATTAACAGTCTTACTTTTTGCCAATCTGATAGGGAAAAAAAAAGTTGGCATCTCCTCATACTTCCTCTTTGGGGAACTGCCCATGTGTACCATTTCCTCACTTACCTATTCAGCTGGTTTTTCTTTAAAACTTGTATTCGCCACATAATTTTGATTTTAGTCCCTTGTTACGTTTGCTTTAACTTTACGGCATCTTAAATTGACTTAAAATTTTAATGTAACCAAACCTATCAACTATTTTCTTTTTGTCTTTTTTTTTTTTTTTTTTTTCTGAACTCTGGGCCTGGGCGCTGTCCCTCAGCTCTTCACCTCAAGGCTAGCGCTCTACCACTTGAGCCACAGCGCCACTTCCGGCTTTTTTTTTCTGCTTATGTGGTGCTGAGGAATCGAACCCAGGGCCTCATGCATGTAAGGCAACCACTCTACCACTGAGCCACCTTCCCAGCTCCCAGTGTCTGGATTTCTAATCATTTCTTCAGGATAACAAAATGGTCACTATAAACCATTAAGTGTTAGAGTTATTTGCTCTCAATTGTGACCGAATGTCATTATTATACCTTGAACCATAAAAGATACTTTGACATCCTAATCCTAGGTATATTAGAATATGATCTTATTTGGAGGTAGACCTTCAAAGGGTAATTAAGACAAAATGGGGGCAGGTGTGCAGCTGGGGCACACCTATAATCTAGTTACTTGGGAGGGAGAGTCCCCAGTATTTCAGTTCCAGGCCAGCTTAGGCAAAAAATTACAAGAGACTGCACCTCAACCAATAGCTGGACACAGTGGCACATGACCATCATCCCCAGAGACACTGAGAAGCTAAAGTAGGAGGACCAAAACCCAGGTCAGCCTGGCATAAAGCCAGTAAGACCTTACTTTGGATTCTGGGCACCGGTTTCTCATGGCTGTAAACCTAGCTACTCAGGAGGCTGAGCCCTGAGGCTCATAGTTCAAAGCCAGCCCAGGCAGAAAAATTCCCACGAGATTCTTATTTCCAGTTAACCACCAGAAAACTAGGTACTGTAGAGTGGTAGAGTGCTAACCTTGAGCAAAAGAACTCAGGAATAGCATGTAGGCCCTGAGTTCAAGCCTCAAGAACAACAACAACAAAAGACCTTACCTTGGAAAAGGGCTGGAAGTGTGGCTCAAGTGGAAGAGCACCTTTTTACCAAAGCAAAGGCTCTGTGCTTAGTCTCCAGTATCACTAACACACACACACACACACACACACAAAACAAGGTCATATGAGTTTCATATTCTACTTTTACAAAGGGTTCCCTCATGCTGTTCAACTGTTTTTTCTCATCCTTTTTTGTTTTGTTTTCCTTATGGACATAGATATCCCTCTCATTTGTATTGGTTTTATGGTGATGATGATGGGGTTAGCAGTTGCCATCATCACAAAACTCTTTATTTATAGTTCTAAAAATGTTATAGTACAAAAACATAAAAAGGCTCCAGACTTTATATGTGGTTCCTGCCTCTAATCCTAGTTACTCGGGAATCTAAAATGAAAAGGTTCTAGGTTCTATGCCAGTTCACATAAAAAGTTTGCAAGACCCCCTTGTCAACAGAAAAAGCTGGGTATATTAACACCTACCATCCCAGCTACAAATTGAAAACATAAAATAGGAGGATTGTGGTCCAAACTGGCCTGGGCTAAAAGCAAGAACCTATCTCAAAAATAACCAGAGCATAGCCGGGCATAGTTGGCTCACACCTGTAATCCTACCTACTCAGGAGGCTGAGATCTGAGAATAGCGGTTCAAAGCCAGCCCAGGCAGGAAAGTCCATAAGACTATTATCTCCAATAAATCACTCAGAAAACTGGAAGTGGCACTGTGGCTCAAGTGGCTCAGCTGAAGAGCTGAGGGACAGCATTCAAGCCCTGAGTTCAAGCCCCATGACCGGGTAAAAAAATAATAACCATAGCACAAAAAAGGGCTGAGGGCCTGTCTCAAGTAGCAGAGGACCTGCTTAGCAAGCATGAAGCTCTAAGTTCAATCCCAGTATCACCAAAAATAAATATGAAAAAAATAAAATAACAGCCATACAAGAAACCCAGGGGTTTCTTCCCCTCCATTTCTTGTTGTATTCATTCATTCTCTTCATCCTGGTAATTACTGAGTGCTAGGGATATCAAGGCCATCCCCAAAGCTACCCGGATACTGCTGGAATGAAGCGTACAGTGTTCTTGAGCAGACACAGGTGCCCCTTCCCCCCAAAAAATATGCAAAAGGAAGCAGGTGAGCTGTTGTTCATCGGCCCTGCTCCCCCCAACCTTCCCCAAAGAAGCAATATGTCCTGGAGGTCTCCCCACTTGCTTTTGATGACTTTTCTATCAGCCCCATTTATGTGGCGATGCCATAATCTACTTCACCTGTTCCTTGCTAATGGAAGAAATACCATGTTTTTCATATTACAACCAACACTGTCATAAAAATCCCTTTAAATATATCCTTCTTCATTTTTATATTTTTACCTATAGGATAAATTCCAAGGTCACAGTTCATGAGTAAAGCCAGGCATGATGGCTCATGCCTATAATTCCAGCATTTGAACGGTTAAAGGGAAGGGAATCTTGAGTTGGAAGCTAACCTGGGCTACATATTGAGACCCTATCTCCAACAAAGCAAAACAAAACGCAAAACAAAGAAAAGCAAAAACATCAGATTTGTGCAGAGGACAACTGCCCTGCCTGTGTGTGTTTGGGGGACAATGAGAATCCTAAGCAGAATAGAAGCTGCTTCTCTTTCTAGAAGACAAAACGCCCAAACCCTCCCTCATCTTCCACCCATGGTCATGTGACTGGGCTCGGCCTTCAATGCTAGATCTGTAGTAAATGACCCGGAGAAGAGGGCAACAGAGAGCTCAGGGTTGAGGATGGTACCTCTACCCTGGCTGCTTCCCAGGGCCTGCTCTTGGCTGCTATCCCAGCTGTTGGCCTTCTGCCTGTTTCCTTAGCCTGACTCCCACCCACCTCTGCGCAGCCACCAGTGATGCTGGGAGCTCCTTCCATGTCTTTTCAATCAGCCTGGCTTTGATTCTGCTACTTCCACTTCAGATCCTGATTCTGTGTGTGTGTGTGTGTGTGTGTGTGTGTGTACATGCATGCAAGTACTGGGCCTTAAACTCAGGGCCTTGAGTTCTGAGCTTTTTCAATCAAGAATGGTGCTCTACCACTTGAGCCACATGTTCACTTCTAGCTTTTTGAGTGATTAATTGAAGAGTCTGGGGGGGGGGCGCGGGAGGGAAGAATGGGAAGGGATGGGAAGGGGAAACAAAGGAGGCTACAATGCTTGATAAGAAATGTACTCATTATCTTGCCCATGTAATTTTAACCCCTCTGTACAGTATTTTCACAATTAAAAAAAAAAAAAAAGAGTAGCCGGGCGCTGGTGGCTCACGCCTGTAATCCTAGCTACTCAGGAGGCTGAGATCTGAGGATCGCGGTTCAAAGCCAGCCCGG
>NW_012267217.1:63345656-63353407 GCF_000151885.1 Dipodomys ordii | reverse complement strand
TTGAACTCTGGACTTGGGTGCTGTCCTTGAGCTTCTTTTGCTCAAGACTAGTACTCTACCACTTGAGCCACAGCACCACTTCCAGCTTTTAATGAGTAGTTTATTGGAGATAAGAATCTCATGGACTTTGCTGCCTGGGCTGGCTTCAAACCACAATTCTCAAATCTCAGCTTCCTGAGTAGCTAGGATTACAAGTGTAATTCTAACTTTTGCCCTGCTGTCTTTTGTATTTTATGCCATGTTTTCACCCCCAAAGCTCTAAATCCATTTCTGCTACCACCAAAAAAAACCCCAAAACCAAACTTCTCTACTACTCCATTTGCTTGGCCCCAAAAGCTCTACTTTGTTCCTGTCTGATTTAATGTTTTTTTTAAATTTATTCCTTATTACTTTACTTACTTGCAGTGCTAGAGATTGAACCCAGGCAACCCAGGCAAACACTCTATCTCTGAGCTACAGCTCCAAGGCTAACCTCATCTTAAAACTGTGCCTGCTGAGCCCAGCTCACACCTGTCATTTTCAGCTACTCAGGAGGCTCAGATCTGAGGATTGTGGTTCAAATTCAGCCTGGGCAGGAAAACTCAGTGCAATGCTTATCTCCTATCAGCAAAAAGCTAGAAGTGGAGCTATGGCTCAAGTGGTAGAGTGCCAGCCTTGAGCAAAAAAGTCATGCAAAGTTACAAGACGCTGAGTTCAAGGCCCAGTACGGGCACACAAAACACAGTTGCTTCTTTCTTCAAGTGTTGGGTTTTCTCCAGGGTTTCCTTGGATCTCTGTTTGCGTCTTTTTCTCTGAAGCCTTCACAGCCAGCCTTCCCCAAGTCCAGTCACCTTTACCATTTGCCATTTATTGGTAAATCTCTTACTTCAACTCAAACTTTAGGAGTTGGCTCCTGTTGGCATTGTAGCTGGAGCCCATGAAGTTTCCACTCCTGGCTTCACACCTTTTAATTCCTGTGCGAAACTCATTTGTATGTGAAGACTAACCCAACTGCTGGCCTGGGAAAGGGGCAATCAGGGAAATGATATGCCAGCCCCTCCCATGAGGGGTTACAGAATAACGTGTATGCAAAAATCACTACACAATCCTCAGAACCTAGTACTCTATCCTGGAGGATACTCAGAGTCAGGCACAAGGATCTCCCAGGATAAAGAAAACACATTTGTGGCCTAGTTCTATCCAATAAGAGGTCACTCAAGATGACTTATAACCTGCCTGATCCTGGTGGTTCATGCTGTAATCCTAGCTCTTCATGAAGCTGAAGTTTCAGGGTCCGAGTTTGAAGCCAGCCCAGGCAGAAAAGTCCATGAGAAACTTTTTTTTTTGGTCAGTTGTGGGGCTTGAACTCTGGGCCTGGGCACTGTCCCTAAGCTCTTCAGCTCAAGATGAGCGTTCTACCACTTGAGCCACAGCCCCACTTCAGGTTTTCTGGTGGTTTATTGGAGATCAGAGTCTCATGTTCTTGCCTGGGCTGGCTTTGAACCTTGCTTCCATATCTCAGCCTTCTGAGGTGCTAGGATTACAGGCGTGAGCCACCAGTGCCCATCATGAGAAACTCTTATCTGCAATTAACCACCCAAAAGTCCAAAGTGGAAATGTAGCTCAAGTGGCAGAATACCAGACTTGAGCAAAAAAGCAAAGTGAGAGTGAGAGGCTCTGAGTACAAGCCCCTGTACTAGCACACAGGAAAAATAAATAAGTAAATAAGAATGCTTGCAAGCAACCTAAGGTTCAGCCAATAGAGACACAGCTTTCCCATGCCAGAAGTACCATGGACTTCACATCATAACTTTTGTTTTTCCTGAAACCACTCCATGCAGGGCAAGGGGTGTCCTGAATTAAAACCTCAGCTCCACTCCTCAAAGCTCTACAAACTGCACTTCGTCTCTCGCACTCTTTTTTTTTTTTGGTTGGTCGTGGGGCTTGAACTCTGGGCCTGGGCGCTTTCCCTGCGCTCTTCAGTTCAGGGCGAGCACTCTACCACTAGAGCCACAGCACCACTTCCGGTCTTCTAGCAGTTTATTGGAGATAAGACTCTCGTGGAGTTTTCTGCCTGGGGCTGGCTTTGAACCTCTGCCTGGGGCTGGCTTTGAACCGTGATCCTCAGATCTCAGCCTCCTGAGTAACTAGGATTACAGGCATGAGCCACCAGAGCCTGGCTTCTCTCTCCCACTATTAATCCAGTGTCAGGAATACCAAGGGTTCTAAAGTTGTCTGTTGATCCATACGTTGCCCCGACCTCTGTCATTGCCTTTCTGGACTGATGCCTTCATCAGACGTCTGTGGAGAGCTCTCCGCAGGCATCGGCTCTCCTAGGGCCTTCCCCACTCACATCCAGGCCCTGCAGTCCCCGCCAGGCTGAGCACTGGAATGCCCTGCACAGCTGGACCAACACCTGTTTCTGGGTCCCTCCCTGGAGAAGCCCCAGGCAGACCTGAGCGGGGCCTGGGAAGTGAGTGTGCGGATGGTTGCAGCACTCGGCAGGCTGGGGAAGGCGTCCCTCCACCTGGGGAGGGTCAGAGCTTTCAGTCTGTATCTAGATGCCATCCCAGCCTTGTCACTCGCCATGGTGTATGCGGCAGGAGTGGGAAGTGCTGCTCAGTTCCCATCAGAGTCGTGTTCCGCAGACTTGCCCTGCACTCTCGGCCTGGCGACGCCTCCCCACCTCTGATACTCACTGCCCTCCATGCCTTGGAGCCCTCACTCTGTTCCCACGGCTGGCTGGAACGCCTTCCTTCCTTGATTACAAGGTGAACCTCCATTCATCTCAGAACATCTGTCACCAGCATCAGCTCTTTTACAACCTCTGCCAAATTCTAGTGGTGATGCTCTCCATTCGTCACTCATGCAAATGTTTATTGAGGGCCATTACGCAGCAGGCGCTGTAATTACAAAGGTAATCCACCTACTCTGCCTTGGAGTGTGGGTGAGGAGGCAGACATATAAATATAGCAAGACGAAAAACATTTATTGTTACGCTTTTCATCTGTCTCCTGCTTATGAAAATAATGCACACTCACTATAGAACATTACAGGACTATAAAGGGAATCTCTCCTATATAGCCATTACTAATACTTTTGCATATAATTATACAGGTTGTAGTTAATGTGTGTGTGTGTGCGTGCATGTGCGCACACATGCGCACACACACACTGCTCCTGAGGCTGGCTTGAACTCAGAGCCTGAATGCTGTCCCTGAGCTCAATGCTAGAACTCTACTACTTGAGCCATACCTCCATTTGCCCCTTTTTTGGTAGTTAATTGGAAATAGGAGGCTCACAGGCTTTCATGCCTTGGCTGGCTTCAGTAGCTAGGATTACAGGCATGAGCCACAGACACATTAAATATTTTAACAAAATCAGATGTCACACATATTACTTGGCTTAAATTATTTTGAGTATATCTGTCCACACAGCTGCACTTTCAATTCTTTTTTTAAAATTTGTGGTGCTTGGATTTGAACTCACAGCTCTGTGCTTGTTAAGCTGGCATTCTATAGCTTGAGTCACATCTCTTGCCCTTTTTGCTTGCGTTATTTTTGGGATAGTGCTTGCTCTTTTGTTCATAGCCAGTCTGGAAGGTGATCCTGTCTATGTTTTTCCACCCTAGCTGGGATGATAGACAGGCACCACCATGCCTAGCTTTTTCTCATGAAATGGGATCTCAGAACTTTTTGACTAGACTAGGCTGGAACCACGGTCCTCCTTATCTCAGCCTCTTGCATAGCTGAGCTATCAGGCCTGCATACCTGCACCACTGCACCTATTGGTTGAGATGGGGTTCATAAACTTTTGCTCAGGCTGGCCTCCAGTTGCAATCCTCCTGATCTCTGCCTTCTGAGTAGTATACTTCAATCTTGCAGGATGGGAAAAGAATTTTTGGGGGGACAGAGTCTTTCTAGGTCTTTCTATGCTGGTCTTGGACCCTTGATTCTCCTGTCTCAGCATCCTGATTGCTGGGCTCATAGGCATAAACTACTATGTCTGGCCCATCATTCAAATCTGATGGCTGCAGAGTATGCATACATGGACTGCACCAGAATCGCCTTCCTTCTCTGATTGTGAAAGTTTTGGTTGTCTCCAAGGTCCCTCTATCTCTGATAATGCTGTATGAAAATCTCTGCCCAGATATCTATGTAAATTTCTAGTACCTCAGAAGGATAAAATCCCAGAGGCAACAGCAAGTTAATAGCAAGTCTCAGATTGAGGTGCTGATGGCTCACGTCTGTGATCCTAGCTATTCAGGAGGCTGAGATCTGAGGATCATGGTTCAGAGCCAGCCAAGGGGAAGGAAAGTCTGTGAGACTTTTATCTCCAATTAACCAGCAGAAAAGTGGAAGTGCAGCTGTGGATTAAAGCGGTAGAGAGACAGCCTCTCAAAAAGAGCTTAAAGACAGTGCCCAGGCCCCAAGTTCAAGCCCCACGACTGATTTTTTTTTTAAGTGTCCAAGAACAACTTGAGAAGGAATAACCTTGTGCCACGGCCCCATGGAAGAGGCGTGGAGGATGGGGCCCAGGGAGGAGCGGCAGCCCCTGGCTGGGAGAATCAGGAGGAAGCTACCTGACAGGTCGGCTTTTGCTGTTGTTTGGTTGTCATTCCACAGAGCAGATTATGAACACAGTGCCACTCCCTTTATCATTCTCCCCCCAGTCCTCCCAAGCCCACACCTTCCCTCAGCTTCCTTAATTTTGTAGGAAATGCATTGAACTTTAAGACTGACAGGCGGCTTTGAAAGGAGGAGGTTTTCTGGGCAGACGCACTGGAATGGGGCAGCGGGACCTGTGGCCGTTGAAGGCCACTTGTGAGATGGCCTGGCTGCATGTGAAGGCGGTGCACAGGGCTGGAATGGGGCTCAAGCCAGGTTATCCCAGGTCCTGAGCATTCAGAGAAGGTGGCCCCAGGGACTCACACACATCCCACCTGTGCCACATGGCCCTGTGCACCGTGGCAGTAGACTGTCCACACCTGGGCTTCAACCCCAGCCAGTCCAACGCATGACAAGAGGCTGCAAGTGTGGCTCCACGGATGCATGGGGAGGCCCTACCCCCGCAGAACGCACCCCTCTCTTCCCTCTTCTTCCCCTCTTGAGGCAGGGCAGTGGACCATGTGTGCCCCCTCAGGAGGGCAGACACTTCATCCTCTTCTCCCTTGTGATGGAACTGTGTCTCAGAGGCTGAGACGCCTGGCCTTGCTGGGCACAAATCAATAAACCCATCAGCGTGAAGGCAGGAAGAGGAGGCCAAACCACATCCAGGACAGGCCACTTGTTTGCTGATGTTCTAGGCACAGCATGTGGCCAGCCTGTCTCTGACACCGTGAGCACATAAGGTTTGCAGAGCAGGAAGATCATGGGGTTTGACTCCCAGAATGATCGCAGGCAAATAAGAACAGACTCCTGCTTAGGGAATCTAAGCAGGCTGAGAAATGTCACCAAGGGACACTTGGTCCCTGCCTAAGCTCCCCAAAGTTCAAACTCCCTTGGAGGCTGGCAGGATTGGCAGGGAGCCCCAACAGCTCAGACTACACTCCAGTGCCCACAGTAAGCCAAACATTTGATCAACAATGTAGATGTGTGTTCCTTCCATCCTCAGAGAAATCCTATCATCAACCTCGAAGCACAGACGATGAAACTGAGGCATAATGGCAGCAAGATAAAGCCTGTGGAGGAGGCAGGATCTGCACTCAGGCTGTGTGGGGCAGACCCAGTGCCCTTTGCATGCCATCCCTGCCAGGATTCTCCAGGGCTCCTTTCCCAGGTATCCAGCCCCGCCCAGGCCCCACTACTCACTTGTCTATAACCCAAAGGTTTAAGAGGCAAAGCTGGTAGAGCTGTTGAAGGAACTAACTGGGGGTTGGGGAAAAAATTAAGTGTGTGTGTGAGTGTGTGTGTGTGTGTGTGTTTATGCACACGCTGGTAGTGTGCTTGAACTCAGGGTCTGGGCACTTGTCCCTTAGCTTTTTTGCTCAAAGCTGACACTCTACCATTTGAGGCAAATGTCCACTTCCATGTGGTGGTTAACTGGAGATAAGACTCTCACAGACTTTCCTGCCCAGGCTGGCTTTGAACTGTGATCTTCAGATCTCAGCCTCCTGAGCAGCTAAGGTTTGCTGAAAGAATTCTTTAGCAAACTCTAGATGGGAAGAAGGTCTTGGAGCAGGGAGTGGTGCACAGGTTCTGTCTGTCCACCCTCGGTTGTTTGTCACATGACAGATGCCTCGTCACGCCTTTCCTTGCCATGGTACAGGGGGTACCTGCTTGTCCTGACAGAGTGAAGGGAACAGTCAGTGGGCAGGGAGTGCCCAGGGCACTGCTGGAGCGAGGGGAGGAGCCAGGGGCTTTGCATACCAAGAACAGGGACCAACTGACCTTGGCTTCGAAGAAGTCCTTGGCACCTTTGACACCTTCCAGGGCAACATTTATCTCGGAGAGCTTGGCCAGGGCCAGGAGCCCGCTGTCTTCCCGCAGCTCTCCGGCTGCAGCCTTGTGGAAAATGAGCAGGAACTGTGGGAGGAGAAGGACAGGAGGGTGGCTACATTCTGATGATCTGGCTGAGAAACCCACAATAATCCCTCTGGCCCAAGTCCATACTTTTTTTCTGGTGGTAGTGAACTCAGAGCTCACCAAGCAGGAACTCTACCACTAGAGCCGTGGGCCCATCCCTCTTTTGCTTTAGTTATTTTTTTCCATTAGGGTCTTCAGCTGATCTAGACCACAACCCTTCTATGTATGCTTCCCTTCACAGGTTGGTGCCAGGCATACTCCACCATACCCAGCTTTTTACTCATTGAGATGGGGTCTCAAGACGTCTTTTATCCGCCTCCTGTCTAGGCTGGCCTCAAACTCCCATCTTCCCAACATCAGCCCTCTGAGCATCTAGAATTACAAGCATGAGCACTATACATACTGTCTTTCCAATGACTTTTTTCTCTCCAAGCATTTGAAAAGGGTGCTTATGTGTGTAGGCAATGAGTTATTTCATCCCGTACCAGACTGTCATGAAATAACAATGCCGGGTTAGGATGTGGATCACTGGCAGAGTATACAACACGGGGGAGGCCGTGTGTTTGATCCTCTGTTCCAATAAATAAAATAAATGCTATTCACCTGCCCCTAATGCCAATACTAGGAGTCTATTCATCAGAAACTTACACAATAATTCAAGCATTATCTATACAAGCAAAACCTGGCAACGTCCTAGCTTACAGCCATGGAAGAAAGATCAAATAATTCTGCATATACTATATATATATATAGTATATATCTATCTCTCTATATATAGTATATATATATATCATATATAGTTTTGGTTTTTTTGTTGGTTGTGGGGCCTGAACTCTGGGTCTGGGCACTGTCCCTCAGCTCTTCAGCTCAAGGCTCGCACTGAGCCACAGCACCACTTCCAGCTTTTTCTGCTTATGTGGTGCTGAGGAATTGAGTCCAGGGCCTCATGAATGCAAGGCAAGCACTCTACCACTGAGCCACCTTCCCAGCCCTGTATATACTTTTTAAAGGTAAATAATTTAACTTTTTCTGCCACTACTGGGGTTTAAACTCTCATACTTCACGCAGCTTGCTCACTTAGCTAACAGCTCTACCATTTGATCTATACTTCTAGTCTGGCATTTTGCTGGTTAATTAGAAATAGAGACTCATGGGGCTGGGAAGGTGGCTCAGTGGTAGAGCGCTTGCCTTGCATGCCTGAGGCCCTGGGTTCGATTCCTCAGCACCACATAAGCAAAAAGAAAAAAG
>NW_012267217.1:63343638-63345606 GCF_000151885.1 Dipodomys ordii | reverse complement strand
TCTCTCAGATTTGCCGGCCTGGGCTGGCTATGAACCTGAGTAACTAGGTTTACAGGAGTGAGCCACCAGGACTCAGCAGGTTCTGTACTCAAGATCATTAGGCCAGGAGAAAAATGACACACTGTGCTTTAGATACTACATCTGAAAAGAACATGGTGGAATGTCAGGCTACGTACCTGTAGCAGCGGGTGAGCAGAGTCTCCTGCCCTCCAAGGGTTCACAGTCCAGACCGGAAGGCAGAAGATAGGGAGGGATACGAGGGGATGCTGCAGGATTGCAGCTGAGAGAGCAGAGGGAGAAATGAGAACCTTGACAAGAGGCTCCTCACCTGGCCTTGTAGACCAAGAGAGCTTCCTCCGAGCTGAGTCAACAATGAGAGGCAGTTTGTCAGTGGGAAGGAGGCCAGAGGCCAGAGGCCAGGCCAAGGAAACAGCATGATGGGGAACACTGCAGGTGTAGCATATTCCAAGAATTGTTATATGTTGCATGGACCTGGGCTGTACAATTCCGAAGGACAGGGAGAAAGGAAGAGGGAGCAAGGTAGAGGCAATGTGTAGTAGCTCACACCTGTAATGCCAGCTACTTGGTAGACAGAGATTGATTGGGAGGATTATGGTTTGAGAATAGCCTGGGCAAAAGGCTAGAGAGACCACATCTTAACTTATAAGCTGAGAGTGGTGGTTTACAACTATAATTCCAGCTACTTGGGAAGTCATAGGTAAAATAATCTTAGTCCTAGGCCAGCCTTAGAAGAAAGGAAGGAAGGAATGTAGGAAGGAAGGAAAGAAGGAAGGGGGAGGGAGGGAGGGAGGGAGGGAGGGAAAAAGGGAGGAAGGAAGGAAGGAATGAAGGAAGTAAAGGAGGGAGGAGGGAGGGAGGGAGAAAAGGAAGGGAGGGAGGGAAAGGAAAGGAAGGAAAAGAAAGAAAGAAAGGAAGGAAGGAAGGAAGAAAGAAAGAAAGAAAAGAGAAACTCAAGACTGTAGAAAAATAAAACAAAAAGAACTGGGAGTATGGCTCAAGTGGTAGAACACCTGCCAAGCAAACTTAAGTCCTGAGTTCAAATCCCATACTGCCAAGAGGGCAGGGGTGGGGAGAATGAGGTAAGCAGAAGCCAGATCCTGAAAGTAGAAAACAAAAATGGAGAAGAAGTTAGGAACAGATATGAATTTTATAATTATTCCAGCCAGGCGCCAGTAGCACTTGTAATCCTAGCTACTCAGGAGGCTAAGATCTGAGGATCGTGGTGCAAAGCCAGCCCAGGCAGAAAAGACCCTCATCTCCAATTAACTATCAAAAAGCCAGAAGTGGAGCTGTAGCTCAAGTGGTAGAACACTAGCCTTGGCAGAAAAGTTCAGGGCCAGCACCCAGGTCCTGAGTTCAAGCCCCAGGATTAGCATACACACACACACACACACACACACACACACACACACACACCACGATTATTCCAGTTGTACCTTGATCAAAGTGACAAAAGAAACCAGTTTGGTCTCTGCAGAGACCTAGGACAGTGAAGGGGCTGAGCTTTGGCCTTGGCCTTGGCGGTGGAGGTGGGGAGAGGACAGCCATGGAGGAAGTAACTTCCTGAGAACATGGTGACTAAGATGGGGAAAGACGTCTTATCTTGCCTGGTCTTGTGGTTACCTCACCCAGGTGGCTCCTTTTTGTCCAAAGTCCTCTAGTGTTAGCATTCTTTGTCATTTGCATTCCAGAATTTCAACTCTCCGAGGCCAGCACTGAGGTGCATGCCTATAGTCCTGGTCCCAGAAGGGACTGGGGCAGTAGGATCCTGAGATCAAGCTAGCCTGGCTTAATTAGTGATTCTGTCTCTCTCAGTAAACAAAAAAGGTTTTAACTCTTACATACGCCTGTTTGTCCAGAGAAACAATTCTCATGTATTTTCCTCTCTCTCTCCTTCAGTAAAACTCCATATACTGGGCTGGGAAGGTGGCTCAGTGGTAGAGCGCT
>NW_012267217.1:63293355-63328663 GCF_000151885.1 Dipodomys ordii | reverse complement strand
CAGTGGTAGAGCGCTTGCCTTGCATGCCTGAGGCCCTGGGTTCGATTCCTCAGCACCACATAAGCAAAAAGAAAAAAGCTGGAAGTGGTGCTGTGGCTGAAGTTGTAGAGCGCTAGTCTTGAGCTGAAGAGCTGAGGGATGGCACCCAGGCCCAGAGTTCAGGCCCCATGACCAGACCCCCCCCCAAAAAAAAAAGAAATAGAGACTCACATATTTTTCTGCCCAGGTTGACATCAAATCTTGATCTTCTGGATCTCAGCTTCCTGAGTACCTAAGGTTACAGGTGTCTCATAGGTTCTATTTTTGCATTATCACTTACTTCTCTCTCTCTCTCTCTCTTTTGTCATGGGCTTGAACCCTGAGCTTGGGCACTATCCCTGCACTCTTTGGCTCTTGCTCTACTGCTTGAGCCACAGTGCCACTTCCAGTTTTCTGGTGGTTTATTGAAGATGAGTCTCACGGACTTTCCTTCCCGGGTTGGCTTTGAACCGTGATCCTCAGATCTCAGCCTCCTGAGCAGCTAGGATTACAGGTGTGAGCCACCGGCGCCCGGTGCTTACTTCTCATTGTTAAAAGATCTTCCAAGCTTTTAGTATGTTTTAGGTACATTTTAAATACTTTTACTCTGTCATCTACCAATTAAATTATGTTCATGGTAATTTATTTTTTGAGATGGGGTCTTGCTATATTGCTTGATCTGGTCTTGTACCTGTGACTCAACTGATCCTCCAGCCCCAGCCTCCTAAGTAGCTGGGACTACAGATGTGTGACACCCTGCTTGGCTTGCTTATGGAATTTTTGCACTTTAAAACATTTTACACAAACACTATCCAATCTTTTTACTTGTTCTCACCAGAGTTAAGCTTAGCAAAACATTTCTTGCCACTGAGGTTACACAAACACTCACCTGGGTTTTCATCTACTATTTTTATGGCCTCTGTTTTTTAAAAACATGTAAATATTTAATCTTTGAAATTTATTCTGCTCTCTCTGGTGAGGGTAAATCATTAACCTTATTTTCTACCAAATAGTTACTTAGTAAATCTTGTGCTATTTATTGAATAATCTATCCTTGAATCTTCCTCCAGATTCAAAATGTCAGATCTAACAAATGAAACTTTGAATTGATCTACAGGATACATTTAAAAAAAAAAAAGGAAATTTTTTTTTCCTGGGAGAGAAAAAAAGAATGTACTCTTTACTTGAATGTCCAAAAAGAATGTACTCTTTACTTGACTTACACAACTTGAACCCCTCTTTGTACACCATATTATAATATTTTATTTATTTATTTATTTGTTTGTTTTTTGCTGGTCATGGGGCCTGAATTCTGGGCCTGGGTGCCGTCCCTCAGCTCTTCAGCTCAAGGCCACTTGAGCCACAGCGCCACTTCTGGCTTTTTCTGCTTATGTGGTGCTGAGGAATTGAACCCAGGGCCTCATGCATGCAAAGCAAGTGCTCTACCACTGAGCCACCTTCCCAGCCCAATACAATAATTTTTTTTAAAAACCCTCAAAAAACTCATAGTCAGAAAGGTGTTTTACTTTTCCCTTAGCAGAAAGAGGAGTCTCATTTTGACATTTCACATAATATATCCTGATCAAATTCACCCCCCATCACTCTCATTTATCAACTTGCACTTTTTTTTTCTTTTTTTGTTGGTCATTGGCCTTGAACTCTGGGCCTGGACACTGTCCCTCAGCTCTTCAGCTCAAGGCAAGAACTCTACCACTTGAACCACAGCACCACTTCTAGTTTATTGGTGGTTTATTGGAGATAAGAGTCTAATGGACTTTCCTGCCCGGGCTGGCTTTGAACCACGATCCTTCAGATCTCAGCCTCCTGAGTAGCTAGAATCACAGGCGTGAGCCACCAGCACCCAGCTACTTCCAACTTCTTAAAACAATTTTGGGCTGGGTGCTGGTGGCTCACGCTTGTAATCCTACTCTCTCAGGAGGCTGAGCTTTGAGGACTATAGTTTGAAGTCATCCTGGGCAGTAAAGTCCATGAGACTCTTATTTTATTTTTGCAGTTGTGGGGCTTGAACTCTGGGCCTGGGTGCTGTCCCTGAGCTCTTCAGCTCAAGACTAGCACTCTACCACTTGAGCCACAGCACCACTTCTGGTTTTCTGGTTAGTTGGAGACAGGAGTCTCATGGACTTTCCTGTTCAGGCTATCTTTGAACCACGATCCTCAGATCTCAGCCTCCTGAGTAGCTAGGGTTACAGACATGAGCCACTGGCACCTGGCCCCATTAGACTCTTATCTTCAATTAACCACCCACAAAGCTCAGGCTTGAGGTGTGGTCTCAAGTGGTAGAGCCATCCATGAACAGAAAAAGCAGAATGAGATGGAGAGACCCTGAGTCCATGCCCTGGAATTGGAGGAGGAAGGAGTGACTTGTGTACTTTCTGTCAATTATACTTGCTCTGAGAAAGGGAGAATGCCATAGTAACAAATGATTTCTAAACAAACCTTTATCCATAGCTTTTAAAAATCTGATCTAGGGATAATATTCTGTCATTTTTCATTTTCTAATGCAGTTAGTTACATCTTTTTACATAGCTTCATGGATTCCACCTATTAAAATATAAAAATGCCTGGGCACAGGTGGCTCAACTGCAATCCTAGCTCCCTAGGAGGCTGAGACCTGAGGATCTCAGTTTGAAACTAGCCCAGGTAAGGAAGTCCATGAGACTCTTATTGCCAAAAATTTACTAAAACAGCTGAAAGGGGAGGTGTGGCTCAAGTGGTAGAGCACTGGCCTCAAGTAGATAGGTTAGCATGAGTGTGAAGCTCTGAATTCAAGCCCTATTACTTGCACATATGTGTGCATGCACACGTGCATGCTCACACACCCAATTACCTCAAAAAGTTATTATATTCAAATAACCTGAAATATCATGACTCCGCAATTACAAACCATGATGATAGCCCATGGCAATTTATTGGGTAAGCAAGTGTGAAAAGCTAAAAGATACATACAGCTATTCTAAGTATTAAATGGGTTCTGTGTGTGTGTGTGTGTGTGTGTGTGTTTTCTCGTGCTAGGGCTTGAACTCAGAGCCTGGGCACTGTCACTTGCTTTTTTAGTTAATGAATTTGGATTTTCAGTTAATGTTACCAGTACATACCACAGCATTCTAGATCATAAAATATAAGACAAGGAAGATAATACCTTTACAAAGTCTTGCAACTCTGTCAAATCAATACAGTACTGTGTGTGTGTGTGTGTGTGTGTGTGTGTGTGTGTGTTTTGAATTCGGGGCCTCAGGCTCTTGCTTGGCTATTTTTCTACTCAAGGCTGGCACTCTACCACTTATCTGTATCTCCATTTCCAGCTTTTTGCTGGTTGGTTGGGACTTGTCCACCCAGGCTGGCTTTGAACTGCAATCCTCCAATCTCAGCCTCCTGAGTAGCTACGATTACAGGTGTGAACCACCAGTGCCTTGCAGGATGAATTCTTAACTAAGTCCATCAAACTTAAATGGCTGTTCAGTCATCTTCCTGTTCTCTCCCAAGGCAATTCAGTGGCTATTTAGTTCTTTAAGTAACCATGATTTTACCTGGCAAGCAACTAAGATGATCCTTACTACTTATTTTTCCAACTGAAAAGACACCATTTTCCTGCAGCTCTAAAACAGTGACAGGACAACCACTTCCACAGACTTCCCAGATTCCAACTTGAGGGTTGGGCATGCTCAGGCCTCTTCCTTCCAGAGGGCAGTGTGCTGAGTGAGTCGCAGCCACCGTCACAACCCTTAAAACTTCAGGGGTGCTCAGGCCACTGTGGACACTGCCAGAGACTAAGCGAGGACAAGCCAAGATGCCCTGAGACTTGTAGTTCTGCCAAGTTTAGGGGCCAGTGTGGACGGATAGAAATGCCAGGTTCATCCTGCTGCAGCGTCCAGCTCTCTCACTAGAGGCCAGCAAAGACTGGGTTTGTGATAGATCGTCAGAGCCAGGAGACTGGCTTGAAAAAAGAAAAAGTGTGTTAAAGGAAGCCAGCCCCCAGCCGTGGGACCAGGGCCAAGGGGAGGGAGGTGATGGTAGAGCTCCAGCTTGGAAGAGGCAGCAGCAGCCAAGACCCCAGTGCTGTAAATGTGATTGGTGGGAAGGGAAGCAATGCCAGTCCCTCGGCACCCTGCTGGCTGCTCTAATGCCAGTACGGGTGTGGCTCCACTGAGCCTGATAGGGAAGCATGATCTACAACAGAATGGTGTCCAGTGATGGGGGATGTTTAAGAAGCAATCAGGTCACCAACACATGCTGGTGGCTCATGCCTATAATCCTAGCTACTCAGGAGGCTAAGATCTGAGGATCGTGGTTTGAAGCCAGCCCAGACAGAAACGCACCTGAGACTCATTTTCAATTAACCAGCAGAAAGTGGGAAGTGGAGGTGTGGCTCAAAAGGTAAAGCACAAGTGGAAGGAAGGAAGGAAGGAAGAGAGGGAGGGAGGGAGGGAGGGAGGGAGGGAAGAAGGGAAGAAGGAAGGAAGGAAGGAAGGAAGGAAGGAAGGATAGGTAGGTAGGTAGGAGGGAGGGAGGGAGGGAGGGAGGGAGAGAAGCAAGGAAGCACTCATGCAAGCAAGCAGGTCATTAAGTGGGCTCAGGAGGCTGGGTATTGTCAAGCGAGTTCTGCTTCCTCGCCCCTCCACTGCTTCCCCTCATCCACTAACATCCGGCGCGCCTTGGCACCTCCAGCCATGAGCGGAAGCAGCACCAGGCCCTCACCAGATAGCTGAGCACATACCAGCAGCACCATTCTCTTGGACTTCCAGAACCACAACCTAAAATAAACCTCTTTTCTTTCTACACAATCCAGTCTCAGGTATTCTGTTAGAGCAACAGAAAGCAGACTACACACCCACCTGTCCTAAGCATTTCATTTCCAGAGTGTCCCCACCTCGCTGCCCTGGAGGAGGTGGCCCTCCATACCAGTGTTCTCATGGCCTGGGAAGTGGCTCAGGAAAGAGGGAGCACCACTCTAACTTAGCCCCAAGCAGTGCTGAGGGCTCACCCCATCCCTGACACTTAGTTCTTCACAGCTATAGCAGGGCTGAAAGCGTTTGTGTTCTGTGAACTGGAAACATTAATGAGGTCCTCACAGGTTTGTTGTTTTTTTCTTTCCCAGAGGTATGGCTTCTGGGCTGTTAGGTCCCAGGGTCCATCCAGGTATTGGTACCCATTCTGCCACCCCAGCACATTACCAAGAGCAGCCCCATCATAAATCAAGGGTCCCCCAATCCTAACCAGTCAAAGAAGGAAGAAAAAAAAAAAAGGAAAATCCAACTCAAGCTGGACATATTTGGCATTTCCATTTCATTACAGTCACTCAGTGCCCTGAAGGACAATTTCTCAGACTGCCCAGCCTTGCTTGTCTTGCTATTTATAGTTCACAAAGACAGGAATGTGGTAGAAGACGTGGAAAAAGGTCCTGGCTGTGACTATAAGGACAGGGCAGGGAAGGGAAGGGAAGGAGGGGAGGGGAGCAAAGAGACAGAAAGAGAAAGAGACCGAGAGAGAAAGCTCAAAAGCTTCTTCAGCCACAGCCATGGATGCTGATAGATTGAAGAGATTGTTAACTCCCTGGTTCTGGCTGCTGAAGAAACACGTTCCCCGTATTAGATCTCATAGGTTGCTGATGACTAGAATAAACCAGTTGGCTTAAGTGAATAGGAGATATTCATGAAACAAAAAGATGTCTAAAGAACTCAAGGGTAGATCCAGGCCTGTAATCCTAGCTACTCAGGAGGCTAATGTGAGGATTTCAGTTCAAAACCCAGGCAGCAAAGTCCATGAATACTCTGTATCTCCTATTAACTACCAAAGCCAGAAGTGTAGCACTAGCCTTGGGCAAAAAAAGCTAAGTGACAGCACTCAGGCCCTGAGTTTGAACCCCAGTACCACCAAAACAACAACAACCACATACAAACTCAAAAATAAAACAAAACAAAAAACTACCCATCTTTGGAGACTGCCAGATGTGGATGTCTACCATCAGCAGGGAATGGCCACACTGGAAGCTGACCAGAAAATGGCAAGCACATTGTGGGCATTATGTCTAAATACCCCCAAAACCCATCTCCTGTGCTGTTCCAGAAGTCACAAAGGTGGGGACCAAAGTTGAAGCTCCCTTCCCTGAGGCAAAACCCCCCAACGTCCCATACCCCAGGCCAACCCAGGCATATCCCATACAGAAAGCAGGAGAGGGTCAGCAGGAGGCAGGAGAGACCTGCTGTGATGACAGGGGCAGGCGGCAGCCCGCATGCAGCCCTGCGCTGGACGATCCTGACCATTTGGCCCCCTAGGTCCTTAGCTGTGAATGCAAAAGCTGGACACCATCACCCAAGGGCTATGCCACACAGCTTTCCCATGATCACACTAACGAGAAAAGGGAAGAGCTCTCATACCATACTTAGGATCCCAGAGTGTGGGGTCCCCAAACAAGTGGTTGTTTGTGCAGTGGATGAGTGGGTGGTGAATCGTAGTGGGGTGTCATTGAATCTCATTCAGAAGAGGATCAGATTACATGTACTGATGAAGAGATGTATACACTGGGCTTCCCTCCAGGAACCTCCCTGTGCTTAGTAATCTAGACACCCCCCACCTCCCCACTCGCATAAAATAAAGAAACCAGTTTTTTTCTGGTTTTATGGAGATGTCATTATATAGACATAGTTAATTAAGTCATTGGTCCCTGACGATCGATTTAACCTTCAGCCCCAGAGATCCTTCTTGTGACCACTAGTGGTGGCCAGTCATGAGTCTTCTCTTTAGCATGCAAAGACACTTCCGCTATTTCAAGAGGACTAGGAGCTGGCAGAGTGTCAGGAAATGGGAGGAAGATCAAATACAGATCACAAAGAAAAACGTGGAAGGCACGTTAGCACGTGTACCTGCTCCACGGCCTAGGCCAGGACAAGATGGCAATTTCTGGAGTTGTGTGTGATGAGCCCAGTTAGTCACAGCAGGAAGGGAGGGCTCACCTTGGTCAGTTCAACCAAAGACACCCGTCCACATAGCTAGGATTACAGATGTGGGCCACCAGCACATGACTACATTTCTTACTCTTTTGCCCAAATGCAATTCGGCTATGCATGTAGGTCTTCAGTCTGTTACCTGGGCATTTTCCCAGTCTAGCACTCGAGGTTTTGTGCTTGCTAGGCAGACCTCTACCACTAAAGCCACGCCCTAAACCCTATTTGGTTTAATTATCTTTCGGGTAAGGTCTCCCATTTATGCTCTGGTCAGCTTGGACCTTGATCCTCCTAGTTATAGTTCCCAAGCAGGTAGGATGACAGGCAGAAGCCATCATGCCTGATTTTTTTTAACTGATTGAGAAGAAGTCATGTATTTTTTGCCCATGCTGACATTTAACAGATCTTTCTGATCTCCACCTCCCAAGTAGCTAGAATTACAGATAGGAACACTTAAAGTTTTTTTGTTTTTCTGTGGTTTTTTTGGTTGGTTGTGGGGCTTGAACTTGGCCTGGACACTGTTCCTGAGCTCTTCAGCTCAAGGCGAGCACTCTACCACTTTGAGCCACAGCTCCACTTCCGGTTTTCTGGTGGTTAATTGGACATAAGAGTCCCACAGACTTTCCTGCCCTGGCTGGGTTTGAGCCTCGATCCTCAGATCTCAGCCTCCTGAGTTAAAGGTATTTTTAAAAGCAGAAATGTAGTTTGAATGTCCAAACAGCACTCTCAGGAGGCCAACCCATTGGTAAACTGCAGTTCCTCCCACCGCCACTCCCTCTGGGGGCGCTGGACCGACAGGGCATTGGTACCTCCCGGAAGCTGAGCTTGCCATCAAAGTCCTCATCCACCTCCTTGATCATGCTCTTCAGGCCCAGGTGAGTCTGCGGGGCCCCCAGCTTCTCCATCATCAGCTTCAACTCCATCAGGTCGATGAAACCATCCCGTCCAGCGTCATACCTGCAGGCGAAAAGGAAGAAACGTTAGGCCAAACACATTTTCTAGTCTCCCAATTGTGTATTGAAAAGTCACATTTGGGCAGGGTATTGGTGGCTCAGGCCTGTAATCCTGGCTACTCAGGAGGCTGAGATCTGAACATCGAGGTTTAAAGCCAGTCTGGGCAGGAAAGTATGTGAGACTCTTATCTCCAATAAATCACTCAGAAAACAGGAAGTGGTGCTGTGGCTCAAGTGGTAGAACACTAGCCTTGAGCTGAAGAGTTGAAGGACAGTGCCCAGGCTTAGAGTTCAATACCCATGACTGACAAAAAAGAAAAAAAGAGAGAGAGAAAGAAAGAAAGAAAGAAAGGTTACATTTGTAGAAATGGTATGTGGCTCAACGTGGTGCACTAGTCTTGAGGAAAAGAGCTTAGGGACAGTGTCCAGGCCTTGAGTTCAAGCTCCATGACTAACAAAAAAGGAAAGGAAGGAAGAAAGGAAAAAAGAGAAAAGTCACATTTGTATCTTGCATGTGTGCATGCACATGCACAGGTACTAGGCCTTGAACTCAGGGCCTGGGACCTGTCCTTGAGCATATTTTCCTCAAGGCTAGAATTTGAGCCATAGCTCCACTTCTGGCTTGTTGGTGGTTCATTGGAGATAAGAGTCTCACAAACTTTCCTGCCCAGGGTAACCTCAAACCTCAGATCCCAGCCTCCTACATAGCTAGGATTATAGGCGTGAGCCCCCAGCACCTGGCTGATATGAATAATTTTAAAATACAGAAAAACTATGTGTGAAGATGATCTGGGGAATCTTAAAGCTATAGATAATAGGGATTCGAAGGACAAGCAGAAAGCAAGAGAGGGTTGTTGTGAACAAAATGTTAACATATGCATGAATGAAATACCATGGTGAGATTCCTTGAAGCAATGCATATTAAAACAACAACAACAATGAATGACAAGAAAGTAAAACAGGCTCTACTGGGGTAATTACTGTGGGAGGGCACTGGGTTGACAAGGGCTATGAGAAAGGGGAAAGTCAAAGTGCTATAGGGGGATATATTGTACACATCTGTCAAAGTCAATCTCCCCCTCCTTGTGAAACTACAGCATGCTAATCAAATATTTAATTAAATAAATTGGGCTGGAAGTATAGTTCAATGATGGGTATGTGTGTGTGTGTGTATGTGTGTGTGTGTGTGTGTCTGTCTGTCTGTGTGTGTCTGTGTCTGTGTCTGTGTATTTCTGGGCCAGTACTGGGACTTGGACTTGGAGCCTTGATCTCTTTTTAGCTTTTCCACTCGAGGATGACACTGCATCACTTGAGCTTTTTGGTGGTTAATTGGTTATTAAGAGGCTCAGATTTTTCTGCCCAGGCTAGCTTAAAACCCTGATCTTCAGATTTCAGTCTCCTGAGTAGCTTACAGGTGGAAGCCACCAGCATCTGGCTTAATGGTAGGGTTTTTGATTTTTGGGTTTTTTTTTTTTTTTGGGTCCGGTCGTGGGCTTGAACTCTGGGCCTGGGCGCTGTCCCTCAGCTCTTCAGCTCAAGGCTACCGCTCTACCACTTGAGCCCCAGCACCACTTCCGGCTTTTTTCTTTCTGCTTATGTGGTGCTGAGGAATCAAACCCAGGGCCTCTGGCATGCAAGGCAAGCGCTCTACCACTGAGCCACCTTCCCAGCCCATGATTTTTTTAAAAATAAGTTTTTTATTGTGAAAATACTGTACAGAGGGGTTACAGTTACATGAGCAAGGTAATGAGTACATTTCTTATCCAGCATTGTTACCTCCTCCTTTGTTTTTCTCCTACCATCCCTTCTCTCCCACCTCCTCAACTACACTCCCCACCCCCACCTAAATTGTAAAGTTCATAGCATCTTGTACATCTCATTGTTACAGTGGGTCCACCTGTATCCCTATTTAAACATTTTGTTTTTTCCCTTCCCCTCCCCAAATTATACCAACATCAAATACAGTGAAAACAGGGGTTATACCATGGGGGAGGGACATATAAAGCAACAAAAAAATCACGTGGTACCTTATAAATACATTAGGAACAATAGCAAGGAAGAAAAAACCACTTGTGTCCTATCTTGGGGTTCATTTTGCTTAACATCATCTTATCTGACCTTTTCTGCTTGTCTCAGACATATACTAGTGATTGCAAATAACCATGGGACCTATGTTTCTTTGGGCCTGGATTACTTCACTTAATATAATTTTTTCCAAGTCTTTCCATTTCCTAACAAATGGGGCGATGTCATTCTTTCTGATGGACGCACAGAATTCCATTGTGTATTTGTTTTTTGTTTTTGTTTTGTTTCGCCTCGAACGCATCCACAAGGCCCTGGTTTCCATCCCAAGAATTTGGGGGGAGTGGTGAGAGAGCCTTTTTTAGGCTGTCGATGCACAGCGGCAGGATAAGCCAGACCTGTGCATTCAAATGGAGCATGATAATTTATGCAAAGGAATTTTCTTCAGCCATAGAAAGGAAGGAAAGCAACACCTGCTACAACACAGTTGACCTTCAAGGGCTGTCCCTCATGCTAGGGGAAGAAGCCGGTCACCCAAGGGCACACATGAGAGGCCCCTGGAATAGTCAAACGCAGAGGGAAGGAAAGCAGGAGGGCCCAAGCCAGCCTTGCCTGGTTCAGTCTGGGACAGGGGAAGGTTTGGGAGATGGATGCCAGTGTTACAGAGCAGCACTTCCAACGTGCTTCCTGCCGGGACCCAGGACACTTCCACCCTTATGACGGCACATTTTGTGATGCATATCTATTAAATCAGCCAGTGAGCCTTGTTCACCATCCATCTGCCCACCTCCATGCAGTAACAAACCCTGCCACTGTTGAGAACCACTGCCACCCACCAAAAAATGCAGCCAGCCTGTGGACAACTGGCAATCCAAGGCTGTGGGCCGTGGCATTTAAGACATCCTGGACAGGAGGTCTGAGAATTCTGACTGCTTCATGAACAGAAGCCGATCCATGCCACCCCCAGCCCCCTCAACCTCCACTCACGCATGCGCCCCCCGCCCACTCTCCCCCATCGCTTTCCTGCACCCCACATCTTGGGGTGTACCACCCTCTTCCTCCTCTGTGCTCCAGTGGCACCCACTGTGTGTCCTTTTCCGGTACCCAGCATGCACCACCCTCTTCCACTGGGCATTGTTTCCCCAAAGTTGTCTTTGCTCTCAGCGCCGGGGCCAGGCCACCCCACTGGCCAGAGACCAAAGGCCCCACACGCGGTGGCTATGTGCCTCTGAGTGAGCTCTGAAGGTCTCCCATGAGCCCCCCAAAGACAGGGTCCCCAAGTCTGGACAAGAGCCAGGTGACAATCAAGGTTTCTAGGGGTAATGAGCAGAGTTACCAATCAGCTGGTCTGGCCCCACACCTGTGTAACAAAGGCTGGAAGCAGTGATTTATATGGGCGTACTAAAAATGACTCCATGGTGGACCGCATCGAACTACTTTGTATGTTCACTTTAAATAATAAAAGCGAACTGGGAAGGTGGCTTAGTGGTAGAGTGCTTGCCCTGCATGCATGAAGCCCTGGGTTCCATTCCTCACTACCCACATACAAAGAAAAAGCCAGAAGTGGTGTTGTGGCTCAAGTAGTAGAGCACTAGAGCCTTAAGCAAAAGCAGTTTAGAGGCAGTGCCCAGACCCTGAGTTCAAGCCCCAGGACTGGCACACACACAAAAGAACTAATAAAAGCCTTACTGAGATACAATGTACATTATATAATTCACTCCTTTAAATAATTCATTCCTTTTAATTGAGCCCAGTGTTTTATTAGTGTATTCATAGGTTTCACCATCATTACTATCGAGTCCAAAACATTTTCTTCCCACTAATGGGCATACCCATTAGCAGTCATTTCTCATCATTCCTCATGTGCCATTCCATCTCCTACAAATGGCTAGTCAAAAGTCTCTGGATTTGCCTCTTTTGGGTATTTTTTTTTGTCAGTCATGGGACTTGAACTCGGGGCCTGGGCGCTGTCCCTCAGCTCTTCAGCTCAAGGCTAGCGCTCTACCACTTGAGCCACAGCACCACTTCCAGCTTTTTCTGCTTATGTGGTACTGAGGAATCAAACCCAGAGCCTCATGCATATAAGGCAAGCACTCTACCACTGAGCCACCTTCCCAGCCCCATGGATATTTCTTATCAATGGACTCAGACCACTTACAGAATTTTCATCTGGCTTCTTTCACGTTGTATAAAGTTTTCAAGGTTCACTCATTTTATAGCAACATGTATCCATCTGCTTTACCTCTTTTTTACTGCCAAGTAATATTCTAATGGTGCACACATGCTACATTTCATTTATCCATTCATCAGGTGATCAGTGCTTGAGTTTTTTCCCCTAAATAATGCTCCTTTGAGTATTGGTGTACAAGTGTTCATATAGAGCTATGTTACAATTTGGGGGAATGTATGTCTAAGAGGGTGATTTCTGGGCCATATGTTCATTTACTCTTTTTTTTCTTTTTTTATTATGAAAATACTATACAGAGGGGTTACAATTACATGGGCAAGATAATGAGTACATTTCTTATCAAGCATTGTTGCCTCCTCCTTTGTTTCCCCTTCCTATCCCTTCCCATCTCCCCCCCCCCGCCTCCCCTCCATCATTTACTCTTGAGGGGGTAGAAGCAGTGCTGGAGATTGAACTCAGGACCTTTTATATTCTAGACAGTCACACAGTCACACTCACTTACCATAATCAATTATTTCCAGACTCCCTCCTTTCCTCCCTCCCTCCCACTTCCCCCCGACCTCTGGCTTGCTTGCTCACTCTTGCTCTCTCTCTCCCTGGACTCTCACCATGTAGCCAAGGCTAGATTCCAACTCGCGATCCTCGTGCCTCTCTCCCAAGTACTGAGAATACAGGCATTTACTACCCAGCTCCTTCTCTATTTCTGAAATACAGGTGTCAAGCTGGTCCAACAGAAAACTATGGCCAACCTGATGTCAGTGCTCAGGAGATAAGGCCTTATTAGGCCTTATCTGGGGGTGACAGGTGAGTGCAGATACCAGGGTGGTCAGGTGGGGTGGCTCTTCTGGAGCTCTCTCAGACTCACTGGGGCAGATACGTGGAGGCAGAATCTAGGCTCCAAAGACTTTAGCAATTTGATATGGTATCCAATGACAAAACACAGCAAGAAACAATTTCAAGGCACTGATACAAACAGAGCACGAATCTAAGGGGCCACTTAGCAGATGAAGGGAAGAGGAGAGAGAAAAAGAAAGATTATGAGGGCTGGGAAGTCGGCTCAGTGGTAGAGCGCTTGCCTTGCATGCCTGAGGTCCTGGGTTCGATTCCTCAGCACCACATAAGCAAAAAGAAAAAAGCCAGAAGTGGCGCTGTGGCTCAAGTAGTAGAGCGCTAGCCTTAAGCTGAAGAGCTGAGGGACAGCGCTCAGGCCCAGAGTTCAGGCCCCACAACCGGACCCAAAAACAAACAAACAAACAAAAAATGAGTTTACTGGGCTGGGAATGTAGCTTAGTGGTAGAGTGCTGCCTAGCATGTATGAATCCCTGGGTTCCATTCCTCAGTACCACATACACAGAAAAAGCTGGAAGTGGCGCTGTGGCTCAAGTGGTAGAGCGCTAGCCTTAAGCTGAAGAGCTGAGGGACAGCGCTCAGGCCCAGAGTTCAGGCCCCACGACCTGACCCCCCCCCAAAAAAAGAATAATGTTGAGATGGCAAACAGCATGAAGAACCTTAATGAAAGCCGTTGCTCAACAGGAGTATGAGGAGAAGAGGGGGTTTGGGGAGAGAAGCACTAGCTGGGCTAATGAGGGTGGAAAGGATGAATGAATATAATCAAAATAGATTGTGAATGTGTATAAAAATGGAACAACTGTTGAAATTGTATTAGGCAGGAAATGAAGGATCGGGGCGGGGCAAGGGGGGAGTGACAGGGGAGTGAAGGGAAAATATTGTCTAAATGCATGGAAATGTCCCAATAAAATTCCCCCTTGCATTGCTAATGTATACTAATAAAAAATAAAAGGATTCCAGACAGTAAGCACAGAATTGCTACATGATTCAATAATTCTCCAGGGCCATAACTGGAAGGAGAATCTCAAAGAGATCTTTGTACCCCATTGTTAACTGCAGATCTATTCACAATAACCAAAAGGTGGATGATCCCCAAGGAATCCACTCATCAGCAAATGAGTGGCTAAGCCACACCAGGTACACCCATACAGTGGAATAGCATTCCGCCACAGGAAATTCTGACACAGACTTCCACGTGGCTGGACCTTGAGGTGAATTCAAGATTGGTGAGTCCACATTGTATGAGGTGACACACAGGAAAAGCACACACATTGTAGAATTCCTCTTAGATGAGGTATGAGGAGGAGTCAAATTTTCGGAGCAAGAGGCTGAGGGATGCAAAGGGAAGGTGATTGTTTTGATGGGAGCAGAGTTTCTGTTTTGCGCAATGAAGAAGTTCCAGGTCCAGATGATGGCGATGTTCACGTAACAATGAAAATGAAGCTCATGCCACTGAACTGCACATTTTAAAATAGTAAGTTAACGCCTGGGGCTAGTGTTTTACATCTGTGATCCTAACTATTCAGGAGGCTGATACCTATTGGATCGTGGTTCAAAGCCAACCCCGAGCAGGAAAGTCCATGAGATTCTTATCTTGAATTAACTACCAAAAGCCAGAAGTGAAGCTGTGGCTCAAGTAGTAGAGCACTAGCTGTGAGCAAAAAAAGGAAGAAAGGAAGGAAGGAAGCAAGCAAGCAAGCTAGCTAGCTAGCTAGCTCAGGGAGAGCATCCAGAAAACATAAGTTAATTAATTATCATAGACCAAATGAAGGGGGCCACACTTCCACCCACCTCGTGGCTCTATTGCATTCTACACAGACCCCACAAACCAGGGAGGTTGAAGCTAATCTGTGGTATGAATGGGCTAAGACCCTACATAAAGTCAGAAGGAGAAGCCAGGACCCTTGGGCCTGGGAAAGCGAAGTAGTACGTGTTGGGTAGCACAAGGACCTTCGTGGGCAGCCAGAGCCCAGCTCTGCACGTGGAAATGACCAAGACAGCCTTTAGCTCAATGCAGAGGAGTTTGCTGGCAGAACAGCTGACCAGAACTGGACCCGGAAAGTCAAGTGAGCTCTTTCTTCCAAACAGGCTGAGATGCACTGTCTTTGTTACAAGGAGTTCTAGTCCAAGTAAACAGGTTTATGGTAGTGTGGAACTTTCCAGAGCCTTCCATGTGGTCATGTGTCCAAAACTTACAAAAGGGAACAGAGCACACAGGTTCAGCCAAGCACAAAATCCTCTATGTCTGGGGACTTTCCGCTGGAAATGGTGGCAATTCAAAGTTAGAAGGTTGGCCCTGGGGTTTGGGGGAAGGGGGAGGCGTTCAATCGTAGAGCACCTGCTTAGCTTGCACAAGGCCCTGGTTCCATCCTTTATTACCCACCCAAGAAAGAAAAGATGTGGCCCAGTTAAATTCAAAAACAACAAACGGCCCCTTCAAAGGAGAGAAGTGTACATTTAAACTAAGTTTTCAGAAAAGATGAGCCATAGGTTGGTACATTGAAGACACAAATCTGCCAGTACTGCTAGCTCATGCCTATAATCCTAGGTACTCAGAAGACTGAAATCAGAGGATCAAAATTCAAAGCCGGCCCAGGCAGAAAAGTTCCTGATACTTTTATCTCAAATTAACCAGCAAAAGACAGAAGTGAAGGTGTGGTTCAAGTGATACAGCACCAGCCCTTGAGTAAAAAAACTAAGCCACAGTGTGAGGCCCTGAGTTCAAGCCTAGTACCTGCACATAGACAGACAGACAGACATACACACACACAAACACAGAGACAGACACACAGACACACACACACAAACACAGACACACACACACACACAATAAATCAGTCCAGGCATATACAGTGTTGGGTTGAAAGGAAGAGAGGAGTAGTGAAAGTCTCAAGTTTTAGGGCTACACTGGGATGATGTGGGGGTGATAAGCAAAGGTCAGGGAACAAGGCAGAGATTTGTTCTCAGCCGGATGAGAGAGGAGGGAACCATTTCTAGCTACTCTAACCTGGAGATGGCCCCAGATGCCAATGATGCCACGCCACGCTGGAGGAGGAGCTCACCCTGCAGGGCCCAGGGAGGGGACAGCCGAGCTGTCCTCAGGGCTTCTGACCCAGAAACCTTTGGTCTGGGCCCCACGCCTCAAACTCTGTCTAGGCCTAACAGAAAGGGCCCCAGTGAGAGGGGGTGCGAAATGTTTATCCCACCCCTTTGGGAGCCTGTGTCTGGAAGCAGAACTCCCTCTCCCCACCAAGGGGGCCAATCCCAGACAAGGATGAGGTGAGCGAGAAGACCCTGGGTGCACTGCACTGAGGGACCACTGGCTGGCCAGCTCCCCCGCCACCCTCTCCTCACCCCTGCCCGGGAAACGCTGCTTTCTTTTGTTCCTATTAGAAGCGTCAGCCCAGTGCCGTCTATGGAGTCTGGCAAGACTATAAAGTGACCACATCAGAGGTGTCCCCTCCCAGTAGTGCTGGGCTTCAACATCACAAGCACATCCCTGTCTTCAAAGTGACCCTTTCCAAGGGCTTGTCTGTGGTCGCTTCCTCCAAGATTTACAAGACAGGCAGGAAAAAAACCCAAACAAACAGAAGAGTGTTCATATGTTCTGGTGCCATCCTACCATTTTGTCTGTCCCCTCAAAGCCCAAGGCGGCAGCGGCGTTGCACCCACACACGACAGGCCTCGGGCCTTCAGTGCCAAAAGTCAGGGCCTGGGCACTGTCCCTGAGCTTTTTCACTCCAAGCAGGTGCTCCACCACTTGAGCCACAGTTCCTCTTCCAGCTCTTTGGGGATTAGAGACAGCCACTACCTGGACTGGCTTTGACTCATGATTCTCCTCAGATCTCAGCCTTCTGAGTAGCTAGGATATTAAGCCCAGTAATCCTGTGATGAGTTAACAGTAGCCGTCTCCCTTACTGTTTATGCAAAGTTCGCTGAGGCAAGGCCCAGTGCGCCATTGTGGTTGGAGCGCTGGGAAGGGGCGATTAACAGCTCCGTGTCACGAGTGGGCAGAGAGCAGGTAAGCCAATCCTCTGCATCAGAACTGAGCCAAAGTGGAGCTGTGGCTCAAGTGGTAGAGAACTAGCCTTGTGCACAAAGGAAGATTACCAGGTCCTGAATTCAAACCCCAGTACCTAAACACATACACATATACATACACAGAGACAGATACACACACACACACACACACACACACACACACACACACACACACACACACACACAGCTGGGTTGGCCAAGTCAGGATGTGCTGTTTTTTAGGGGCATAGGGCTGGCAAGAATGACCAGCACTGGCTGAGTTTATACTACATACCCAACTAACAGGAGGTGAGGGGAGACCCAGGGTATGTGTATGTGTGCACTGTGCATACATAACAGAGTGACTTTTTGTGTGAGTGCCAGTCCTAGGGCTTGAACTCAAGACCTGGGCACTGTTCCTGAACTTTTGTGGCTCTCCCACTTTTTTTTTGGGGGGGGTGTCTGGTCGTGGGGCCTGAACTCGGGGCCTGGGCACTGTCCTTCAGCTCTTCAGCTCAAGGCTAGCACTCTACCACTTGAGCCACAGGGCCACTTCCGGCTTTTTTCTTTTTGCTTATGTGGTGCTGAGGACTCGAACCCAGGGCTTCATGCATGCAAGGCAAGCGCTCTACCACTGAGCCACCTTCCCAGCCCCATGGCTCTACCACCTGAGCCTCAGCTCTACTTCTGGCTTTTTAGTGGTTAACTGGAGATAAGAGTCTCATGGACTTTCCTGCCCAGGCTGGCTTCAAACTCTGATCCTCAGATCTCAGCCTCCTGCATAGTCAGGATTACAGGCGTGAGCCACCATGCTCAGTTTCAGTCAGTCTTTTGCAATTTACATGTGAAAACTTCCACCCAAGTGACTGGTGCCTGTCTCCAAGGCCGGGAAATGCACAGCCTCAGAGCAGGGCACCATCCCAGGCAGAGGGAGTCATTGTTGGCCAAGAGAAGGCTAACATTTCTGTCTCATAAACATTTGGAGAAAGTCTCGCCAGTGGAGCCCTTCATATAATTTTCTCCTGCTTAATCTTTCAACACCCCTCAGAGGGGTGAGGCACCAGCAGGCTGCTGGAGATACTGGGCCCCGGGGAGGCTCATCAGCTTGGGCCACTGGGCTCAGAAGGCTCACAGACACCCCTTCCCCCATCCCAGCCAGCCTGATTCCCGAACCCCCAGCTCTGCCTCTGAGCTGGACTACACACACAGCACCGTGTGTGTGTGTGTGTGTGTGTGTGTGCTGGACTACACACACAGCACCGTGTGTGTGTGTGTGTGTGTGTGTGTGTACCCCTAGAATAGCTGCTTGGGTATGTAGACCAGGATATCCTCACCACAGGGCATAGCCCTAGCAGGTGGCTCCAGAGGAACCTGTAGAGCCTGGGGGGTCACCTGGCCCCTGTGAGGTCCCACAGAGCTCTGTTGCCTGGGGCCTGATTTCTCTCTAAAGCCCAGCTTAAACCTATATCCTTTCCCCTTTTTGAAATCAGAGAGACAGACAGACTTGCATCTTTCAAATGCTTACTGTCATCTCCCAAGTCGCTCTACCAACATCTTATCTCCCTTTTGCTTCTGTAGTTTTTGTTTTTTTAATTCTATTTTTGGGGGCTTTTATGCTGAGGGGTGGTCAAACCCAGGGATCCTTGCAGGTGCTCTGCCACCAACTCTACTCCCAGTCTTCACTGTCATGTTAAATTCCATCCCAGGGCTGGGAAGGTGGCTCAGTGGTAGAGCGCTTGCCTTGCATGCTCGAGGCCCTGGGTTCGATTCCTCAGCACCACATAAGCAAAAAGAAAAAAGCCGGAAGTGGCACTGTGGCTCAAGTAGTAGAGCGCTAGTCTTGAGCTGAAGAGCTGAGGGACAGTGCTCAAGCCCAGAGTTCAGGCCCCACGACCGGATCCCCCCCAAAAAAAAATTCCATCCCAGATCTTTGTTCTAAGCAACTTAGATTAGTCAAGAGAAATTACCCACAAAGGCTAGGTGTGGCCAGGTTGTGGTAGCTCATAGATAGAACCCCAAAATGCACAGGTTTTAGTAGGAGGATCGTGGTCTGATGCCAGTCCAGGGAAAGTCAGTGTGGGACTCTACCTGAAAAGCATGGCTCCCAGGGTAGAACACTTGCTGAGCAAGTGTGACGGCCTGAGTTCAACCCCCTGTTTGGTTGTGCCAGGACCTTGTACCGATATTTGTTTCCTGAGGCTTCCTGGATGTGTGTGCTTTTCTTGTGTTTCCATTTTCTCAGTCAATCTCCTCTTTCTCTTCTCCACAGTCTGTTGGGATGACCCCACACATCCAGACCGGGGTGTAGACCCAGGTGCCCTGCCCGGCACTGCACGGGGAGAGATGACATTCTCTGTACCAGGAGTGAGCTGAGCCCCCTCTGCCTTGCTGTCAGTAGCCAAGGGAGCGAGGCCTCAGTTGGCACTAGCCGGCAGTGAGTAAGAGGGCTATTTTTATAAAAAGCCACTCTAAAGGAATGACGAGGAAGCAGACAGCTTCCAGGGCTCGACTCCAGAAAGCTGCCCACACTCCGCTTGGTCCCAAATTCATCTTTAGCAGCCTGGAGAAAATTCAACCCAACCACCTGCCACGGTCCTTGTGCTGGCTGATTTTGTGTGAACTTAGGATGTGGGTGCTGTCCCTGAGCTTTCCCCTCTCAAGAGTAGTGCTGGACCATTTGAATCACAGCTCCACTTCAGGCTTTTTGCTGACTAATTGGAGATAAGAGTCTCGGGGACTTTCCTCTCAGTACTGGCCTCCAACTATGATCCTCAGATCCCAGCCTCCTAAGTATCTAGCATTACAGGAGTGAGGCACTGGTGGTTGGTTTATAGACATTCATCCTGGCCCAGCCCTGTACTGCTCCAGGTTCCCTTGGAAAGACATCCCCCCTCCTTTCCTAGCTGGCAAGCACTGAGGTGTGGTAGCTGAGGTAAATCAAGGCAGACTGAGATTCTTGATCAAGGCGACTGCCTCTATGGTCCCCACCAACTGGGAAAAACCCTAGTCTTGTCTAAGGGTCCAGGTGATCCCTAGCCCTCCCCCCCCAGAGGCCAGAGCTGGTGTCCAGTGTCCACCTAATTTCACCCCCCTCCTCAGCCAATGAATCACTTATTCTTTTGGCTTCCACTGCCCAGAGCCCCTGGGTTTTCTTGGTTTTCAACTCACCAGTATAATCGCGCCATTAACAAAGGAAGAATGAAGCCAGGCAGTCTTTGTTTGCTGAAGCTCAGCCATCAGAGACTCCAGAGGGAATTCCTGGGCCAGGGGGTTCTCAGGAAGATGGCCTAGTGTGTGTGGGGGTGGGAGGTAGCCCACACCTCAGCCACCACCAGGACAGTGGCTTCTTTATGCAGAAAGGCCTTGTTGGAAGTATGCGTGCCTTTCCAATGGCCAGGGCTGGCCAAAGTACAGAAGACAAGGACATGAGGGATTGTCAACTGTTGGCAGGGACAGAATCGCCTCAGCCTGCAGGTCACTGGCTCTTCTGTGGCACCAGGAACTTTCAAGTCTAATTTTCCTGGGGTGGGGCCTCCTGGTGTCCCCAACTCTGCCCATCTGCGTGAATCTCAACGATTCCCCGAGGTCTCAGGGCTGGGGGCCCTCTGCCCAGATTTCTCAGTTTCTGGTTTTGGATCCCTAGCTATCATCTCATCTGTCTCCCCGCCACCCCCCTTCCTGTCTCCAGATCAGAGATCACAGAAGGCAAAGGATGAGTAGCGGGCTCTGAGGAAGTGAGAGTCAGAGCCCAAACTTCCGAAGCATGAGCTTCTGGCTCTCTTGTGCTCCATTCACTCCCTTCCTGACCACCTGGCTCACTTCTACCTGGGCATCTCCAGAGCAGAAAGGAGGCACAAAGATGGTCCCAGCGGGGAAGGGAAGCAGATAAAGGAACAGTGGGGCTTTGAGAATGGGACCGTGCTGGGAGCAGCTGGGACAAAGGAAGAACCAACAGAGGAACCTGGGAAAAGCCAGTGGTCTTTGGGCCAATGAAATCCTGGGGTACCAGAATGTTCTGGAAGGGGGAGGCAGGCCAACAACTCACATAAGGCATTCTGGGAAAGTTGTGTGGGTCTTATAGGTAAAAGAGCAACTCCTCCCTTCTCCACTCCCCGGGGAACAACGTCAGATGGCTTTCAGGAAAACCTCTCGGCTCAGGACAGAGGGTGGACTTGGGAGTAGAGGGAGTGGAACTCCGTGGGGCCAGTGGCATAGCAGTTCCAGCCAGGCAGGAAAGGGTGGCACTGGGACAGAGCTAGCATATTTTTCCTCTTCCTGCAAGAGACCCATATTATTTTTTCTTTTTGTGCCAGTGCTGGGGCCTTTAACTCAGGGCTTTGTGGTCTCACATGGCTTTTTCGCTCAAGGCTGGCATCCTCCATTTGAACCACAGCTCCACTTCTGTTTTTGCTGTGTTTTTTTTTTCTGGTTAATCAGAGATAAGAGCCTCACAGACTTTCCTGCAACTGTGACCCTCAGATCTCAGATTCCTGAGTAGCAAAGGCTACAGGCAGGAGCCACTGGCACCTGGTGAGAAACCCATGGACTCAGAGGCCACTGTCAGTCAGCCTCAGCACCCTGTGCTTCTGAATACTGGAAATCCCTAAGATAGAAGCAGGGAGAGCTGCCCCAAGACCCAGTTCCCGCTTCCTGCTCGGTACTTGGCAAGATTACAGAGGAAGGTAGAGCTCTGCTGGTGCCAAAGCTGCAGTGTCCCACTGCACGCAGCGGGACTGCACCCCCGCCAGGGAGTGTCGCAGGACCCCAGAGTGCCAATCCCTGCCGTGTGGGCTTTCCCTGGGGAAGGCACAAGTGGTGGAGGCTGGATATGTTCTGCTGGATCGGGCCAGGTCGTCCTGCTCCACCCAGGCACCATCCCAGGCCAGGTAGTGTGATGCTGGTGGAGTTATTGGAATTTTCTGGGTATCTGATCCTCCCTCTGTCCAGGTGTTACCAAGAGTAAAGGCAAATAGCCCGCCACTGGTGGCTCATACTTATAATCCGATCTGAGGATCACGGTTCAAAGTCAACCTGACCAGGAAAGTCCATGAGACTCTTCTCCCATAAAGTACTCAGAAAAAGGCCCGAAATGGCACAGTGGCTCAAGTGATAAAGTACCATCCTTGAGCAAAAAAAAAAAAAAAAAAAGCTCAAGGACAGCAGGCCCCAAGTTCAAGCCTCGGGACTGGTACACATGTGTGCACATGCACGCACGCACACACACACACACACACACACACACACAGAATCTTGAGCAGGACACCTGGCAGGATGCACCCCTGGGAATAGTCCTGGAACTCCCAAGTCCCTGCAGATCTTGGAGGATAGAGACCCCATACCTAGTGGACTTCCCACACCCAGACTCCATCAGGCTGGTCAGGCTGTATTCCAGCCCCTTGACTCCCAAGCCAGGAAGCCTGGAAGGCCAGGGGCAGGGCAGGGGCAGGGTGGTAGTGGCAGCCCAGGCTGTGTTGGCCTGAGGCAGTCCCATGTTCACCTGGAGTGTCTCTGGGGACAGTGCCTGGGCTTGGATAATTAGGAAATACACCTGGGATGTCAGCCTCCAGCCTCACAGCCTCTGTCTCCTGCCCCTCCTCCCCACCTACAGAACTTTTCTCTGTGTGCTGTTACCACCTTAAACCTAGCAGCCCATGGTGTCAAGAACAACAGGCTGGAACCAGTGACCTAATTAAAGCCCCGACTGTCAACACAGCCCGTGGTCACGTGATCTTGGGGACAACCTGAGAAGGTGGTCACTTACCTTTTTCCACATCTCACTTACAGGTCAGGGACTGAGTGGGTCAGTAAGCTGGCTGTAGGAGCCACTTGACTCTCCCTTCCCCAGGCTCCAGTTTATCCCTTGGCAGCTGTCAGGCCTTGGGTGTAACTTCAGTCAGCAGAGCACAGACCTCTGCAGAGGACCAGGCCCCATTCAGAATGGCCTTGGGACAGGCATGGGGACTCAAGGAGAGCTTAGCCACACTCAGCCATGAGGATCTTGTCTCTGGGTGGCTGGGGATATGGCTCAATGGTAGAGCATTAGCTTAATATATACAGACAGACCCTGGACTCTACCACCAGCAAAACACACACACACACATACACACACACACACACACACACACACACTAGCCACAGATAGCTCACACCAGTAATCTTAACTACTACTCAGGAGGCTGAGATCTGAAGATCTTGGTTCAAAGCCAGCTCAGGCAGGAAAGTTGGTGCGACTCTTATCTCCAATTAATTAGCAAAAAAAAGTACTGTGGCTCAAGATTGCCAGCCTTGAGTAGAAAAAGCGAAGGGAGGGTGCCTTGGTTCTGAGTTCAAGCCCCAGTACTGGTACCAAAACCAATTTTTGAAGAAGACCTCAAGTTCTTTTATGTTATAGTCCTGAATACCATCAGCATATAATCAAGTAGAGAAATTGGAGGGCTTGGGTGAGAGTGGGTTGGGGGTTTGTTTCAGTGGCGGCAGTTACAGGCTGGAGAATCTGTGAGGAAGGAAGCTGTGATGACCCCCCTCGGTGGGCTTTAAGACTTAACGTGAGGACTCTAGACTTTGTTCTCAGGCGACAGGAACCACTGAATGTAGTCTGCTGCCTCCAGCTCTGAGGGCTTCTGAAGGGGAAGTAAAGGAATGAGATCTGGGCTCTGGCAAGCTCCTGGCTACAATATGTAGGACGGGGTAGGGGAGGCAGGTGATCCAGCAGCACCCCAAGGTCACGCAGGCTGCATGAAGCTGTGCCAACCTTGCCCTAGCCTGGCCGTGCAGCAGACAGTAGCAAAGATGGCTGAGCCCAGGAGCCTGAGAAGCTGGGGAGGGAACATTAATGAGAGAGACATTCACGACCCAGGGAGCAGAGACAGCTCCACCCCTTACAAGAAGCATCAGCTGGGGCCCCTCCATGCCTGTTTCCCCGCTGTCATGTAGGGGATGACGGAGGCACCCACCTGACAGGACTGGACGGAAAGAATGCGCTGGAGCCCAGTTCTCAGTAACAGTGGCCACTGCAGAGCAGGGGACCAGCTTCTGTCACCACCCATCCCGGGCCATGGCTGAGCTCACCAGGTCTCCACCAGCAAAGGGCTGGGACTGTCAGCAGCTAGATATTTTTTGGCACGAGCTGTCCTAAGGCACAATGGGTATTCAGTAAGCAGAGCTGGGCGTGGAGTGGGGTCTCGGTGCTGGTTCCCTGCCCGGAAAGGGCCAAAGGACGGGTACTGGGCGGCTTGTAAGTTCTGAACAATGTCCTCCTACTTCCTGCAGACCTAATCCAAGTTGGCAGCAGGCGAAGGGCAGGTCTGTGACCTCGAGACCAGCCCTGGAGGGGGAGAGCAGACAAGCCATCCCCCCCCTCACAGAGATGAGGGTCACCCGGTTAGAATCAGACCCCACCCAGCACAGCTGAAGGGAGCTCCACCCCATCCCCAGGCCCTGCCTGGATTAGAACCAAGACTTGACAGCTGTGAGGAGGTTACCACTGTTACCAGGAAGCCAAGCTTTATCTCCAAAACCAAACTCCGCCTTCACTCAGGAACTACAGCCAGGTGAAGGCTGAAAGATAAAGCTGGCCCAGAACTGAGGTATAGCTGTTGGGTAGAGTGGCTTGTTCAGCGCACACAAACCCAGCACACAAAAAGCCAAGTGGGACATAGTGGTTCACACCTGTAATTCGGGCAGTGGGAGGCTGAGGCAGAAGGATCATGAGCTCCAGGCCAGCTGTCTCAAAATAACAGGCATGCACACATAGAGTAGACAGCCTTGTCAGAGGGGAGGAAAGCGGAGAGATGGGCCAGTGCGGGAGATGGTCTGGAGAACCAGAGGCAGCAGCAAGCAGATTTCAGGAATGATGCAATGGATCAGCTGGGCCCTCCACACCCAGAAGGATGGGCTGGGCCAGAGCCTGGGAAGTGAAATAGCAAAGCATTGACACAGACCTCTAACCCAGCACTCCAGGCTGCCAGTGAGCTACACCAGAACAAGATTCAAACTCAGGCCGGGCGCTGGTGGCTCAGGCCTGTCATCCTAGCTACTCAGGAGACAAAGATCTAAGGATCACAGTTCAAAGCCAGTCTGGGCAGGAAAATCCATGAGACTCTTATCTCCAATAAACCATCAGAAAACTGGAAGTGGCACTGTGGCTCAAGTGGTAGAGCGCTAGCCTTGAGCTGAAGAGCTCAGGGACAGTGCCCAGGTCCAGAGTTCAAAGCTAACAACAACAACAAAAATTCAAACTCAGGGATGGATGTCCACTACAATGAATGCAAGTGTCCCAGGGCTGGAGAGGTCTCCACGAGTCCCCAGGGACAAATTCTTCCTCCTAGCCAGGCACCAGTGGCTCCCACCTGCAATCCTAGCTTCTTGGGAAGTTGAGCTCTGAGGACTATAGCTGGAAGACAACCTGGGCAGAAAAGTCCATGAGACTCTTATTTCTCATGAATCACAATAAAAAGTGGAAGTGGAGCTGTGGTTCAAGTGGTAGAGCACCAGCCTTGAGCAACAAGAAGCTCAGGGACAGCAACCAGACCCTGAGTTCAAGCCCCAGGACTGGCACCAAAAAAAACCAACTTCTTCTCATTGGGGTTGGAGGTATGGCGCAGATGGTAAAATGCCAGCCAATGAGTGAAAGCATCAGATACTGATTTCAAGTCCCAGTCTTGGACACAAAAATAGCCCCTCATGTAGACAAAAGCACAGATGGACAGAAGAGCATCTTGGTACATTGTTCAGCTCAAAGAAGCCCATCTCTCCTCCTAAGTAGTAGAACCCCTACCCCAGCCCACAGCGAAGAGGACTGGTCCTCAACTCAGCACGCTAAGCAATCACTGCCTTCCTGGCAGCCGCTGGCCATAGGATATGGGGACTGACTGAGGGGATGCAACTGTGGCTGTTTCCCCCTTTATTCAGAAGAATCTGAGTCCTTCCTGGCTCTGCATTTTGTCTTGGCTTGAGGAGGACTTGAGGAAACTTGTCATCTTGCTGTCAGTCCAAGATGACAACACAGAGGTCAGCAGAGGGCAGAGAAGGGTGGAGACCCAGCCCCTGGTGACAGTACAAACCTGGCTCACGCGTGGAATCCTAGCTACTCAGGAAGCTGAGATCTGAGGCTGGAGGTTTGAAGGCAATCCCCGCAAAAAGTCTGCAAGACTCATATCCATTCATCAGCAAAACACAAACAAAAACCCTGCAGGCATGGCCCACGTGATAGAGTGCCATCCATGAGCAAAGAAGCCTAAGAAGAGTGCAAGGCCTTGAGTTCAAGCCCCAATACACACACACACACACACACACACAGAAAACCTGAACAACACTAAGCTTGGTGAAGTACACATACAAAGCCAACTGCCCAGGAGGCATTAGAGGATCATGGTTCAAGGACAGCCTGGGCAAAGTTCATGGGAAACCCAATCAGAGAAACAAACTACAAAAAGCAAAAGGTGGTACAGCACTTGCTAAACGAGCACAACACCCTGAGTTCAATCCTCAATACTAGAACAAAAAGGAAAAAGGAATGTGCTCGGAGGTGGCAATGGGCCCTGCTCCCTGGTCTCAATGCTGCACTAACTCACCGGGAATTTTAAATGAGGAACATCCTACTTTAGTAATGAAGACAAGTTGTTTTCTTCAAGCTTCCAGATTTTCCTTACACCAGAGGAATCCTCGGAGGAGCAGGTGCTACAAATATGTGTGCACAGTTCCAGGCAAGAATCACCCTGGGCACAAAGATGGGGACTCGAACTCTGGGTCCTAAGGAGGCAGATTCCCAAAGCCACAGCCTGCAAATCACCTTTTGTTTTCTATTTCCTCTGTCAGCTGTCTCTTTTGTTGTTTTTGATTTCTTTTTGGGGGGAGGGGGCTCTGTAACCAAGCATACCTTGGAACACCTGGGTGGGGATACGAAGGTGAATTTCCCTGAGGACACAGGTGTCATCCTAGAAGCCAGGGCTGCCCAGAGTTCTTGATTGGTAGGAGACTCGGGTGCAATCCTTGCTTCTGCTTCCTGCGAATCTTCTAGAGACAATTCTGGGATTCTGGAACTCTGGCCCCAGCATGGCACTCACCCACCCAAGGGGTCCAACATGGCTTCTATTGTTTTCTCCAGGGAAAGTCTGGCCTAGCAAGTGAAACCGAACCACTGGCTTCTCAAGAAGAGAGGCAAGAAGAGGGAGTGAGCCTGGAGCCAAATCTGGCCCAAAGATCCCTGGGAACACAGAACCCCGTCATCTGCGTATCGGCCTTGGCCACAGCAGTGTCCCAAGTGCAGTTAGTGTGGTAACTAGAGGACCCCACACTCACACAAGAACCCCAAAGCCAAACCTCTGTTATGTGGCCTTTCTCAGGATATGTTGGCCACATGGCAGACCTGCCCACAAGGCCTAGAAGGAGCCCCAAGGCCATCGTCCCCCACTCCCAGCTGCCCTAGCTGCCACCTCTCCTCACCATGGTCAGGACACTTCCCTTCCAACCACACTCACAGGGGCTCTAGCAAGACAGTTCTTTTTCCTTTCCTCCCTCCTCTCCTCCCTCCTTTCCTCTCTCCTTTCCTTCCTTCCTTTTTTCCCTCCCTCCCTCCCTCCTTTCTCCCTTCTTTCCTGTTTTAGAGGCTTCTTCCCAGGCCTAGTGGAGCTGCCTGCTCCTCCTTGGCTGTCCCATGAGGATGGGGACGTTCCCTGAGTGCTGTAGTCTGAGGTCACACCACCCCCAAGCTCCCACGTCCCCTGTGCATGGATTTGGGGGTGGGGGGCGCTTAGGGATCACACCCCTCCCTGCTGAGCAGTTACCTGTGGAGTCTGCTAGTTGGGCAGGAGATGGAGCTCCGTGGTCAAGCGTATGCACATTCGTGCATGCACACGCAGACACACTTTTAATAAGTGTTGTCATCATTCAGTTGCAAAGTATTATCCCTCAGAGTCTCATAAAAGGGATGACTTTGAAGAGACTTCCCAGAGACAGTGAGGTGGGGAGAAGGAGAAACGCCCCACAATGGCCAACCATGGCCCCCCAGGCTCCCCCTCCAGCCCCGAATCCCAGGCCCTGCCAAATCAAAGCTCACGCTGCTCGCACCTAACCTCAGCTTCCCAAGTGCTGGGATCACCATCAGGCCCAGCCCTCTTCTCCAGCGTTAAAGTCAATTCCCAGAAATGATTAGCATGTCCAAGTGTGGTCATCCCTCCCCCCCGCCCCCCAACAAACCTCCTTTAAGAGGCCACACTTGAACTCGTGGCCAAATTCTCCATTTTCCAACTTATATTCTTTTGGGAAGCTGGAGACAGAACTCAGTGGAAGGGTGTGGAGCCCTGAATTTCAGCCCCAGAACCCACCCCTGTGAGAGATGGGGAGGAGGGAGGGAGGGAGGGAGAGATAGGGAGGGAGGGGGACAGGGAGAGGGGGAAAGGGAGAGGAAGAGGAAAAGGGAGAGAAAGAGGAAAAGGGAAAGGAAGAAGAAAAGGGAGAGAAAGAGGAAAAGAGAGAGGAAGAAGGAAAGGGAGGGGGAGGGAGGGAGGGAAAAAGGGAGGGAGGAAGGGAAGGAAGGCAGGAAGGCAAGAAGGAAGGGGGGAAAATGCACAGTGTGCACCTTTTCCTTCCTCTTGCTGTACTAAACCCTATTAAGGAGAAGCAGAAACTGGGAGGGAGAGGGTGGGAAATGAAGAACCCCACTTTTTTGGCTTTTGGTGGAGCCTCGGGATGTAGGGAATAGGCCACGGCGTCTGTCCGCACAAAGTCCAAGACATCTCACAGTCTTCAGAAAAAGACAACCTTTTCCCCCAGCCCCGCCGGCCGGGCGCCTCTTCCCGCCCTTCCTTTGGGGGAACTGAAATACAAGCTCTCAGTGTTCTGCAGAAACCCCATGGCTGCATGTTAAGATGTTGAGTTTGGGTCCTGCTTGAAGTGGCTGTCCCCATGCCCTCCCTTTGAAAGGGGCCTGGAGTAATTAAAGTTTCCTGTCCAGCCTCGACTGCTGGTCCAGCTCGGCTCGTGTTTCCACTGAGCACACACACTGCAGAGTCAAGTTCTCCTGGGCCTGCTCACCCTGCCTTGAAAATCAGGCCACGCTTCTCCTGGCTCGGCTATCCAGTAACACACTTGGAAACAGAGAGGCCAGCTTTCTCTGGCCAGGCTGATGATGCTTCTGGCGTCCCACACTCATTACAGAGTTCCCTTTCTTCCACAACATCCCGTTTAGGACCCAGACTCCTTTGTGTGAAGTCCGAGGACACAAAGACTTGAGTAATACCAACTCCAAGACCCAACCAGCTCGCGGGCTGACAAGCCTGGTCTTGAAAAATGGAAGAAATCCCTCAGGCAAGGACTTTGAAACCAGAAAAGCAGATGTAAAAGGGCCAAACCATGTTTTGTATCTGCACGAACACTATCCGCCCCTTTTCCCAACAGAAAGAAGGAGTGCGCTTTGTGCGGACCGGTATAATCAGGTTACATCCTGCAAGGGGCTAAGTGAGGGGAGGCCACATCAGAATGTGCATCTAGAAGCTGCTGAAAGGGGGAACTTCTGGCGCAGGCAGGTTTCAGCCGCGCCAGGCTGCTTCTGCAGGTAGATGGCCAGTCTGTTGGGATTAGGCTCTTTTGGGGGAGTGGGGGTGCTGATAATCCTGATGGATGCAGGCATCAGTCTGATTTTGGAGATGCGTGAGATGATTCCAATGTTCCTTTGTTCCTTAACCCAGGTACCTTCTTGGAGTTCTCCCCATCCCCAGGAGGGCGCTGCAAGGCCCCCTCCCGGTCTCCCACAATACATGTTCACTCTGACCCTCATAAATTGGGCCTTATTTAGAAATGGGACCTTTGTAGATGTACCAAGTTAAACTGAGATGAGGTCACCCTGGACCAAGGTGAGCCCTAAATCTAGCAGCTGGTGTTCTCCTAAGGCCATGTGGTGACATAGAGATGCACATGAGCACACCAAGTGAGTGCCAGGCAGAGATTGCAGGAACGCCTAATCCATGAACGAAGGGGTGGATGGCAGAGGTTGCCAGCGCCACCAGGAGAAAGGAGGGAAGCAGAGATGGATTCTTCTGCAAGCCTGTGATGCCAGCAGGACCCTGCCCACACCCGGACTGCAGAGTCAGGCCCAGCTTCTAGAACCAGGAAGGCATGAAATTCTGTTGTGTATGCAGTTTTTGGTCCACCAACCCAATGCTGCAGCCAGCCGACCTGTCATCAGAACTGAAGTACCAGGCTGCCACCCCACAGCTCAAACTGCCGAACAATCACCTTCCAGGGAGAGTTCAGGCTTGACTAAGAACTACTGAAGAAAAGACTATGGGCTGGGAAGGTGGCTCAGTGGTAGAGTGCTTGCCTTGTATGCATGAGGCCCTGGGTTTGATTCCTCAGCATCACATAAGCAGAAAAAGCTGGAAGTGGGGCTGTGGCTTAAGTGGTAGAGCCTTGAGCTGAAGAGCTGAGGGACAGCACCCAGGCCAGAGTTCAGGCCCCACAACCGTCCAAAAAACAACAAGAACAACAACAACAAAAAAAAAAAAAAAACCAGAAATACAAGTGTGGCTTCAAATGGTAGAGTGCTAGCCTTGAGCCAAAAGGCTAGGAAACAGCACCCAGGCCCTAAGTTCAAGCCCCAGAACTAGAACACAAAATAAATAAGCAAATAAATAAAACCATACTAAAGTTGTGCAGCCACCAAAATGATAGATGTGTGATAAACTAAAGTCTGTGGGCTGGGGATAAAGCAGAGTACTAAAGTGTCTGCCTAGCATGCACAAGGCCCTGAGTTTGACCGCCAGCACTGGTGGGAAGACCTACTAGGTTTTAATCACTGATCATTACTATGATGATTCTTTCCAGTGGCACTGAGGTTTTGTAAAAAAAAAAAAAAAATAGAGCCATGTACAGTGGCTTAAGAGGTGGAGATTAGAAGGGTACCAATTTAAGAGGTTTGTGATTTGAGACAATCAAGGTTCAAGTCCAGCTGAACAGTAACAACAACAAAGCAAGACCGTATTTGAAAAATAACTAAAGCAAAAAGGAGCTGGGAACCAGTGGTTCATGCCTATAACTCTAGCTACTCAGGAGGCTGAGATCTGAGGATTGTGGTTTGAAGCCAGTGTGGGCAGAAAAGTCTCCATGAGACCCTTATCTCAGAAAAAAGCCAGAAGTAGTGTTGTGGCTCAAATGATAGAGCACTAGCCTTGAGCAAAACAAGCCCAGGGATAGTATCCAGTCTCAGAGTCTAAGCCCCAGACCGGCAAAAAAAAAGAGGGGGGCTAAAATGCTGGCTCAAATGGTAGATTGATTGCCCAACAAATACGAGGCCCAGAGTTCAAAACCCTAGTGCCACCAAAAATAACCATCATCACCATCATCATCATCAGTGATTTAAAAACCTAGTATGTCTTCCCAGCAGCCAAGCATGGGCAGACACCTTCATACAAGTGAGTTCCTTCAGTCCCCACAGTCCTGTTCTGTCCCCACCTAACAGAAAGGGAAGCTGACAGCACAGGCTGCCCACAGGAGCTGGCCGCTCCCTGGACCACTGTGCCACCAGGACTAGGTGGCAGCTGACCAGTGGAAGGCAGATGGGGTGTTTGTGTTTTCAGGGAAGTTAGCAGGCCATGGGTTGTACTGAAGGGGGACAGTGAGGAGGGGTACATCAGACCTAGGAGGAGCCTGAGAAACCTCTGGAAAGGCTCTCCCTGCCTGGCTTGTCGCCAGTGGTCCAGTGTGGATGGGTGTTGTGCGGGCAGGAGAGGGGATGAGGCAAGTCTCAGGGAAGAGCAGCCAACAGGCTTTCAGAAGAAAGGCCTGGAGAGAGCTTGAGAGCTGGGTGTAGTGGTGCACATCTGTAATCCCAGCTACTTGGGATCAGCCAGAGCAGCAAAACAAGACCTTGTCTCAGAAATAAAAAACAAACAAACAAAAAACAAATACACAGACCGAGGCTGTAGCCCAATGCACACACAGACTCTCAGTTAATTCCTAGAACAGAGAAACACAAAAATAAAACAACAACAAAAAAGGTCACTCAGGACACTGGGCCAGAAGAAGGAAACTCAAAAGAGCCAGCTGGGCTGTGAGCAAAACTGGGCCCAAGGAGAATCTGAAGGTCAACCACAGGGCAGTGACACTGCCCAGCCAGAACAGGTCTGCAGATCCCCAAATGCCAAGCCCACAGCAGCTTTCCTGGGCCACAGAGGGACCCAGGGCTGCCCCAGCCTGGGCAAGGGCAGCAGGGCACAGAGGGCCCCTGGGGCTGATGGGCTCAGCAGAGAAACACCCAGAGTCAGCCAACCAGCCAGCCAGCGGCAGCTTCTGATGGAAGGCAGGTAGCCAGGGATGACAGGGAGGCTGGCTGAACCTGGCATCTATAGGCATTCAGGACCCTTCAGAAGACAGCTGTGTGTGTGTGTGTGTGTGTGTGTGTGTGTGTGTGTGTGTGTGTGTGTGTGTGTACTGGGGCTTGATGCTTTTTTTGTTCAAGGCTGGCACTCTATCACTTGAGCCACAGCTGCACTTCTTATTTTTATTTATTTTTTGCTGTCTAATTGGAGATAAGTCTCTCTCAGATTTATCTACCCAAAGTGGCTTCAAAGCAGGATCCTCAGATCTCAGCCTCCTGGATAGCTAGGGTTACAGGTGTGAGCCCTGGTAGAAGACAGCCTTCATAGCTCAACTGCAAGCACCTGCTGAGCTGATGGAAGACCCGCCCAGTGGATGAGCTGCATCCCAAGTGGGATGTCCCCCACAGAACGGGAGAAAACCAGGCAGGCAGATACCCAGTGATGGCTGGGGGTACTAAGTGTTCTAACCGGTTCTGAACAGAGGGATCTTTGCGCCCAAAGGACATGAGTGCCTGACACGGAGCCAGAGGGGAGAGCTAGAAGGCAGGACCTGGGAGGACTGCAAATATGCACATCTAAGACCAGAGGTTCAATCCTGGCTGCTGTAACAGATTCACCTGGCCAAAAAAGCCAGAAACTAAAGCCAGGTGCCAATGGCTTACGCCTGAAATCCTAGCCACTCAGGAGGCTGATATCTGGGGATTACCATTCAAATCCAGCCCAGGCAGGAAAAGTCCGTGAGACTCTTCAATAAACTACTCAGAAAAAGCTGGCAGTGGAGCTGTGGTTCAAGTGGGAGAGTATTAGCCTACCACCACTAAAAAAAAAGCCCAGAGACAGTGAGTTCAAGCCCCAGGACTGGCACACGCACACATGCACACACAGACCAAAACAACAACAAAAAGCCAACAACTAGCTTTAGTAATGCTTCACCCTTCCCACACAGAGAACACTAAAGCCTCAGCTGTGGCTATGCTTCCCACTGACTCGCTGAGGATGAAGTGGTCATGCTGTGGCTACCAGAGATGAGCCACAGGATGAGCTTAGTGTGCAGCTCAGTGGTAGAGCATGTACGTACGATTCACAAGGTCTTAGGTTCAATGGGACGGAGGGGAGGGAACAAAGCACTGATGACATCATCACAGCGCCTAGATCCAGCCTTACCTGAACTCAATAATGGCCTTGTAGTTTCACAAGCCAAATAATTCCTTTTTTTGTTATGCCAACTTGGGTTGCAGGTGACAGAGGACTCAGTCCAGAATTCTGACCAAGATCATCCATAGTTTAGGAGAGACACCAGACACAATTTAGACCATGATTTCTCTTGGGACCACTTATCACCTGCTGCCTTCCTCTTATCTTGACCCTGGTCTAGTACCTGATTCCTCACGGGTGGTATTTTGCTTGGTCTCTCAAAAGCCCCCTGACCAGGTGGATAGCTAACTAACCCTTCCAAAAAGTGTTTTTTTAGGATAAAGCAAAAGAATTTCTAGTGAAGGAGGGATGGGGGAGAATGTTGAAGGTGTGACATTGACCAAGACGCATGCTAGTCATAAACTGCCTTGTCCAATGGCAACTCTTTTGTACAACTCCTTAAAGATGATAAAATAATAATTTTTAAAAATTTCTAAAGCCAAGCGCTGGGGGCTCACGCCTGTCATCCTAGCTACGCAGCAGGCTGAGATCTGAGGATCACAGTTTGAAGTTGGCCCAGGCAGGAAAGTCTGTGAGACTCTGATCTCTAATAAACGATTTAGAAAAAGCCGCAAGTGGGGCTCGTGGCTCAAGGGGTAGAGCACTGGCCTTTGAGCACAGAGGCTCAGGGACAGCGCTCAGGCCCAGAGTTCGAGCCCCAGGAACGAACAAAATAATAAAAGTAATCTTAGCCCAGAGCAATCGGAAGATGAAGGTCTGTCCCCCAGTCACCGTCCCCCCTCTCCAATCCAGCTGGACCCAGCTACGGACGAGGGCAGCCTCTTCCCCTGAATGGGGCTCTGGCACCCCGCGGTGTTCCCTCCCTCCCCTGCCCCCCGCCAGTGCCATCCTTTGGCTCCAACTCTGGCCTGAACCACCAGAGCCGGACCCCCGAAACTGCAGCCCTGGAAGCCATCGGACACAGCCAGGACAGCCGGGCCTCGGTACCCCGCGGTCGTGAAGGGCAAACGCGTCCCGTGAGCCTTAAAGTGACCCGAGGGGTGACCCGGCCGCGGCCAGCAGCCCCCTTCCCCACGACAACCGCGCTTTTTCGGATCTGGTCCCAATTCTGGGTATAATATGAATAGCTCTGCCAGATGCTCACCGTGAACTTGGAGAGAGCGAGGCGCAGGGTTGGCTGGGCTCGGGTGCGTCCCTGGGGACCGACAGCCCCCGGAAGCCCGGAGGCCGGAAGACCCCTGCCACCCCCCCACATTTGGGGCCAGGAATGAAGGGACCTACCCGGGACCCCACCCCCCAGAGGCCTGGGGCGGCGGGGTGCGACGGGGCGGGGGCGCTCTCCCTGTCGGTCAAAAGAGCAAAGCAAACGGGGCAGCGGCGGTGTGCGTGTTGGGGGGACGGCCAAGTTTCCTAGAAGATGTGCTGCGGGGGGCCGGGAGGGACCTGCGGGGAACCCCGGGACCCTCGGGGATCCTGAAAGAGCACGGGATCCTCTGGGTACCACCCGGAGGTCGAAGGCTCCAGAAGTGGAGTCTGGCGCCCGGCGAGGTTCCCCCCACCATCCTCCCGCTGCGCCCTTGCGGGGCTGCGTTCACCCGACGCGGAATGTCCCCCCGACGACGCTCGGGCGCTCGGCCCCCGCCCGACCTCGGGGCTCACCGTTTGAACACGCTCTCCAGGTCCTTGATGAGGCGGCGGCTGAACTCCGGGAACTCAGTGTAAGGGTTGAAGACGCGGCTGCGGCGGCGGGGTCGCGCCGCGCCCTCGTTGATGTCCAGCCGTCGGCTCAGCTGGGCGCTCAGCTCGGCGTCGGCGCTGGCTGCGGGC